>NC_069501.1:430096357-430431357 GCF_027579735.1 Bombina bombina | reverse complement strand
TCATTAAATAATATTTTTGGGTTTCATGTCCCTTTAATAAAGCAAAGTTTTTTAAAGGGATATTAAACCCAAAAAATGTCTTTTATGATTCAGATAGAACATATCATATTAAACAACTTTCCAATTTACTTCTATTATCAGATTTGCTTCATTATCTTGTTATCTCCAAAAATTAAGATAAGATAAGATCAACTTACTAAAGAGTTTAAAACTTTTTCTGGCAGACTGACAGAAATGGAAAATAGGATATCAATGGTTGAATATATTCAAAATACTCACGAGGCTCAGATAGAAAATCTCAATAAACAAGGAGAAGTGAGGCAGAGTAAAATAGATGACATGGAAAATAGATCTAGAAGAAACAACTTGAGAATTGTTGGTTTACCAGAGAAAACAGAATATAAAGATTTAATATATTTTTCATCATTTCAGCTACCTAAATATTTAAGCTTGGAGGAAGGTGCTCGCATCCAAATTGAAAGAGCACATAGAATTGGAGAACAGAGCAGAAATTGGGAGGGATCCTTAGATTGCAGACCTGTGATAGTAAGATTTTTTAATTTTCAGGACAAATATAAGATCTTAAGAACATACAGAAACTTATAGAAGGAACTACAAATTGAAGGGAAAAGAGTGCTGATCATTCAAGATTTCTCAATAGAAACCTCTAAAAAAAGGAGAGAATTAGCCCCTTACTGCACTAAATTAATTAAAGAGGGAGTTAAAGCAACCATTATTTATCCTGCCAAATTGAGAATTGATCTGAAGGAGGGATTGAAGATATTTGATAATGTGGAGGATATTAGGACCTTTATATCCAAACTATAGAGTCTTTGCTAGTTATGGTCAAAATGATGTTAGGTACACACCTAAAATAGATAATTAATGGAAGAAAATGGACCCACCCACCCCAAGCTCATTTCCTCATTTATAGATAGTCTCCCACACAACTTTAACTCTCCTGAAATGACAGGTGCAAACACTGATCAGCACATCCTTCCATTCCCTTAACCCCTTAGAATACACAGTACTTTTATTATATTATGTTTCATATACCTTTTGTTCCCTTATGCAATTGTTACAGTAATTCTGTGTCTTATGTTTTTAACTGGTTCCCAATTCTATAAAAATGCTCAATATATTCATATTCCTTTTTGCTACCCTCTGTCTCTATAACAAACTACACTATTCAATTACTCCTTCTCCCTCTCCACCTGCACTGTTCATTAGCCCATCTCTCCTAAACTCACCTTACTTTTCTACTCATGAACTTTACCTATTTCTAAACACTCTCTCTACCCCCTCCAGCCCATCTCAAAAGCAGTCTCACTACTGCAAATCTGTATCTCATCTCATGTCACTCTCCCTCTTGCTTCTACTTACTGCTGGCGACATCTCCCCTAATCCCGGTCCCCAACCACTGACAAGCCATGCACATCCATGTGTACCATCCCATAGACTCAGAAAACAAAACTCTACACACCTTTCTCACATTCCTCTTGCATCTAAAGCCACTACCCCTTTCACCTGTGCACTCTGGAACTCTCGCTCTGTTTGCAACAAACTCACTTCTATACATGACCTCTTCATCTCCCGCTCCCTCAACCTTCTGGCCCTAACAGAAACCTGGCTCTCTCCCCTAGACACAGCATCCACTGCTGCTCTATCACATGGGGGTCTCCACTTCAGCCACACTCCTAGGTCTGGTAATAGACAAGGAGGTGGTGTAGGTATTTTACTTTCCTCTCGTTGCACCTTTCAACAAATACACCCTATCTTCTCCCTCACTTTTCCCTCATTCGAAACCCACATGATTCGCTTATTCTCCCCTCTCTCTGTACGTGTTGCAGTCATATACCGACCCCCTGGCTCCGCAACTCAATTTATAGATCACTTGGCTGCCTGGCTACCCTACTTCCTTTCCTCAGACACCCCTGCCCTCATTCTTGGCGACTTCAACATCCCCCTTAACAATCCCACTGCCTCATCTGCTAAACAACTTCTGCAACTCACTTCCTCCTTCGGTCTGTCACAATGGACTGATTCTCCCACTCACAAAGACGGTCACTCCCTTGACCTGATCTTTAGCTATCGATGCACTCTCTCAAACTTCTCAAACTCCCCTTTTCCTCTGTCTGACCACCATCTCCTTACCTGCAACATTTCATCCCTTCCTACAACTCTCCCACCTTCTACTCCTCACACCAAACTTCACAGAAGCATTAGGTCTTTAGATCAGCAACAACTTGCTAATTCCCTTCAACCACTCCTCTCATCCTTCTCCACCTTTTCCTGCCCTGAACAATCTATCTGCCACTATAATTCCACCCTTATATCCGTCCTTGACAATCTCGCCCCTCTTACCACTGCTAGGAAATCACACACTCATCCCCAGCCCTGGCATACTCCTCTGACACGGTACCTACGCAGATGTTCCCGTACTGCTGAACGGCATTGGAGAAAATCACGGAGTTCAGCTGATTTTCTTCATTACAAATTCACCTTGAACTCCTTTTTAATTTATTTTTTGGGGGTTTCCCCCCCTTCCTCTCCTCACTCTATCAAACTGGTAGTTGGATAATTGCAATAAGTAATGAAGGGCCTTAGAGTAATCTCATAGGATGTGGGGGTATTACATCCCCAATAAAGCGAAAAGCAATTTTCAGACACCTAAAAACGTTAAATACAGATCTTGCACTTTTACAAGAAACTCACTTAACAGAAGTAGAAGCTAAAAAACTAAAACAGGGTTGGGTTTGAAACGTGTTACACCTTATGTAAATAGATCAAGAGGAGTGGCAATTTCTCCTGTTAAGTGTAGTCAGTCCACGGGTCATCCATTACTTATGGGATTATAACTCCTCCCTAACAGGAAGTGCAAGAGGATCACCCAAGCAGAGCTGCTATATAGCTCCTCCCCTCTACGTCATACCCAGTCATTCTCTTGCACCTAACTAATAGATAGGACGTGTGAGAGGACTGTGGTTGTTAAACTTAGTTTTTATTTCTTCAATCAAAAGTTTGTTATTTTAAACAGCACCGGAGTGTGTTGTTTTTTCTCAGGCAGCATTAGAAGAAGAATCTACCTGAGTTGTGTATGATCTTAGCGGACGTAACTAAGATCCATTTGCTGTTCTCGGCCATTCTGAGGAGCGAGGTAACTTCAGAACAGGGGACAGCGGGCAGGGTTCACCTGCAAGGAGGTATGTTGCAGTATATTATTTTCTAAGGAATGGAATTGACTGAGAAAATACTGCTAATACCGATGTTATGTAAGTGCAGCCTTAAATGCAGTAGTAGCAACTGGTATCAGGCTGATATGTATGTATGGTTACACTGAAGTATTTCTGGGGAATGGCACTTCACTAAGAAAATACTGTATACATATAACTTATAGCCTATTCTGCAGTGAAAGCGACTAGCAACAGGCTTTTTAATATCATTTCATAAATTTATATTTAAAACGTTTACTGGCATGTTAATCGTTTTTTCTCTGAGGTACTTGGTGAAAAATCTTATGGGCATTATTTTTCCACATGGCTGTCGTTTGTTTTTGAATAAAATCAGTTTACTGAGCTTCCCCACTGTTGTATTATGAGTGGGAGGGGCCTATTTTGGCGCTTTATTGCGCAGTAGAAATTCAGTCACAGTCTTCCTTGTTCTCCCTGCATGATCCAGGACGTCTCTACAGAGCTCAGGGGTCTCCAAAACTAGTTTTGAGGGAGGTAATCACTCACAGCAGACCTGTGAGACTGTGCTTTGACTGTGATAAAAACGTATATATTTTTAATTGTTATCCGTTTTTTGGTATTAAGGGGTTAATCATCCATTTGCTAGTGGGTGCAATCCTTTGCTAAATTAATGCATTTGCTGTGAAAATTTGGTTGCTATAACTAATCCGGTTCATTGTTATTTCAACTGTGACAGTTTTTGTGTGCTTCTTAAACATGTCTGACACAGAGGAATCTCTTTGTGCTATATGTTCAAAGGCCAATGTGGAGCCCAATAGAAATTTGTGTACTAATTGCATTGATGCTACTTTAAGTAAAAGCCAATCTGTACATGTCAAGAAAATTTCACCAGACAACGAGGGGGAAGTTATGCCGACTAACTCTCCTCACGTGTCAGTACCTGCATCTCCCGCTCAGGAGGTGCGTGATATTGTGGCGCCAAGTACATCAGGGCGGCCCTTACAAATCACTTTGCAAGACATGGCTAATGTTATGACTAAAGTTTTATCTAAATTGCCAGAACTTAGGGGTAAACGCGACCACTCTGGGGTGAGAACAGAGTGCGCTGATAATACTAGGGCCATGTCTGATACTGCGTCACAATTTGCAGAACATGAAGACGGAGAGCTTCATTCTGTGGGTGACGGATCTGATCCAAATAAACTGGATTCAGACATTTCAAATTTTAAATTTAAGCTTGAGAACCTCCGTGTGTTACTAGGGGAGGTATTAGCGGCTCTGAATGATTGTAACACGGTTGCAATCCCAGAGAAAATATGTAGGCTGGATAAATATTTTGCGGTACCGACGTGTACTGACGTTTTTCCTATACCTAAAAGGCTTACAGAAATTGTTAACAAGGAGTGGGATAGACCCGGTGTGCCTTTCTCACCCCCTCCTATATTTAGAAAAATGTTTCCAATAGACGCCACCACACGGGACTTATGGCAGACGGTCCCTAAGGTGGAGGGAGCAGTTTCTACGTTGGCTAAGCGCACCACTATCCCGGTGGAGGATAGCTGTGCTTTTTCAGATCCAATGGATAAAAAGTTAGAGGGTTACCTTAAGAAAATGTTTGTTCAACAAGGTTTTATATTGCAACCCCTTGCATGCATTGCGCCTGTCACGGCTGCGGCGGCATTCTGGTTTGAGTCTCTGGAAGAGACCATTAGCTCAGCTACGTTGGATGAGATTACAGACAAGCTTAGAGTCCTTAAACTAGCTAATTCATTTATTTCTGATGCCGTAGTACATTTAACTAAACTTACGGCTAAGAACTCCGGATTCGCCATTCAGGCGCGCAGAGCGCTGTGGCTTAAATCCTGGTCAGCTGATGTGACTTCTAAATCTAAATTGCTTAACATACCTTTCAAGGGGCAGACATTATTCGGGCCCGGTTTGAAAGAAATTATCGCTGACATTACTGGAGGTAAGGGCCATGCCCTGCCTCAAGACAGAGCCAAACCAAGGGCTAGACAGTCTAATTTTCGTGCCTTTCGTAACTTCAAGGCAGGAGCAGCATCAACTTCCTCCGCTCCAAAACAGGAAGGAACTGTTGCTCGCTACAGACAGGGCTGGAAACCTAACCAGACCTGGAACAAGGGCAAGCAGGCCAGAAAACCTGCTGCTGCCCCTAAGACAGCATGAAGTGAGGGCCCCCAATCCGTAAACGGATCTAGTGGGGGGCAGACTTTCTCTCTTCGCCCAGGCTTGGGCAAGAGATGTCCAGGATCCCTGGGCGTTAG
The DNA here is from genome assembly GCF_027579735.1 of Bombina bombina. Taxonomy (NCBI): domain Eukaryota; kingdom Metazoa; phylum Chordata; class Amphibia; order Anura; family Bombinatoridae; genus Bombina; species Bombina bombina. The sequence continues at coordinate 430,425,881 of NC_069501.1, read as the reverse complement.
AGATCATATCTCAGGGATATCTTCTGGACTTCAAAGCTTCTCCTCCAAAAGGGAGATTTCATCTTTCAAGGTTGTCAACAAACCAGATAAAGAAAGAGGCGTTTCTACGCTGTGTACAAGATCTTTTACTAATGAGAGTGATCCACCCGGTTCCGCGGTCGGAACACGGACAAGGGTTTTACTCAAATCTGTTTGTGGTTCCCAAGAAAGAAGGAACCTTCAGACCAATCTTGGATTTAAAGATCCTAAACAAATTCCTAAGAGTTCCATCGTTCAAAATGGAAACTATTCGGACAATCTTACCCATGATCCAAAAGGGTCAGTACATGACCACAGTGGATTTAAAGGATGCCTACCTTCACATACCGATTCACAAAGATCATTACCGGTACCTAAGGTTTGCCTTCCTAGACAGGCATTACCAGTTTGTAGCTCTTCCCTTCGGGTTAGCTACTGCTCCAAGAATCTTCACAAAGGTTCTGGGTTCTCTTCTGGCGGTACTAAGACCGCGAGGAATTTCGGTAGCTCCGTACCTAGACGACATTCTGATACAAGCGTCAAGTTTCCAAGCTGCCAAGTCTCATACAGAGTTAGTACTGGCATTTCTAAGGTCACATGGGTGGAAGGTGAACGAAGAAAAGAGTTCTCTATTGCCACTCACAAGAGTTCCCTTCTTAGGGACTCTTATAGATTCGGTAGAAATGAAAATTTACCTGACAGAGGATAGGTTAACAAAACTCCGAAATGCTTGCCGTGTCCTTCATTCCATTCCACACCCGTCAGTGGCTCAATGCATGGAGGTAATCGGCTTAATGGTAGCGGCAATGGACATAGTACCCTTTGCACGCCTGCATCTCAGACCACTGCAATTGTGCATGCTAAGTCAGTGGAATGGGGATTACTCAGATTTGTCCCCTATGCTGAATCTGGATCAAGAGACCAGAAATTCTCTTCTATGGTGGCTCTCTCGGCCACATCTGTCCAAGGGGATGCCCTTCAGCAGACCAGATTGGACGATTGTAACTACAGACGCCAGCCTGCTAGGTTGGGGCGCTGTCTGGAATTCCCTGAAGACTCAGGGATCATGGACTCAGGAGGAGAGTCTCCTTCCCATAAACATTCTAGAATTAAGAGCAGTTTTCAATGCCCTTCTAGCTTGGCCTCAGTTAGCAACTCTGAGGTTCATCAGGTTTCAGTCGGACAACATCACGACTGTGGCTTACATCAACCATCAAGGAGGGACAAGGAGTTCCCTAGCGATGATGGAAGTCTCAAAGATAATTCACTGGGTAGAGTCTCACTCTTGCCACCTATCAGCGATCCACATCCCAGGCGTGGAGAACTGGGAGGCGGATTTTCTAAGTCGCCAGACTTTTCATCCGGGGGAGTGGGAACTTCATCCGGAGGTCTTTGCCCAAATACTTCGGCGTTGGGGCAAACCAGATCTGGATCTCATGGCATCTCGCCAGAACGCCAAGCTTCCTTGTTACGGGTCCAGGTCCAGGGACCCGGGAGCGGTTCTGATAGATGCTCTGACAGCACCTTGGGCCTTCAACATGGCTTATGTGTTTCCACCCTTCCCGATGCTTCCTCGATTGATTGCCAGGATCAAACAGGAGAGAGCATCGGTGATTCTAATAGCGCCTGCGTGGCCACGCAGGACCTGGTATGCAGATCTAGTGGACATGTCATCCTGTCCACCTTGGTCTCTGCCTCTGAGACAGGACCTTCTAATTCAGGGTCCTTTCAAGCATCAAAATCTAATTTCTCTGAGGCTGACTGCATGGAAATTGAACGCTTGATTTTATCAAAGCGTGGATTTTCGGAGTCAGTAATTGATACCTTAATACAGGCTAGGAAACCTGTTACCAGGAAAATTTACCATAAAATATGGCGTAAATACTTACATTGGTGCGAATCCAAGAGTTACTCATGGAGTAAGGTTAGGATTCCTAGGATATTGTCTTTTCTACAAGAAGGTTTAGAAAAGGGTTTATCTGCTAGTTCTTTAAAGGGACAGATCTCAGCTCTGTCCATCCTTTTACACAAACGTCTGTCAGAAGTTCCAGACGTTCAGGCTTTTTGTCAGGCTTTGGCCAGGATTAAGCCTGTGTTTAAGACTGTTGCTCCGCCGTGGAGCTTAAACTTAGTTCTTAACGTTTTACAGGGTGTTCCGTTTGAACCCCTTCATTCCATTGATATCAAGCTGTTATCTTGGAAAGTTCTGTTTTTAATGGCTATTTCCTCGGCTCGAAGAGTCTCTGAGTTATCGGCCTTACATTGTGATTCTCCTTATCTGATTTTTCATTCAGACAAGGTAGTTCTGCGTACTAAACCTGGGTTCTTACCTAAGGTAGTCACTAACAGGAATATCAATCAAGAGATTGTTGTTCCATCATTGTGCCCTAACCCTTCTTCAAAGAAGGAACGACTTCTACACAATCTGGACGTAGTCCGTGCCCTGAAATTTTATTTACAGGCAACTAAAGATTTTCGACAAACTTCTTCCCTGTTTGTCGTTTATTCTGGACAGAGGAGAGGTCAAAAAGCTTCTGCTACCTCTCTCTCTTTCTGGCTTCGTAGCATAATACGTTTAGCCTATGAGACTGCTGGACAGCAGCCTCCTGAAAGAATTACAGCTCATTCTACTAGAGCTGTGGCTTCCACTTGGGCCTTTAAGAATGAGGCCTCTGTTGAACAGATTTGCAAGGCTGCAACTTGGTCTTCACTTCACACTTTTTCCAAATTTTACAAATTTGACACTTTTGCTTCTTCGGAGGCTGTTTTTGGGAGAAAGGTTCTTCAGGCAGTGGTTCCTTCCGTGTAAAGATCCTGCCTGTCCCTCCCATCATCCGTGTACTTTTAGCTTTGGTATTGGTATCCCATAAGTAATGGATGACCCGTGGACTGACTACACTTAACAGGAGAAAACAAAATTTATGCTTACCTGATAAATTCCTTTCTCCTGTAGTGTAGTCAGTCCACGGCCCGCCCTGTTTTTTATGGCAGGTCTAAAATTTAAATTAAACTCCAGTCACCACTGCACCCTATAGTTTCTCCTTTCTCGTTTGGTTTCGGTCGAATGACTGGGTATGACGTAGAGGGGAGGAGCTATATAGCAGCTCTGCTTGGGTGATCCTCTTGCACTTCCTGTTAGGGAGGAGTTATAATCCCATAAGTAATGGATGACCCGTGGACTGACTACACTACAGGAGAAAGGAATTTATCAGGTAAGCATAAATTTTGTTTTTATTAAATAAATCACTGGCAGCTAGAATACACAAGACAGATATAGATACTCAGGGCAGGTACATTATAATCCAAATCGAGTTTAATAAACAGGTGTACAGTATGTACTGTGTAATATTTACGGACCTAACAAATTTGATCCAGAGTTTTGGGAAAATATTCAGATTAAATTTTTGGAGTATGATTATAAGAAAATAATATTGGGGGGAGACTTTAATATGACACCTTCTGCTAAAATTGATAGAATAAGTAACGCATATTCTAAATCTACTCTTAATAAAGCCAAGAAAGAAAGATGTTCAAATCTTTCATACATAATTAAAAAATTAAGGACATCTGGAGATTGAAAAACCCAGATGGGAGATTTTACATGCATCTCTAAAACGCATAGATCCTATTCGTGAATAGATCTGTTCCTTGTATCAATTTTTTTAATCAACTCAATTGATAAGACCGAAATACAGACAGTTATAATATCTGATCATGCACCAATTGTACTAGTTCTAGCTACCACAAATATCGAAAAGAAAGGCACTAATTTTCATTTACCAAGATATTTAATTCATAATGCCAAATTTGTCCATTTATTAAAAAAAAAACTGGTCAAATTATGAAAAGGAGAATAAGGAATACCAATCTAAACCAGAAGTTTACTGGGAAGCATTTAAAGCAGTGATACAAGGGGAAATGTTATCATATATGAGCTATTTTAGGGAAAAATATGAAGAAAGAGAATTTCAGTAATCAAATCAGCTTAAAAATAGTTATGATAGATATTTAAGCACACATAGTGGATATCATTGGAAGAAATACATTAATCATAAAAAAGAGAGAAATCTTTTTTTACTACATAAAGCCTCACTCAAACAAAAAATAACTAATAGTCTATTTTATAAATTTGGAAATAAATCAGGTAAATTGTTATCGAACTTGACTAAAACAAAAAAAGAAACGTTTCTTCGAAAAATTAAAACGCAAAGGAAAAAAATATCTCTTTTTGGGGGAAATTATAACACCATGTCTAAGAGAAGAGCAGTTGGAAAATCTAAATATGCCTATAACAAAAGAAGAGGTCATGTAAAGTATTACAAAAACTGCTTTGAATAAAGCACCAGGCCCAGATAAACTACCAAACAATATGTATAAAATACTAATCGAAGATATCTCAGTAACATTAACTGAACTATTTAACTTTTATTATAAAAAATCAAATACTCCCTTGAAATTATTCTCCCATTCCTACATATCTTTAATCTTAAAACCAGAAAAAGAAGCTGATAAAATTGAATCTTACAGACCAATATCCTTAATGCGGATTATAAGATGTGAACTTCTATGATGTCCAGAACGCTACAAGGGAAATTAGAAATTATCTAATTGTCTACTCCTGGAATAGAGAGTATTAAACTGTTTTGGATAGATACATCTATAGGTAACAATTACAAATATATGTGTATAGATATATAACCTTGCATGTAATTATTATTCTTGCATGTAATTATTTTAATTTTGTGTTTGTTTTGTTATAATGGAAAAATAAAGAAAGTAAACAGAAAAATATATTGTAAAGTATTAGTACAAACTAATGATATACGGAGCAGAGGGTAACAACACATGACTATATAGCTGTACATCTATAATCCATAGTAAATATACTTTAGCTTTGAATATCCACCAAACATCAGGCATATTCGCCATCATTAGGGCAAGGTCAGTCTCTGTGGTGAAAAAATTGCACTTAAGGAATGTAGTCATACAAGGCAGTAAAACAGTGGCAGATATTTATGGCAATTTGTGTCAAGGTGTAGTTTGTTTCCAATTTATACATGCTGTAGGTGCACATGCATTGTTAAAAGCTCATCCTATACCGATTTTACAGCAATAATGGGTGTGAAAGAGACAAAAAGTATTTTGCTGACTCTACTTATCACCCAGAATGTAATTTGGGAAAGGCCTGGGTTAGCACCGCTTTCTCTGCAGAAAATAGCACTTACTGTCGGCAGGGGGGTCTTTAAGTATTGAGTAGACTCTAAAAAATGTATTTCAGTTTGCAGGCCACATGTATCATGTGACAGCCATCAACCAATCACAGGTGCATATGCGTATACACTGTGAACTCTTGCACATGTAGTAGCTGATACCTCAGAAAGCTTATAAATAAAAAATACTACGCACAATTTGTAAATGGAAATAAATTGGAAAGTCTCTTAACATTGCAAGCTCTACCTCAATAATGAAAGTTACATTTTTTTACTTTAGTGTCCCTTTAAATAAGTGTTTAGGAGCTGCAGAGCACTGTTGGTCCTGAATGGATCACTGAGCCAGTTAGCAGTGGAAGTCGCACAATCCCTTTGCGGGGTTAAACACATAGTATTGCAGTTTGTTAGGTTAAAATTAAATACTCTAGCTAATTAAATCATGTAAATGTTGCACTAACATGTTAAAAATAGTTTTCTTGCATGAATGGATTTATTTTGATTTTGAGACTAGCAGTGCACAGCTGATTGTGGTATAGGAGTTCACTTGCTGATAAGGAACACTTATTATCAAATTTACTTTGTTTTTTTGGTATCCTTTGTTGCAGAGCATACCTAGGTAGGCTTAGAAGAACCAATGCACTACTGGATGCTAGCTGAACACATCAGCTGAGCCAATGACAAGAGGCATATACAGTATGTACAGCAGGGGTGGGCAAGAGGTAGATCGCGGTCTACCAGTGGACCGCAAGTGAATTTTGAGGTGACCGTCTGGAAGATTTCAAAAGTCTGCATAATAAGAGAAACATTTCTCACACATCTAGATTCTGGGTGAAGAGCCTCGCCACCGTAGATATATGAGAAATGTTTCTCTTATGCAGACTTTTGAAATCGGCTATGAGTCTATGACGGCAGTATGTGGCTGTAGCTGAACTCGCTGCCCAACTTTGGCTACTGCCTGTCCCAAACTCTCCTACTTTTTGTCTCAAGAGTGGTCAGTCCATAGTACAGACTCTTCATGCGCCAGACTGAGATGCTGCTCGGTATCCCTGGGTTTGGCAGTTCCAGGTCCTGCTCTGTCTGATATTCTGCTGCTACTTTCTAGTTCTGTCCTCCGTTACTTGTTACCAGGCTCTGCTGGGTGAATGGTCTGGTGTTGTTTTTTCCCCCCAGGGTCTGGTACTCCCCCTCAGGTTTTTTTACTTACTCTGTTCCAGGCTTTGATGCTGCTCTCTGATACTTTCTCTGACACACTAATATTAGCTATACTTTGTGCTAGTGTCTGCAGCTTTCTGTCCCCAGAATGTGTTGTCACCAAATTGTTGCAATACCAGTCTCTGGTTGCTGTGTAAGGCGGTACAGAGCCTGCAGGTCCTGCCGCTGTCACTGTCCCAACTATTTGCAGTAGTCTTCAACTAGTAGTGAATGGATGGAGAGCAGCCAACAGGACCTGCCCCCTAAACCCCTGACATGGCGTCCAGCCAATAAAATTACTTTGTGGAATGAGTCTGTCTATGATTGGCTGAGAATAGTTCATTGTCATTGTTGTACCTGAGCTGTGGGTTTCCCATGTTTTCCAGACTTGACTACTCTTCTAGCCCTAGACTTGAGCCATCTTGATTGTGAGACTACTTATTCATACGCAGGTGCATTACACAGATAAGGCTGCTTAATGGTCCCATCATGACGTAAAGAGAGCGCTCTCGCAGTAAGTAAAAGAGCGCGGCTGTATTTATTATTAAAGAGCCTGGCTGATTTTTAAAACTGTAGCAGGTCTTATTTGTGGCAAAAATACAATTTTCAGCCAGCGACTGGTGTTTTTTTTTTTTTTTTTTTTTAGTTAGGTGACCACGTCACTTGGAATAAAATTAGAGGTGGCCCTTGCCCTACAAAAGTCTGCCCACTCCTGATGTACAGCAACCAATTATCAGCTAGCTCCCAGTAGTGTATTGCTGCTCCTGAGCCTACCTAGTTATGCTCTTCAACAAAGGTTACCAAGAAAACAAAGTCAATTTGATAATAGAAGTCAGTTGAAAAGCTGCTTAAAATCACATGCCCATATCATTAATGTTTAATTTTGCCTTTCAGGTGTCTTTTATTTGTTTTTAGAGATAAAATAAAGCTAATATAATTTTTTTACAAATCTAATACTGCATTATATTGAGCTGAAATGTAAGCAATGTTTACTTACCAGCCTTTACTAATATTTTTCAGCATGTGTATTAAAAATTGAGTACAGTGTCACTGTAATTAGAACCAGTGTGGTATAAATGCATTTCTGGATGTCACTTTATAAAATAAACACCTTTTACTTTACTTTGGTAATTTACTTTGGTCATTTGGTAATTTTTTGGTAATTTCAACAGATTCACAAACTGAAATTTACAGTTACAAAAGCTTTGCACTGCACATTTAGGTAATAAACCTGATGCTATATGTAATATTTATTTTACATTTGCTGTTGAAAGCATAAAAAAAACTCCAATAAAACTTAACCACAACTTCAAAATATTGCTTTGTAGCTAGAGGGGTTAAATTAACAAAACATATTTCTTCGTGGATCTGTGTACTAATTTTTGTCAAAGCAGTCGCAGGTCTGGCAGTGGGGGCCTCTTTCCTCCAAACTTCTGCTATGCGTTAAGTGAAAAAATGCAGTTGGACATGGCTGTGATTAATTTCTCTGCAGTCCCTCGCTGGCTGTACTGTAAGCATAGATTTAGCTATCTGCTCCATCAATTTCTCTAGAACTAACTTAACTGCACAGTTTCCACATTGGTTGCAAACAAGGGTATTAATATACCTAAACCATGCTCTGTATTGATGCCAGGTGAATATCATTTTTTACTACACAGCTCTGAGGTAAAAAAAAAAAAAAAAAAACTTTAATGACATCACAGAGTTCGAGTGTGCAGATGTTAATTGATGATATGCTTAAAATGTACCACTTTTGTCTGTACCTATATCAGATTGCAATTGGTTAATTTGGAAGAGGTTAATGTAAGTGTGTACTGACTATGCAAAAAAAACATTGTTGAGGAATAGGTAGCATGGGATATAAACATGTAACAAACAGAGCAGAATTCCTCACATATATTTTTGCCAAGATAAACTGGTAGTTTCCAAGCCCCCTAAACAAACCTGCTTACAATCAATTTAGCTTTCTCTATAAACACTGTCTTTTGTCTGTCTGAGGGAGAAACGTGCATGGACTGTCTCACAGCTGGGTTGATATCTTTATTTGCCATAATTAGCTGTCTGTCTTGTGTCATGTCTTCCATTCCTAGTAGTGTATGCCCTACACATATTGATAATAATACGTCGGTAAACGTTATCAATGGCTTCATGTGTTGGTGTAAATTGAACAAGCCCTGCAGTATGACGGGTATAATTCTTTATTTTTCTGAATGCATTTTGGACCCTATAACCAGTGAATACATCTTCACTGGCCCCAATTTATTAAAACTATTACCTTGCAGAAAAATGTGCTGTAACTTTTGAAAATTTAACAATTGAAAGAGATTTGAACCTGCCTCTTGCAACATCCACGAGTTGTAAGTGACTTGCGGTTCTCATTTCATGTGCAAGATGTAATGTATTGAGCACCTCACAAAGATGTTCCTGTAAGGAACATTCACTAACTAATCTGTTGAAAACAGAGTTGTAGTGATGCTCAGTGAACTTATAATCTAGTACTCTCTGGAGTTCCTGCTTTCATAGTTTCATAGGGCCCCATTAATCAAACAGACGAACGGGAACCTTGTCCGCCTGGCATTGCAGCACCATTGCTCAAGGAATTGCTTGTGCAGCTGTGGCCTCTGCTGTTGCACAATTGGGGCTTGTCAATCATCCCAATCGGATCACAAAGTGATGGTATATCCTAGCGTTTGTGAAACGTTAGGATTTATCATTGGAACAAATAATGGGGACTTTCAATTATGAAGTATAAAATATACTTCATGCTGAAAGTTCCTTTATTTGTTTGAAGTGTTCGCCGCACTGAGCTTCTCAAGCAGCCCACGGCAGAATGCTATTTTGCTGAGAGGTGACGTTTCCACCTCTTAGCCAATAGCCGTGCGGCCCAGCTGGCGCTAAGTGCTAAGGATTACCTCAATTATATATGTATAATTGCATTGCAGCTTTACACTTGACAATATCTCTATATTTTTTTAAAATATATATTAAATTATTATTTATACTGACAATTAACTTAATGTTATTAGGCTATGGTGACTCTTAAGGGACATACAAGTACAAAAAAAAAAATTCTCCATGCAAAGAATTTAAACACATAGATAAAGTCAGCTCCTGAGCAGCAATGCACTACTGGGACCTAATCTGTGTGTTTTTATACCACGCCTTAAAATTAATTAATTTACTGTATATAACAGGCATTCTTAAAATTCTTTAGTGCACGTGTTCAACACTGCTGAAAGACTGTTCCATATATCTTCTACTCTACAAATAAAGCAGTTAAGGAACATTCTTGTGTAAAGGATTAAAATTATTTTATTACAGTATTTAGTGCTATATTACGAGTGGAGCGCTATTAATCGCACCCTCTTGCACATTACTAGAAGTAACCTTTTTGTGCATTGAAAGTAAAAAAACAACCTTTGCTCGCACACAAACCCGATCACATTTTCTCAAGTGGGCTAACCCGACATGAAAATATGAATATTTCACATTCCAATCTTCTTCACATAGCAGAATATGTTTTATTTAGTCATAAATACATATATATATATATATATATATTTATATTTATGATTATATATAGGTAAAGATATATATATATATATATATATATATATATATATATATATATATATATATATATATATATATATATAGATAGATAGATAGATAGATAGATATAGATACTTTAAAACTTTAAAGGGACATTATAGTGTATACTTTTTTGTGAGTATACTGACTTTTGATCACAGGATCCGAGGGGAGTATCGTTCACACGATGTGGCGCCTTCTTTCCATCCTCTTTATGGGTTTGATTGTGGGGATTTGTTGGTTTGAAGGAGGAGAAGTGCTGCCTGATTAATTTGTGAAGACCCTCACCTCAATTTCTACAAATTGCTCACTCTGGGACTGATTTTGGACATTGGTGAACTGCTCATCATCTCTTTATACACTCCTTAGTGGGGAAGTGGTATATACATTGTTAAAGTACTGCTTGGGAGCCTCAGAGAACTGCTGGTCTTGAGCTAACACAGCTGGTGAGCCAATCGGGAGCTGCTGTTGTCTGACCAAACTGTGACCTCTGAGCTATGCTTTAACAATATATTTAAACCCTTTGTGGGGATTAAACACATAGACTTGCTCGGTTGGTAGCGCTAAAATGACAATTAACTACTGTATGTGTTAAACCCCATTTCTAATAAAATAGACCATTTTATTTTTACTCTAGATTCTTAATATTCAAAAATGGGGCTCAAATTCACAACCATTCTGCAAGTACATTGCACCATTTATAAATAGGTACTACATCACAAAGTACTTTGTCCAGCATACGAAGTACCTACATCCAACACAGAGGCGCATGTTGCGGTTACAGAGTATGACTTTGTCTGTGTCACTCTCTTTAACGTTCATTGTTGGTGCCGGTAGGAGCGGTGGGAGGATCAACCCAGCAGAAGAGGGGGGAGGGAAGTGCAGAGTTCCCTACACTATAGCAAGTGTAAGACAGGGGAGAGGGAGGGATGGGGCTCTACACTATGGAACATAATAGTCTGGAGGGGGACCCTACACTACAGTAAAAAGGTGATCTTGGATGCTGATGTGTGAGGGAGACCGCTACAATAAAGAAAAAAAAATTCTAAATATAAAATAAAACAAAAAATTAAGTATAGTTTGTTACTGGAAGACTAACTGCCAGTAACAAAGATGGTGGAAAGTAATGGAAAGGCGGTGGGTTATGGAGCTGTTTGGGGGGGGGATCAGGGAAGTGGATGGGTGAGGTGGATTCCCTATACTACATAACTTTAGAAAAAAATAAATATTTAAAATAAATAAATAAAACCCCTGGTTATTTATGGTAATAATCTTCATGGAGACATCTATATAACTACCATGACAGTAAAATGTAATACCTTTTTCTTCTCCATCTATTTGTTAACGTCACATTGTATACTATTGGTAGCTCTTCATTATATAGCCCTAAAAAAGGGCATAGATTCAGTCTTCAGACTAATCACTGCCAATTATTGTTTATTAGAATCAATAAAAATCCCAGATTATTTAAAAGGTCACTAAAGCCAAAATGATTTATGATTTGGAAAGAACATGCAGTTTTAAGAGACTTTCCAATTTACTTAACATTATCAAAATGTGCACAATCTTTTTATATGCACACTTTTTGAGGTACTAGCTTCTACCGAGCATGTGCAAGATATTTAGCATATGACTATTATGTCCCTTTAATATGCGCTCATGGAAAGGAGATACGTTTTAACAAATAGGTCAGGTGGAAAGTGTTTGAAATTAATATGTGCTTTCTAGATTATGAAAGTTTAATTTTGACTTCGATGTCCTTGTATTGTAGTATTATGTTTCTGTGTCTAAGTAGGAACTTCACATGGGTAGTAGCACTGACCTACAAATAAGTTGTTTGGTTTAATTCTTCTGTCCCTTGCATTTGGGTAAGTAACTGTTCCCGTCTGTCTCAGGCACCATTTTTGTATTATAAGCCAATATGCTTGAAAATCTGTGTATTTTCCTGTTTATGTAGCAATATTTTATTACTAAGAAGAGATTTTTTTCATCAGGACAGGTGTTGTTATAAATATTTACACGTAATCCTTAACTGAAATTCATGATGTTTTAGGCGTATTTTTCAAAAATGCCATTTGTACAATGATTTTATTCTACATCTGCTTAGACATAAGCCACCTGTAATTTGGCCAAGTAATTATTTTCTGCTATTCTATATACAGCACATATTTTAGAACATGAATTTTAGCACACGTGATGATTTAGCTGTCTTTTAAATAATTGTGATTGGAATTCGACACATGACAATTACAATGGGTTGCATACTGACAGAACATGACATTAATTGTCATTCTGAGGGGGGATGAATTAAAGTTTGTTAAATGGGTGCAATCATTTCTAAAGTCAATAACTGTAACCAGATTTTTTTTTTCCTGGATGTTATTGTATGCACTATAACTGACCTTACACCTGCTCTTCATGCAAAGAGAAGGGTGTCTTACCACAACTATGGCTTGGATGACCCTCCAGCAACTTAAACTTAAAGGGACATGAAACACAAAAAAATTTTCTTTGATGATTCAGATAGAACATACAATCGTAAACCACTTTTCGATTGACTTCTATGATCTAATTTGCTTCATTCTCTTGGTATCCTTTGATGAAAAGCATAAGCTCAGGAAATTGGAGCTAGCTGCTGATTGGAGGCTGAACTTATATGCCCATCTTCATTGGCTTACACATGTGTTTCGCTAGTTCCCAGGAGTGCATTGCTGCTTCTTCAATAAAAGATATCAAGAAAATGAAGCAAAATTGATAACATTAGTCAATTGGAAAGTTTTTTTAAAAATGTATAATCTATCTGAATCATGAAAGAAAAATGTTGGGTTTTATGACGCTTTAATAAACTGAGAACACAACTCCTTATTTCTTCCCAAATCTGGTTCTATAATAATTGCAAACTGTAATTCATTTAGTTCTAGCAAGGCGTGCCTGCTACTTTGGTTGGCGTTACTATGATGTTTTGCCATAATATTCATATTAGTTTACATATAATGACAGTATTTTTCATTGTTACATCGTCCTGATTGCACCTTTATTTTGTTATTACATTGCTGGTACTTTTTTGAAACCCTTATCTTTATATGCTTTGACCAAGCTCAGGAGTATGTGTTCAGCTGTCCTTCCATCTCTTCCTACCCAAGAAGATTTATCTATAATACTCAAAGTTCTGTGTCCTTTCTGATCTACTGTGTTGCATGTAGGATTGTATCGTAACATAAAACCAAACAGAGCATACCATTTTGTAAAAGTTTCCAATTTACTTCTATTATCAAATTTGCTTTGTTCTAATGGTATTCTTTGTTGAAGAGGATACCTAGGTAGTTAGTGTGCACGTGTCTGAAGCACTATAGGGCAGCAAACACAGTTACAATCATGTTCTATTGCAAACTTAAAAGTATACTTGTGAAATGGCTGCCATATAGTGTTCCACTCCTGAGCCTGCAAACCTGCTCTTCAATAAAGGATACAAAGAGAACTAAGGCAATCTGATAATAGTAAGGATTTTTAATATTTTTTGTAAAATTTTGCACACTATCTGAATCATGAAAGGAAAATTAAGGGTTTCATGTCCCTTTAAAAATGTAATATACTGCTTTATGATTTCCAATGAAAACCGTTAAGGGAAGGTTTCCTAGCTCCAGTCCTCAGGTCTCCCCAACCTTGCAGTATTTGTAAGGATTACCTTAGGTCTAGACAATCAAATGTCCACAGCACTCACTTGCACAACTTCTTCTTTTATTTAAGAAACAGACTTCTATAGCGACGTTTCGGGTGTTTAGCCCTTAATCATGCTCATGACTAAAGGTTTAACACCTGAAACATTGCTATAGATGTCTGTTTCTTAAATAAAAGAAGTTGTGCAAGAAAGTGCTGGGGACATTTGTTATCCTGGATGTTTGCTACATGAGATTTGGCAGTATCTCTGTCTACACCGGCACTTAACACTCAGCAGCTGCTGTTATATTGAAGTAAGGATTACCTTAGATGAGACTCTCCCCCTCCAGCCCTCAATGCCCCAATGATCACATTCCATATAACCTTATTAATAACATCATAAATGTCATACATTCTCATATCGCTCAAAATGGCCACCAGAAAAAAGACACAAAACACATATCTAAAGTAGGTTTAACCAAACAAAAAATGACAAAATCACAGTAATTTATGCATGTTACTTGTTCATTCACCTAGCTTTTGGAGCGGGCAGCGAAAGGTGCAGCTGTATTGAAATAATATGTGCAATCTCTCAAACCACTTGAGCACAATCTTCTATTTCAATGAAAAAATCTGAAGTACAGTTTGTCACAGCAGGAGATGTATGCCTGAACAAAACTCCATATGGTTTATAGCTCATGATTCAATATGTATTTATTTATTTCACTTTTTTTTCCCTGTGGGGGAAAATGTTATATCTTATTAACAAGGAAAGGGGAATGTTAACAGGAATGTCATTATACTAAAGCAATATAACACAATTACGTTGGCTGGACACAGTATTTTTATTTATTTTTTTATAATTTTATTTTTATGTAAATATATAGTTATTTTTTGAGAGTTATGAGTATGAAACCTTTTGCCAGCAATTGTTACCTTGCTGAAATTTTTCTCCTCACAATTCATTGCATCAAATTGATAACAGAGGGAATATATATATATATACACATACACACAAATATATTTTTGTTTGTATATGTCTATACAGTATATATATATATATATATATATATATATGTATAGATACATAAACTTATGTGGATGGATCACATTTAAAGGGACAGTCAACACCAGAATTTTTGTTGTTTAAAACGATAGATAAATCCCTTTATTAACCATTTCCCAGTTTTGCATAACCAACACAGTTATAATAATACACTTTTTACCTCTGTAATTACCTTGTATCTAAGTTTTTGCAGACTGCCCCCTTATTTCAGTTCATTTGACAGATTTTAGCAATCAGTGCTATCAGTGCTCACTCCTTGGTAAATTCACGTCTAAGAAATTAGGATATGAACCCCCTAGGTTTAGCTTTCAACTAAAAATACCATGAGAACAAAGCAAAATTGGTGATTAAAAAAAAAATTGGAAAGTTGTTTAAAATTGCATGCCCTAGTTGAATCATGAACGTTTTTTTGGGACTTGACTGTCCCTTTAATTATATTGGCTATCCCATTAGAATAGAGGCAGTGCTCAGTTCTGACACTCAGAGATCTCATTGTAATCCTGGAAAATTTATTAATTAATCAATTAATCAGGATTACATTAAAAACAAGGAGGAAGAAGGAATCAGAACTAGGCTGATGTTGCAGTGAGGAAGAGGACTGTGGTTGGCTTTCATGAGAATGACCAGGAAAGGTTGAAGATAGGAGGCTCTTCAATTCAGCAAGAAATTATAGCAGGATATCACTGTAACACGGAATAAGATAATGCTAAAATGCTTTGGGTAAAGTGCTTGGAAGGGGTTGATGGGGGGTGGTGGTGAAATTTGCAGTTAGGGATAATAGTTGTTCGGTAAATGCTGTGGTGGCCGAAAGAATCTTTTGTGTTTGGTGGTGCTCACAATTGGGGTTTAAAGTGGTGTCAGGATCTGAAGCTTAATATGTTAACAATGGGGGCAATGGTCATAGAATTTTGGGTTAAAGGGACAGTCTACACAAACATTGTTTTTGTTTAAAAAGATAGACAATACTACCCATTCCCCAGCTTTGCACAACCAACATTGTTAGATTAATATACTTTATAACATTTAAACCTCAACATTTCTGCCTGTTTCAAAGACTCTATTGACAGCCTCTAAATCACATGCTTTTGTATTTGCTTTTCACAACAGGAGACTGCTAGTTCATGTGGGCCATATAGATGACAATGTGTTCACACCTGTGAAGTTATTTAAGATTTAGCACAACACAGTGCTAAATGCAACTCAATAGATTTTAAATAGTAACAGTCATGTGATCAGGGTGCCCTTAGAAGATGCTTAGATACAAGGTAATCACAGAGGTAAAAAGTGTATTAATATAACTGTGTTGGTTGTGCAAACCTGGGGAATAGGTAATAAAGAGATTATCTATCTTTACAATAAAAATGATATTGTAGACTGTCCCTTTGATGTGGTATGACAAATAACAGTGAGAGTTTACTGTGTTTGCCGGATTTTGGGGGGGGGGTCACAATTTTATTGTCTTAGGAGGGAGCAAGCTTTGGGTTACTGTGGTGGGGTAGGTTGTAGTTGGGGTTTAATTGTGGTTAGGAATCCTATAGGGTTAATAGCACTGAGTTTTCATAGGGTTTACTGTTAGTTTACCATATAAGCAAATACTGCCACACACATATACTGATATAAAAGCAAAAAACTTTATTTAAAAATAAATTTAAAATGGTCATGTACACACGGAGGGAAAAGGTACTTTAACATCTTACACGTTTCGTGACACTCGCCGGCACTTACTCATAGATAACGTAGGTATATTTTATCAGGCTATTTAAACTGTATTTATCCAATAGAAACCCAGCACTTTACATCCAATAAAAAAACATATATATATACACATCTTAAAACATGTTATAAACAATGCAATAAAAATTACAATTGTGCATAATTCATAATGGCAATACACATGCATAATAAAGAAATTAATTAATTAATTTAGCTCCCAAAGTGTTACAGTGGCACCAGGTTTTATTGGGAATAAGAAGATCCCCCATGATATAGGACAAATATTGGTATTTGTATAATATAGGTTGCAGTGGCGCTTATTGGTGTTACTTTGTGATGCACAAATAACACTCACCTAGATTACGAGTTTTGCGTTGCGGCTGGTAACGCTGAAAATATGGCATTTTCAGCGTTAAAACAGCACCGCAGCCATTACAAGTCTTGTCAGTATAGCTGTACCGCACACCTTTTTTAAAAAAAAAAAATATTTTTTATTGAGGAGTATTGAGAATATAACAGAGGCAAGAAAATTTTGTCATACAGCCACCAATAAGCATGATATTATACAGATACAACATGTCACTTACACAATGTTACAAATAACAGTGAAAAAATAAGCATGTCTTGAGGAATACGAATGGTCATTCATATTACATCCTCTTTTTTTTTTTACTTTTTTATATTAGTTATATAGGTATATTTGAACAAAACAAGATAAGACAATCAGCCCATAGTTTAGATTTGTTAGATTCAGCAAATCTTTAATATTAATGCTATACCCTCATACCGGGTTTGAAATATATAGATCATAATGTAATATGCTTTTGGCACTAATGAAATATTTGCAAAGGGGATTAATACAAAAAAGGGTTGACGAGGTCAAAATAGAAGATTCGGATGTACTTGACCCTGAGGATATGAATAGGGCCGAGTGTCTTATGTCTGCGAACTTAAGATATAATGAAGGTGATACTGATGTAAATAGTAGGTATGGGGGCTAAGGGGGATATTCAGCGGGTAAGCACCGCTATAAGTAGAGGGGTCTTATGTGGCTAAATATAGAAATATGAAAATTAACTATATAGTATTGGATGCCATCTAGGAGGGGGGGGGGGGTGCAGGCAGCCAGTACAGAAAGAGTAGGCAAACAAGTAAACAATAGCAGTAACTAAGTAGCAAATAAACAGGAGACAGAAATGTCCCCAAATCTTAATGATGAGATAACAATATAACCATAATAAAAAACTGTTCTATGCCTTACATAACGAGGACCTATGACTGGACTAAAAAATATGAGAGAAATATATACTATGTGTTATTGCTCAGTTTCTCAAGGACTTATTAGCTATTGTAAGAATTGCTGTTGTCCTTTAAACTTCTGTGCTCCCTTGTTTACTTGGTATGATTGGTAAATAGCTATATGAAATAAGCTGCAATGAGGTTTCTCATACATCCAGACAGTAATGGCAATGAACTGTCTTTAAAGTTTATGCTATGCACCTTATAGCAGTCAATACCTATCCTATGTCAACTCCAGAGCTTATTGGAAAATATATACGATTCAACGAACTAATGGTAATTTACCTAACAGAGTTATATGTGTGAAATATTAGGTACTAACCGAACTAGCATTTAAGTAGTCAATCTAGAGCTATGTGTGTATTTAATTACATATCTACCATTAAGACTGCAAAGGTGAGATTTATATAGACCACATATTAAATATCAACCTGTATGGGATGCAGTATAAGTAGTTATATTACACATACAAAGAAAAAGGGTATAAGAGTCCAGACAATGGAATCAGCATTTAGGGAGACTGCAATCCATGTGGTGTCTCCGGAGGAAAGGCGAGTATTTCATCCATGTTCATCCATGTTTAGTGAGTACGTAGCTTCAATTGCGGCTAGGATAAAAACAGGTCAGCTTCAGCAAGTTATATCACCATGATGATCCGTGATGACAAAAGAGTTATAGGATTAACTCTCCAGGTACTGGTTGGTAGCACAGGGAGCCGGGTAAACAGAGCTAATGGTCAGAGTCCCAAGATCTACACACCTCAGTGGTGTAGGGAAAATAGGGCCAGCAGAGGCTGACTAAATCATGAATACAGACATAGGACTCAATACAATAACAGGTTAGATAAACAAACAGCATTAATGCAACATCTAATTGGAGAATGAACAGCAAAATCAGACACGAAATATCACATTATGGAATACAGTAAATATCAGCGTTCCTGTAGTCCACTGAATCCAGTGTAAGGGCACAGTCAGAGTGTCAACCTATGCCCGTTTTTAGTAATAGAAAGCTACGGTTAATAGGGCATATCTTTTCTCCGAGTCTACAGCTGAGTTGTGGTGTTATGCGGGCAGTTAGATAAGCCAGAATTTAGGGTAGAAGAATGTTTCCAGAAATCTGCTTCTCAATAGCGCAAGCAAGTTGCAGCGATATAGGAATGTCAGGCCTCCATTCCAAACTCTGTAGAATTGGCAAGAGTGTGCGTTCTCCCTTACACCAGACGATCAACTCACCACTGCCAGGGATCCAACATTGGGTCTCATCTATTATGAGGGGAGCTTTAAGCTTGTTTAGTTGCTCCGGTGAGGCTTTGATGCTCCTCATAGACACTGTCTGTTTATGGCTCACACGTTTTACCCCGCAGAATAAAGCGCACCTCCCGGCGGCCTTATCTTCCATGTCTCCTACAAATATATGGTGGGATTCAGGCATCCCTCCGCGCTCCGTCCCACTCTGCCGTTCTCTGCTAGCCGCATTAGTGGCTGTTGAGTATAAGGAGCTCTGAGCTTACGGACATTTGCCTCTTCAGTGCTAGTATCTCTCTTACGCTGTAACTTGCGATTCTTGTTATTGGCAGTCTTGAGAAGAGCGACCTGCGTAGTCTTGGCCTGTAGTGAGACAGCCTTTCTCTCCGCCATCTTGCCTGCGTCGTCCTCTGCCTGAGCGCATGGTTCTCTAACTGTAAGGTCGGTATAGTTAATCTGCATCTGCCGTGCAAATTCAGAGAGCAGTGCCCGTATTTCATCCATGTTTAGTGAGTACGTAGCTTCAATTGCGGCTAGGATAAAAACAGGTCGGCTTCAGAAACAGGGCCGTGTAGCTTGTCGTCAAAAGCATGAAGTCTCCAATCTTCACTTTAGAGTGTTCTTTAGTTGCAGAATAGTCATGTACAATCAGCATTCCAGGATAGCATGTTCTTAGGTTATAAATATGTATTTAACTTGGCCATAAGCAGGGAGCCCACGAGAAACACGTCTGGCTCCGCCCCCATACCACCTTTTAGCCTGTAACAAAACGTCAGTACCGCACTCGTAAAAATGACGTTTTTTCAGGGGATTCCCATAGCGCCAGTATTACGAGTTTTGCGTTTTGGCTAAAAAAGCGAGCGTTACAGCCTAAAATGACAAGATCCGTAACGCCATCTAAATTCAGCAGTTATGAGTTTTACGCTACAAAGTTGTAGCATAAAACTCATAACTAAAGTGTTAAAAAGTACACTAACACCCATAAACTACCTATTAACCCCTAACCCGAGGCCCTCCCGCATCACAAACACTATAATAAATTTATTAACCCCTAATCGCCGCCACTAATAAAATGTTTTAACGCCGATTCCGCCGCTCCTCGACATGATCGCCACTATAATAAACCTATTAACCCCTAAACCGCAGCCCTCCCGCAAAGCAAACACTATTAAAATATTATTAACCCCTAATCTACCGTCCACCCACACCGCCGCTATAATAAACCTATTAACCCCTAAAACACAAGCCCCCCACAATGAAATAAACTATTAACTCCTAAACCCCCCCACAACGAAATAAACTAAAATAAACTATTAACCCCCAACCCCCCACAACGAAATAAACTAAAATAAACTATTAACCCCTAAACCTAACAACCTCCTAAGAACCAACCCCCCAATTAAAAAACTAAATCTAAAATAACCTAAGCTAACCATTGCCCTGAAAAGGGCATTTGTATGGGCTCTTTTACATTGCCCCAACCCTATTCTAAAAAAAAAAAACCACCCAAAAAACCCTTAAAAAAACCTAACACTAACCCCCGACGATCCACTTACAGTTGTTGAAGTCCCGCTTGAAGGATCCATCCAGCCGCAAAGCCTTCGCCGGCTGGATTAAGATAGAAGAGGCCACCTGGATGAAGACATAGAAAAGGCCACCTGGATGAAGACTTCTGCCTGCATGGATGAGGACTTCGCCGGCTGGATGAAGATAGAAGAGGCCACCTGGATGAAGTCCTCATCCATGCAGGCAGAAGTCTTCATCCAGGCGGCCTCTTCGATCTTCATCCAGCCGGCGCGGAGCAGGTCCATCCTGAAGACATCTGGCACAGAGCATCCTCTTCATACGGTCGCCGCCGTATACTGATTCTTCAATGCAAGTGACACGATCCAATATTTCAATCAGCCAATAGGATTGATCTCTCATTCTATTGGCTGTTCCAATCAGCCAATAGAATGAGAGCTCAATCCTATTGGCTGATTGGAACAGCCAATAGGATGAGAGATCAATCCTATTGGCTGATTGGAACAGTCAATAGGATTTTAGAAGCTCTAATTCCTATTGGCTGATTGAAATCTTTCAGCCAATAGGAATGCAAGGGACGCCATCTTGGATTGCGTCACTTGCATTGAAGAATCAGTATACGGTGGCGACTGTATGAAGAGGATGCTCCACGCCGGATGTCTTCAGGATAGACCCGTGCCGGCTGGATGAAGATCGAAAAGGCCATCTGGATTAAGACTTCTTTCCGCATGGATGAAGACTTCGCCGTCTGGATGAAGACTTCTTGCCGCATGGATGATGACTTTGCCGGCTGGATGGATCCTTCAAGCGGGACTTCAACAACTGTAAGTGGATCGTCGGAGGTTAGTGTTAGGTTTTTTTAAGGGTTTTTTGGGTGGGTTTTTTTTTTAGATTAGGGTTTGGGCAATCTAAAAGAGCTAAATGCCCTTTTAAGGGCAATGCCCATACAAATGCCCTTTTCAGGGCAATGGTTAGATTAGGTTATTTTAGATAGTTTTTTTTATTTGGGGGTTTGGTTGGGTGGTGGGTTATACTGTTTGGGGGGTCTTTGTGTTTTTTTTACAGGTAAAAGAGCTCATATCTTTGGGGCAATGCCCCACAAATGGCCCTTTTGTAGGCTAGAGTTTTTTTATTTTGGGTGGGCTTTTTATTTTGATTGGGCTGTTAGATTAGGTATAATTCTTTTTTATTTTGGATGATTTTGTTTTTTATTTTGTGTAATGTATATTTTTAGGGGGTGTTTGTATTTTTTGGAACAAAAGAGTTGTTTATCTCAGGGTAATGCCATACAAAAGGCCCTTTTAAGCCCCCCCCAAAAGGCCCTTTTAAGGGCCCTTGGTAGTTTATTCTAGATTAGGCTTTTTTTTTTTTAAGGGTATTAGAATAGGAATAATCTTAATTTTTTTGGATAATTTCGTGTTTTTTTTGTAATGGTAGGTTTTTTTATTTTTTGTAATGGTAGTTTTAGTGTAAGGCAGGTTAGGTTTTATTTCACAGGTAAGTTTGTTTTTATTTTAGCTAGGTAGTTAGTAAATAGTTAATAACTATTTACTAACTAGTCTACCTAGTTAAAATAAATACAAACTTACCTGTGAAATAAAAATAAAACTTAAACTAGCTACAATGTAACTATTAGTTATATTGTAGCTAGCTTAGGTTTTATTTTAAAGGTAAGTATTTAGTTTTAACTAGGTATTATTTAGTTAAAGGGACATGAAAGCCAATTTTTTTTCTTTCGTGATTTAGAAAGAGCATGTCATTTTAAACAACTTTCTAATTTACTTCATTCTCTTGATATTACTTGCTGAAAAGCATATCTAGATATGCTCAGTAGCTGCTGATTGGTTGCTGCACCTAGAGGCCTTGTGTGATTGGCTCACATATGTGCATTGCTATTTCTTCAACAAAGGATATCTAAAGAATTGAGCAAATTAGATAATAGAAGTAAATTGGAAAGGTGTATAAAATTGCATGCTCTATCTGAATCATGAAAGTTTAATTTTGACTAGACTGTCCCTTTAATAATAGATCTAAATTAAATTTACAATTTTAATTATTTTAAAGTTAGGGGTTAATAGTTTAATTTAGGTTGTTGCAATGTGGGGGGCTGGCGGTTTGGGGTTAATAGGTTTATTTAGTTAATAATTGAAAGTTTAATTTAGATCTAGTTGGGTTACGTTAGGGTTACGTTAGGTTTAGGGGTTAATAGTTTAATTTAGGTTATTGCGATGTGGGGGGCTGGCGGTTTAGAGGTTATTAGGTTTTTTTAGTGGTAGTGATGTGAGAGGCCAGAGGTTTAGGGGTTAATAGCTTTATTTAGGTGGCGGCGATATCGGGAATAGTGAAATAGGGGTTAATAACTTTAATATAGTTGCAGCGATGTTGGGGTGCGGCGGAATTGGGGTTAATAACTTTAGTATAGTGGCGGCGATAGCGGGAGTGGCAGATTAAGGGTTAATAATTTTATTTAGGTGGCAGCGATATCGGGAGTGGCAGATTAGGGGTTAATAACTGTAGGCAGGCGTCGGTGATGTTGGGAGCAGCAGATTAGGGGTGTTTAGACTCAGGGTTTATTTTATGGTGTTAGGTTTAAACTGTAGTTTCTTTTTCCCCATAAACATCAATGGGGCTGCGTTACGGAGCTTTTGTTTCCGCGATCGCAGGTGTTAGACTTTTTTTTTTGGCAGGCACTCCCCATTGATGTCTATGGGGAAAGCGTGCACGAGCATGTCAAAACACTGCTGCTTTTGTGTGCTGTATGGAGCTCAACGCAGCCATAGCGCCCGCACAAGCTGGGTTTTTTTAAACTTGTAATGGCAGCGCAATAGGGGGTTATGCTCAAATTTCGTAATCTAGGTGACTGTCATGTAATTAAAAACAAAATTTATGCTTACCTGATAAATTCCTTTCTCCTGTAGTGTAGTCAGTCCACGGGTCATCCATTACTTATGGGATTATAACTCCTCCCTAACAGGAAGTGCAAGAGGATCACCCAAGCAGAGCTGCTATATAGCTCCTCCCCTCTACGTCATACCCAGTCATTCGACCGAAACCAAACGAGAAAGGAGAAACTATAGGGTGCAGTGGTGACTGGAGTTTAATTTAAAATTTAGACCTGCCATAAAAAACAGGGCGGGCCGTGGACTGACTACACTACAGGAGAAAGGAATTTATCAGGTAAGCATAAATTTTGTTTTCTCCTGTTAAGTGTAGTCAGTCCACGGGTCATCCATTACTTATGGGATACCAATACCAAAGCTAAAAGTACACGGATGACGGGAGGGACAGGCAGGATCTTTACACGGAAGGAACCACTGCCTGAAGAACCTTTCTCCCAAAAACAGCCTCCGAAGAAGCAAAAGTGTCAAATTTGTAAAATTTGGAAAAAGTGTGAAGTGAAGACCAAGTTGCAGCCTTGCAAATCTGTTCAACAGAGGCCTCATTTTTAAAGGCCCAAGTGGAAGCCACAGCTCTGGTAGAATGAGCTGTAATTCTTTCAGGAGGCTGCTGTCCAGCAGTTTCATAGGCTAAACGTATTATGCTACGAAGCCAGAAGGAGAGAGAGGTAGCCGAAGCCTTTTGACCTCTCCTCTGTCCAGAATAAACGACAAACAGGGAAGAAGTTTGTCGAAAATCTTTAGTTGCCTGCAAATAAAATTTCAGGGCACGGACAACGTCCAGATTGTGCAGAAGTCGTTCCTTCTTTGAAGAAGGGTTAGGGCACAATGATGGAACAACAATCTCTTGATTGATATTCCTGTTAGTGACTACCTTAGGTAAGAACCCAGGTTTAGTACGCAGAACTACCTTGTCTGAATGAAAAATCAGATAAGGAGAATCACAATGTAAGGCCGATAACTCAGAGACTCTTCGAGCCGAGGAAATAGCCATTAAAAACAGAACTTTCCAAGATAACAGCTTGATATCAATGGAATGAAGGGGTTCAAACGGAACACCCTGTAAAACGTTAAGAACTAAGTTTAAGCTCCATGGCGGAGCAACAGTTTTAAACACAGGCTTAATCCTGGCCAAAGCCTGACAAAAAAACTGAACGTCTGGAACTTCTGACAGACGTTTGTGTAAAAGGATGGACAGAGCTGAGATCTGTCCCTTTAACGAACTAGCAGATAAACCCTTTTCTAAACCTTCTTGTAGAAAAGACAATATCCTAGGAATCCTAACCTTACTCCATGAGTAACTCTTGGATTCGCACCAATGCAAGTATTTACGCCATATTTTATGGTAAATTTTCCTGGTAACAGGTTTCCTAGCCTGTATTAAGGTATCAATCACTGACTCCGAGAATCCACGCTTTGATAGAATCAAGCGTTCAATCTCCATGCAGTCAGCCTCAGAGAAATTAGATTTGGATGTTTGAAAGGACCCTGAACCAGAAGGTCCTGTCTCAGAGGCAGAGACCATGGTGGACAGGACGACATGTCCACTAGGTCTGCATACCAGGTCCTGCGTGGCCATGCAGGCGCTATTAGAATCACCGATGCTCTCTCCTGTTTGATCCTGGCAATCAATCGAGGAAGCATCGGGAAGGGTGGAAACACATAAGCCATGTTGAAGGCCCAAGTTGCTGTCAGAGCATCTATCAGAACCGCTCCCGGGTCCCTGGACCTGGACCCGTAACAAGGAAGCTTGGCGTTCTGGCGAGACGCCATGAGATCCATATCTGGTTTGCCCCAACGCCGAAGTATTTGGGCAAAGACCTCCGGATGAAGTTCCCACTCCCCCGGATGAAAAGTCTGGCGACTTAGAAAATCCGCCTCCCAGTTCTCCACGCCTGGGATGTGGATCGCTGATAGGTGGCAAGAGTGAGACTCTGCCCAGTGAATTATCTTTGAGACTTCCATCATCGCTAGGGAACTCCTTGTCCCTCCCTGATGGTTGATGTAAGCCACAGTCGTGATGTTGTCCGACTGAAACCTGATGAACCTCAGAGTTGCTAACTGAGGCCAAGCCAGAAGGGCATTGAAAACTGCTCTTAATTCCAGAATGTTTATGGGAAGGAGACTCTCCTCCTGAGTCCATGATCCCTGAGTCTTCAGGGAATTCCAGACAGCGCCCCAACCTAGCAGGCTGGCGTCTGTTGTTACAATCGTCCAATCTGGTCTGCTGAAGGGCATCCCCTTGGACAGATGTGGCCGAGAGAGCCACCATAGAAGAGAATTTCTGGTCTCTTGATCCAGATTCAGCATAGGGGACAAATCTGAGTAATCCCCATTCCACTGACTTAGCATGCACAATTGCAGTGGTCTGAGATGCAGGCGTGCAAAGGGTACTATGTCCATTGCCGCTACCATTAAGCCGATTACCTCCATGCATTGAGCCACTGACGGTTGTGGAATGGAATGAAGGACACGGCAAGCATTTAGGAGTTTTGTTAACCTGTCCTCTGTCAGGTAAATTTTCATTTCTACAGAATCTATAAGAGTCCCTAAGAAGGGAACTCTTGTGAGTGGCAATAGAGAACTCTTTTCTTCGTTCACCTTCCACCCATGTGACCTTAGAAATGCCAGTACTAACTCTGTATGAGACTTGGCAGCTTGGAAACTTGACGCTTGTATCAGAATGTCGTCTAGGTACGGAGCTACCGATATTCCTCGCGGTCTTAGTACCGCCAGAAGAGAACCCAGAACCTTTGTAAAGATTCTTGGAGCAGTAGCTAACCCGAAGGGAAGAGCTACAAACTGGTAATGCCTGTCTAGGAAGGCAAACCTTAGGTACCGGTAATGATCTTTGTGAATCGGTATGTGAAGGTAGGCATCCTTTAAATCCACTGTGGTCATGTACTGACCCTTTTGGATCATGGGTAAGATTGTCCGAATAGTTTCCATTTTGAACGATGGAACTCTTAGGAATTTGTTTAGGATCTTTAAATCCAAGATTGGTCTGAAGGTTTCTTCTTTCTTGGGAACCACAAACAGATTTGAGTAAAACCCTTGTCCGTGTTCCGACCGCGGAACCGGGTGGATCACTCCCATTAGTAAAAGATCTTGTACACAGCGTAGAAACGCCTCTTTCTTTATCTGGTTTGCTGACAACCTTGAAAGATGAAATCTCCCGTTTGGAGGAGAAGCTTTGAAGTCCAGAAGATATCCCTGAGATATGATCTCTAACGCCCAGGGATCCTGGACATCTCTTGCCCAAGCCTGGGCGAAGAGAGAAAGTCTGCCCCCCACTAGATCCGTTTCCGGATTGGGGCCCTCACTTCATGCTGTCTTAGGGGCAGCAGCAGGTTTTCTGGCCTGCTTGCCCTTGTTCCAGGTCTGGTTAGGTTTCCAGCCCTGTCTGTAGCGAGCAACAGTTCCTTCCTGTTTTGGAGCGGAGGAAGTTGATGCTGCTCCTGCCTTGAAGTTACGAAAGGCACGAAAATTAGACTGTCTAGCCCTTGGTTTGGCTCTGTCTTGAGGCAGGGCATGGCCCTTACCTCCAGTAATGTCAGCGATAATTTCTTTCAAACCGGGCCCGAATAATGTCTGCCCTTTGAAAGGTATGTTAAGCAATTTAGATTTAGAAGTCACATCGGCTGACCAGGATTTAAGCCACAGCGCTCTGCGCGCCTGAATGGCGAATCCGGAGTTCTTAGCCGTAAGTTTAGTTAAGTGTACTACGGCATCAGAAATAAATGAATTAGCTAGCTTAAGGACTCTAAGCTTGTCTGTAATCTCATCCAACGTAGCTGAGCTAATGGTCTCTTCCAGAGACTCAAACCAGAATGCCGCCGCAGCCGTGACAGGCGCAATGCATGCAAGGGGTTGCAATATAAAACCTTGTTGAACAAACATTTTCTTAAGGTAACCCTCTAACTTTTTATCCATTGGATCTGAAAAAGCACAGCTATCCTCCACCGGGATAGTGGTGCGCTTAGCCAAAGTAGAAACTGCTCCCTCCACCTTAGGGACCGTCTGCCATAAGTCCCGTGTGGTGGCGTCTATTGGAAACATTTTCCTAAATATAGGAGGGGGTGAGAAAGGCACACCGGGTCTATCCCACTCCTTGTTAACAATTTCTGTAAGCCTTTTAGGTATAGGAAAAACGTCAGTACACGTCGGTACCGCAAAATATTTATCCAGCCTACATATTTTCTCTGGGATTGCAACCGTGTTACAATCATTCAGAGCCGCTAATACCTCCCCTAGTAACACACGGAGGTTCTCAAGCTTAAATTTAAAATTTGAAATGTCTGAATCCAGTTTATTTGGATCAGATCCGTCACCCACAGAATGAAGCTCTCCGTCTTCATGTTCTGCAAATTGTGACGCAGTATCAGACATGGCCCTATTATTATCAGCGCACTCTGTTCTCACCCCAGAGTGGTCGCGTTTACCCCTAAGTTCTGGCAATTTAGATAAAACTTCAGTCATAACATTAGCCATGTCTTGCAAAGTGATTTGTAAGGGCCGCCCTGATGTACTTGGCGCCACAATATCACGAAACCTCCTGAGCGGGAGATGCAGGTACTGACACGTGAGGAGAGTTAGTCGGCATAACTTCCCCCTCGTTGTCTGGTGAAATTTTCTTGACATGTACAGATTGGCTTTTACTTAAAGTAGCATCAATGCAATTAGTACACAAATTTCTATTGGGCTCCACATTGGCCTTTGAACATATTGCACAAAGAGATTCCTCTGTGTCAGACATGTTTAAACAAACTAGCAATTAGACTAGCAAGCTTGGAAAATACTTTCTCCAACATAGGTGTGTCCGGTCCACGGCGTCATCCTTACTTGTGGGATATTCTCTTCCCCAACAGGAAATGGCAAAGAGCCCAGCAAAGCTGGTCACATGATCCCTTCTAGGCTCCGCCTACCCCAGTCATTCTCTTTGCCGTTGTACAGGCAACATCTCCACGGAGATGGCTTAGAGTTTTTTAGTGTTTAACTGTAGTTTTTATTATTCAATCAAGAGTTTGTTATTTTGAAATAGTGCTGGTATGTACTATTTACTCAGAAACAGAAAAGAGATGAAGATTTCTGTTTGTATGAGGAAAATGATTTTAGCAACCGTCACTAAAATCCATGGCTGTTCCACACAGGACTGTTGAGAGCAATTAACTTCAGTTGGGGGAACAGTGAGCAGTCTCTTGCTGCTTGAGGTATGACACATTCTAACAAGACGATGTAATGCTGGAAGCTGTCATTTTCCCTATGGGATCCGGTAAGCCATGTTTATTAAGATCGTAAATAAGGGCTTCACAAGGGCTTATTAAGACTGTAGACTTTTTCTGGGCTAAATCGATTCATTATTAACACATATTTAGCCTTGAGGAATCATTTATTCTGGGTATTTTGATATAATAATATCGGCAGGCACTGTTTTAGACACCTTATTCTTTAGGGGCTTTCCAAGATCATAGGCAGAGCCTCATTTTCGCGCCGGTGTTGCGCACTTGTTTTTGAGAGGCATGACATGCAGTCGCATGTGAGAGGAGCTCTGATACTTAGAAAAGACTTTCTGAAGGCGTCATTTGGTATCGTATTCCCCTTTGGGCTTGGTTGGGTCTCAGCAAAGCAGATACCAGGGACTGTAAAGGGGTTAAAGTTAAAAACGGCTCCGGTTCCGTTATTTTAAGGGTTAAAGCTTCCAAATTTGGTGTGCAATACTTTTAAGGCTTTAAGACACTGTGGTGAAAATTTGGTGAATTTTTAACAATTCCTTCATGTTTTTTCGCAATTGCAGTAATAAAGTGTGTTCAGTTTAAAATTTAAAGTGACAGTAACGGTTTTATTTTAAAACGTTTTTTGTACTTTGTTATCAAGTTTATGCCTGTTTAACATGTCTGAACTACCAGATAGACTGTGTTCTGAATGTGGGGAAGCCAGAATTCCTATTCATTTAAATAAATGTGATTTATGTGACAATGACAATGATGCCCAAGATGATTCCTCAAGTGAGGGGAGTAAGCATGGTACTGCATCATTCCCTCCTTCGTCTACACGAGTCTTGCCCACTCAGGAGGCCCCTAGTACATCTAGCGCGCCAATACTCCTTACTATGCAACAATTAACGGCTGTAATGGATAATTCTGTCAAAAACATTTTAGCCAAAATGAACACTTATCAGCGAAAGCGCGACTGCTCTGTTTTAGATACTGAAGAGCATGACGACGCTGATAATAATGGTTCTGAAGGGCCCCTAACCCAGTCTGATGGGGCCAGGGAGGTTTTGTCTGAGGGAGAAATTACTGATTCAGGGAACATTTCTCAACAAGCTGAACCTGATGTGATTACGTTTAAATTTAAGTTGGAACATCTCCGCATTCTGCTTAAGGAGGTATTATCCACTCTGGATGATTGTGACAAGTTGGTCATCCCAGAGAAACTATGTAAAATGGACAAGTTCCTAGAGGTCCCGGGGCTCCCAGAAGCTTTTCCTATACCCAAGCGGGTGGCGGACATTGTTAATAAAGAATGGGAAAGGCCCGGTATTCCTTTCGTCCCTCCCCCCATATTTAAAAAATTGTTTCCTATGGTCGACCCCAGAAAGGACTTATGGCAGACAGTCCCCAAGGTCGAGGGAGCGGTTTCCACTTTAAACAAACGCACCACTATACCCATAGAGGATAGTTGTGCTTTCAAAGATCCTATGGATAAAAAATTAGAAGGTTTACTTAAAAAGATGTTTGTTCAGCAGGGTTACCTTCTACAACCAATTTCATGCATTGTCCCTGTAGCTACAGCCGCATGTTTCTGGTTCGATGAGCTGATAAAGGCGGTCGATAGTGATTCTCCTCCTTATGAGGAGATTATGGACAGAATCAATGCTCTCAAATTGGCTAATTCTTTCACCCTAGACGCCACTTTGCAATTGGCTAGGTTAGCGGCTAAGAATTCTGGGTTTGCTATTGTGGCGCGCAGAGCGCTTTGGTTGAAATCTTGGTCAGCTGATGCGTCTTCCAAGAACAAGCTACTTAACATTCCTTTCAAGGGGAAAACGCTGTTTGGCCCTGACTTGAAAGAGATTATCTCTGATATCACTGGGGGTAAGGGCCACGCCCTTCCTCAGGATCGGCCTTTCAAGGCAAAAAATAAACCTAATTTTCGTCCCTTTCGTAGAAATGGACCAGCCCAAAGTGCTACGTCCTCTAAGCAAGAGGGTAATACTTCTCAAGCCAAGCCAGCTTGGAGACCAATGCAAGGCTGGAACAAGGGAAAGCAGGCCAAGAAACCTGCCACTGCTACCAAGACAGCATGAAATGTTGGCCCCCGATCCGGGACCGGATCTGGTGGGGGGCAGACTCTCTCTCTTCGCTCAGGCTTGGGCAAGAGATGTTCTGGATCCTTGGGCGCTAGAAATAGTCTCCCAAGGTTATCTTCTGGAATTCAAGGGGCTTCCCCCAAGGGGGAGGTTCCACAGGTCTCAGTTGTCTTCAGACCACATAAAAAGACAGGCATTCTTACATTGTGTAGAAGACCTGTTAAAAATGGGAGTGATTCATCCTGTTCCATTAAGAGAACAAGGGATGGGGTTCTACTCCAATCTGTTCATAGTTCCCAAAAAAGAGGGAACGTTCAGACCAATCTTAGATCTCAAGATCTTAAACAAGTTTCTCAAGGTTCCATCGTTCAAGATGGAAACCATTCGAACTATTCTTCCTTCCATCCAGGAAGGTCAATTCATGACCACAGTGGATTTAAAGGATGCGTATCTACATATTCCTATCCACAAGGAACATCATCGGTTCCTAAGGTTCGCATTCCTGGACAAGCATTACCAGTTCGTGGCGCTTCCTTTCGGATTAGCCACTGCTCCAAGGATTTTCACAAAGGTACTAGGGTCCCTTCTAGCTGTGCTAAGACCAAGGGGCATTGCTGTAGTACCTTACTTGGACGACATTCTGATTCAAGCGTCGTCCCTTCCTCAAGCAAAGGCTCACACGGACATTGTCCTGGCCTTTCTCAGATCTCACGGATGGAAAGTGAACGTGGAAAAGAGTTCTCTATCTCCGTCAACAAGGGTTCCCTTCTTGGGAACAATAATAGACTCCTTAGAAATGAGGATTTTTCTGACAGAGGCCAGAAAAACAAAACTTCTAGACTCTTGTCGGATACTTCATTCCGTTCCTCTTCCTTCCATAGCGCAGTGCATGGAAGTGATCGGTTTGATGGTAGCGGCAATGGACATAGTTCCTTTTGCGCGCATTCATCTAAGACCATTACAACTGTGCATGCTCAGTCAGTGGAATGGGGACTATACAGACTTGTCTCCGAAGATACAAGTAAATCAGAGGACCAGAGACTCACTCCGTTGGTGGCTGTCCCTGGACAACCTGTCACAAGGGATGACATTCCGCAGACCGGAGTGGGTCATCGTCACGACCGACGCCAGTCTGATGGGCTGGGGCGCGGTCTGGGGATCCCTGAAAGCTCAGGGTCTTTGGTCTCGGGAAGAATCTCTTCTACCGATAAATATTCTGGAACTGAGAGCGATATTCAATGCTCTCAAGGCTTGGCCTCAGCTAGCGAGGGCCAAGTTCATACGGTTTCAATCAGACAACATGACAACTGTTGCGTACATCAACCATCAGGGGGGAACAAGGAGTTCCCTAGCGATGGAAGAAGTGACCAAAATCATTCTATGGGCGGAGTCTCACTCCTGCCACCTGTCTGCTATCCACATCCCAGGAGTGGAAAATTGGGAAGCGGATTTTCTGAGTCGTCAGACATTGCATCCGGGGGAGTGGGAACTCCATCCGGAAATCTTTGCCCAAGTCACTCAGCTGTGGGGCATTCCAGACATGGATCTGATGGCCTCTCGTCAGAACTTCAAAGTTCCTTGCTACGGGTCCAGATCCAGGGATCCCAAGGCGGCTCTAGTGGATGCACTAGTAGCACCTTGGACCTTCAAACTAGCTTATGTGTTCCCGCCGTTTCCTCTCATCCCCAGGCTGGTAGCCAGGATCAATCAGGAGAGGGCGGCGGTGATCTTGATAGCTCCTGCGTGGCCACGCAGGACTTGGTATGCAGATCTGGTGAATATGTCATCGGCTCCACCTTGGAAGCTACCTTTGAGACGAGACCTTCTTGTTCAGGGTCCGTTCGAACATCCGAATCTGGTTTCACTCCAGCTGACTGCTTGGAGATTGAACGCTTGATCTTATCGAAGCGAGGGTTCTCAGATTCTGTTATCGATACTCTTGTTCAGGCCAGAAAGCCTGTAACTAGAAAGATTTACCACAAAATTTGGAAAAAATATATCTGTTGGTGTGAATCTAAAGGATTCCCTTGGGACAAGGTTAAGATTCCTAAGATTCTATCCTTCCTTCAAGAAGGATTGGAAAAAGGATTATCTGCTAGTTCCCTGAAGGGACAGATTTCTGCCTTGTCTGTGTTACTTCACAAAAAGCTGGCAGCTGTGCCAGATGTTCAAGCCTTTGTTCAGGCTCTGGTTAGAATTAAGCCTGTTTACAAACCTTTGACTCCTCCTTGGAGTCTCAACTTAGTTCTTTCAGTTCTTCAGGGGGTTCCGTTTGAACCCTTACATTCCGTTGATATTAAGTTATTATCTTGGAAAGTTTTGTTTTAGTTGCAATTTCTTCTGCTAGAAGAGTTTCAGAATTATCTGCTCTGCAGTGTTCTCCTCCTTATCTGGTGTTCCATGCAGATAAGGTGGTTTTACGTACTAAACCTGGTTTTCTTCCAAAAGTTGTTTCTAACAAAAACATTAACCAGGAGATTATCGTACCTTCTCTGTGTCCGAAACCAGTTTCAAAGAAGGAACGTTTGTTGCACAATTTGGATGTTGTTCGCGCTCTAAAATTCTATTTAGATGCTACAAAGGATTTTAGACAAACATCTTCCTTGTTTGTTGTTTATTCCGGTAAAAGGAGAGGTCAAAAAGCAACTTCTACCTCTCTCTCTTTTTGGATTAAAAGCATCATCAGATTGGCTTACGAGACTGCCGGACGGCAGCCTCCCGAAAGAATCACGGCTCATTCCACTAGGGCTGTGGCTTCCACATGGGCCTTCAAGAACGAGGCTTCTGTTGATCAGATATGTAGGGCAGCGACTTGGTCTTCACTGCACACTTTTACCAAATTTTACAAGTTTGATACTTTTGCTTCTTCTGAGGCTATTTTTGGGAGAAAGGTTTTGCAAGCCGTGGTGCCTTCCATTTAGGTGACCTGATTTGCTCCCTCCCTTCATCCGTGTCCTAAAGCTTTGGTATTGGTTCCCACAAGTAAGGATGACGCCGTGGACCGGACACACCTATGTTGGAGAAAACAGAATTTATGTTTACCTGATAAATTACTTTCTCCAACGGTGTGTCCGGTCCACGGCCCGCCCTGGTTTTTTTAATCAGGTCTGATAATTTATTTTCTTTAACTACAGTCACCACGGTACCATATGGTTTCTCCTATGCAAATATTCCTCCTTAACGTCGGTCGAATGACTGGGGTAGGCGGAGCCTAGGAGGGATCATGTGACCAGCTTTGCTGGGCTCTTTGCCATTTCCTGTTGGGGAAGAGAATATCCCACAAGTAAGGATGACGCCGTGGACCGGACACACCGTTGGAGAAAGTAATTTATCAGGTAAACATAAATTCTGTTTTTCAAATAAATTTACAAGCAATATAAAAAACGTTACTGTGCCTTTAAGAAGCACACAAAACTGTCACAGTTGAAATAACAATGAACCGGATTAGTTATAGCAACCAAATTTTCACAGTAAATGCATTAAGTTAGCAAAGGATTGCACCCACTAGCAAATGGATGATTAACCCCTTAATACCAAAAAACGGATAACAATTAAAAATATAATCGTTTTTATCACAGTCAAAGCACAGTCTCACCGGTCTGCTGTGAGTGATTACCTCCCTCAAAACTAGTTTTGGAGACCCCTGAGCTCTGTAGAGACGTCCTGGATCATGCAGGGAGAAAAAGGAAGACTGTGACTGAATTTCTACTGCGCAATAAAGCGCCAAAATAGGCCCCTCCCACTCATAATACAACAGTGGGGAAGCTCAGTAAACTGATTTTATTCATAAACAAACGACAGCCATGTGGAAAAATAATGCCCATAAAATTTTTCACCAAGTACCTCAGAGAAAAAACGATTAACATGCCAGTAAACGTTTTAAATATAAAATTATGAAATGTTATTAAAAAGCCTGCTGCTAGTCGCTTTCACTGCAGAATAGGCTATAGGTTATATGTATACAGTATTTTCTTAGTGAAGTGCCATTCCCCAGAAATACTTCAGTGTAAACATACATACATATCAGCCTGATACCAGTTGCTACTACTGCATTTAAGGCTGCACTTACATTACATCGGTATTAGCAGTATTTTCTCAGTCAATTCCATTCCTTAGAAATAATATACCTCAACATACCTCCTTGCAGGTGAACCCTGCCCGCTGTCCCCTGTTCTGAAGTTACCTCGCTCCTCAGAATGGCCGAGAACAGCAAATGGATCTTAGTTACGTCCGCTAAGATCATACACAAACTCAGGTAGATTCTTCTTCTAATGCTGCCTGAGAAAAAACAACACACTCCGGTGCTGTTTAAAATAACAAACTTTTGATTGAAGAAATAAAAACTAAGTTTAACAACCACAGTCCTCTCACACGTCCTATCTATTAGTTAGGTGCAAGAGAATGACTGGGTATGACGTAGAGGGGAGGAGCTATATAGCAGCTCTGCTTGGGTGATCCTCTTGCACTTCCTGTTAGGGAGGAGTTATAATCCCATAAGTAATGGATGACCCGTGGACTGACTACACTTAACAGGAGAAAATAACAGCTCATTTTTACTCATAGGTTAGGAATTTCACTTTAGTAAGTTTTGGTTAGATTTTGGAAATGTGAAAATGTAGGTTTTGCTCTCTGGTTTTAAATAGAATTGATATACTGTGTAATCCTGACGTATGATGTCATAGACATGTTACCTGAAAACTCCTTGTAGGTAAGGGACCCTTCATCTATACTGTAGCTTCTTTTTAAAGGGACATGTTTTGGGTTTTGCAAAAACTAAACTATAACTTTTTCTTATATTATGTACAAAAGCTTGTCCTATAAAGAAGCTTTGTGTCTTATGTTGCTGCAAAGATTGCCAAGAATGTTCATGTTGTTTCAGTCTGTTTAGAGTATGCTCTTCTACGTTAAAGGGCTACAAAAGTCAAAATGAAAGTTTCATGATTCAGTTAGCGCATGTTTTTACAATTAAATGTGTACATTCTTTTTATATGCACACCTTATGAGGCTCCAGCTCCTACTAAGCATGTGCAAGAGTGCACAATATACACGTACAGTATATGCAATTTGTGATTGGCTGATGGCTGTTACATGATACAGGGGGAGGAAAAATTGGACCAACATTGAAATTTGTCAGAAATGATTCTACTGCTCATTGTAACTCCAAAGTAAGTGGTGTTGCATTGTCTTTTTGTGGTGTATTTGTCAATTATTCAATTCTAGTGGTCTATTACAGGGATATTGTTGTTTTTAGCTGTTTATTTTGGAAAATCCAAGGGATTTTGTTTCTAAAACTCAAACATGCACACATACTCACACACTCACACACATATATATATATAAACAGGGGCAGAAACGTTGACAATTAAATTGGTAACGTGATGAATTGGAAATAAAAAGTTTTGATTGATGTATAAATTCTGTGAGTGCCCTCTTAAGCAAAAAAGTATTTGTGTGTGTGTGTATATATATATATATATATATATATATATATATATATATATATATATATATATATATATATATATGATGCATTCCAGCTCTTATATTTCCAGTGGAAAGTTTACAGGAAAGGTAGGCAAAATATTGATGACCTATTGCAGAGTTTTTTATTACATTTTATAGAGTTGTAATATTTAAGTTTAATGTCATTTTAACAATACTAGGCATTGAATGAGAGCTTTTTATATTGTTTCTATATTTTGTATTTTACCTCAAAACTACCAGAATATTTTTACCCCTTTACGCATAGGTACAACAAAACATAAGACGAAAACGATATGTACCCTTACATGCTGATAAAGTGTGAGGTAGTTCATGCTCTATAGAATGTACAATGAGAATTCAAATCCCTCATATAGAAGGCCGCAAAATTAGAATTTCACACACTCAAGCACGCTAGCACCATATTTAGTGAATTTCAAAATTCATAGATGAAATGATTTGACATCTATTCACTCGGCGGTTCTGGATATTCACTAGCTAAGGAGCCCAATTTGTGCTTGAAAAGGCGGCGTACCGTTGATTGATCTACATGTGATGCCTTGGTGTGGAGCAATGAGACCACACACATACACATGTAAGATAACAAAATATGCAACTTTAACTATTCAGTTCTCAGCTGATTACGTAGACATATTTTTTTACACCCACAGTCAGACTGAGATAACTATGTTTCAGTAATTTATTATTTCTGTATTGTGCTGAAATCGGTATGCAAACATGAAATATGTTCTTAAAAATAATGATTTATTTCTAGACATTGACATAAATCAACCACCATGAAACTATTTCATACTTTCAGAATTAATTTCATAATGCTGATTATTATCCCTTGATTTCACAAGAGACAGGCATTAGTAGTAGTATCAGATGATTACTTCATGTCTGCTGTCTCTCAGCAATGTTGATCATATGAGATGAACACTTCCCATGGCTTAAATCAAAGCCGTCTCTTGGTCTGTGTTGACATTAGCAATCACCTTGGTGCAATACAACTGGTTTCGGCTCTGTACTCATTGCCTGAGACTTATGGAAAGATAATATATCTTTGCTTTAGGTGGTGCCAAAAACATAAGTATATGGTTGAGCAGAGGAGTAAAAAGATCATTTGCTTGCAATGGGCAGACTGTGATCTCATCCAGCCTGACTGTGTGATTGCATTAGGAAAGGATATATTGGGATTTAAAAACCTGTGATACAGATCAAAGCATAAGCAGATGTATCCTGACCAGGATTTGTCTAAAAGGCATTAGGGTGTCATCCAGAAAATGTAACACGTCTGTATATATTACGTCTGTGTCTCTATTCAAGGAGAGAAGCGAAAGGCATTGTAAAATCTATAGCTATGTTAGTACACAGTTATTTATGTTTAAGCAAAGGTCGTTATGTACACTATACTCTTGCTGAACTGGCTATTTATTTATTTTTTTCTCAATGAGGTAGGATTTTTAGCAAATTCTAAATACTGTTTAAAGAGACTGTACCACTGTTTGCCATAATAGTGATTAGTTTTAGAAATCTGTGCACAGATTTAACATTTTTAGATTTGTTATTTTTAAATAAAATAATTTTTTGACTTTTTTTTCAAAACTAAAAACAATACATAAAAATCAAAAGCCAAAAGATTTATTTAAGACTACAAGGCATTGCATATACTTTATTTATTTTTTATTTTTTTAATATAATTTTTTTTAATAGCATATTGTTTTAATGAAACAAGTTTTCTTATTTTCCTGTTCCTTCTGAACCTTGATTATCTGGCAATACTTGGCTTCCATGTTTCATTAAAATGGCTGAATATTTGAGCAAAAGGCATAAATGTCCTGGTAGAAATGAGATATTTTGTTTTGTGTTTTTAGCGGTTTCCTGAGTACATTTACTGATATGATTAAAAAGAAAAGGACTCTCACGTCGAAGTACATTTAACCCCCAAAGAAAGCCAAAGGATCTACTCACAAAATGGCACTAGTTAAATAGACATCACTCATATCATTTTTGTAGTTCTTTCTATGGGTTAAACGTACTTCACCGCAAGAGTCTTTTTATTTTCACTTTGGGCAGGAATACTGTGGGGCATATTTATCAAGCTCTGTACGGAGCTTGATGCCCCGTGTGCTTCATACGATCGGGTTGATTGACCCCCACTGCTAGCGGCCGATTGGCCGAGAATCTGCAGGGGGTGGTATTGCACCAGCAGATCACAAGAACTGTTGGTACAATGATAAATGCAGACAGCATATTGGATCATGTCCGCTTGCACCATCATAAATAGGCCCTTATCTATCTACAGTGTTCTGAACTTTGGATACCTATACTAATGACTCCATTTTAAAGAAATGTTTTTATTTTTGTGGTTTTGTGTTTTATCTCATTGTATTATATTGGTGATTACTCTGTTTTGCGCAGTAATATTTATATATGTGCTGCACATTTTTGCTGAAACAAGGTTTTTATAGATTGCTATTTAGGTCACTAATTTAGGTTGATGTTTATTACTGCTTAGACCACTCTCTTATCCCTTTTTATTTTTACGCTTTAATTTACTGATTAATTTATTCTAGCAGATATTTAATATTTTTCTATTTTTAGGTAGTTATTTTAGGGTAAGAACCTCACTTTCTATGGGCTAGATTACAAGTGAAGCGCTAATTTAACATGCGCCCGTAAAGGGGCAAATTTGCCCGTTAAATAATCAACCATTACAAGTGTCTGGTTAATGCTAGCGCAAGCTCGCAGTAGCACTTTGCACTAGACTTTATTAAAGAGAGGGACATGAAACACAGTTTGTTTGTTTTTGTGATTCAGAAAGAGCATGACATTTTAAACAACTTTCCAATTTACTTTTATTATTTAATTTGCTTCCTTTTCTTGTTATCTTTTGCTGAAAGGTTTATTTAGGAAAGCTTAGGAGCTGCAAAGTATCTACGTTCTAGCTGCTGACTGGTGGCTGCATATAT
Source organism: Bombina bombina (assembly GCF_027579735.1). Classification (NCBI taxonomy): domain Eukaryota; kingdom Metazoa; phylum Chordata; class Amphibia; order Anura; family Bombinatoridae; genus Bombina; species Bombina bombina. The sequence goes on along the minus strand of NC_069501.1, from coordinate 430,386,700 downwards.
ATACTGATTTTCATTGGTTCACCCATGTGTTCAGTTATAAACCAGTAGTGCATTGTTGCTCCTTCAACAAATTATACCAATAGAATGAAGCAAATTTCATAATAGAAATAAACTGGAAAGTTGTTTAAAATTGTATGTTCCACCTAAATCATGAAATATTTTTTTTGGGTTTCATGTCCCTTTAATCAGAGGTCAGACATCTGGTTAATGAAATAAATGTCCCCCAATTTCCCCCAAAATAAAGTGTACTGTTAAGTTTGTGAAATAAAAATTATGACCATCTTTATTTTTTTTTTATTTTTTTTTACATTTGTACTTGTTTATTACTTTGAATTCACAGTAAAAGGAAAGTGGAAACATCTGCTAGTGTATTCTACAGTATATACAACAAGAAAGGTAAAAAACAATCTGACATTGCTGTGCGCATTAAAGGGACATTGCAATGGAAGAAATGGCATGTTCTAATTCAAACAAGACACAGCAGCAGTCACACACCCAGGGAATCCTTAGCCATATCCTGCTTGGGAGCTACAAGGCTCGAAGCTGGTGAGAACTTTACCAATTGGGTTAAATACACTTGATAAAGGCTTCAGAATGTGTATAAGATAAGAAGACACAAGTGGTGGGCTGTGGCAGGAAGGAGAGGGAAGTTTTACCAATTAAATTTTGGCATAAAGTTGGCATTGGTTCTGTTTCTCTGATAAAGGAATGTTCACAACTGAGCTTTCAGTGTTTGGTAACAGGAAACAACAACAATAATGTAACTCAAAAAAATGATATATAAGCATAAAATAAACAAATATACAAATAAACATTTGGATTCAAAATTTCAGAAATTTGTGTGCTTATATTCAAATGGAACACAAGACATACCTACACATCTAAACATAAAATGTTATGTAACAGATTAGTAATAAAAGTAACAAGGAAATCTTACTAAATGGAGACTCTATAGGGCATGTAAAGAGCTAAGATCAAGTGTAAAAGTGCATGTAAAGAGCACAGATCAAGTGTAAAGGGCATGTGCGGGGCACAAATCATGTTAGAAGAGCATGTGAGAAGCACAAATTGAGTTTAAAAGGCATGTGAGGAGCAAAAATTGTGTTTGAAGGGGATGTGAAGAGCACAAATCGTGTTTTAAGGGCATGTGAAAAGCACAAATCGTGTTTGAAGGGCATGTGAGCAGCACAAATTGTGTTTGAAGGGCATTTGAGGAGCACAAATTGTATTTGAAGGGCATTTGAGGAGTGCAAGTTGTGTTTGAAGGGCATTTGAGGAGCACAAATTGTGTTTGAAGGGCATTTGAGGCGCACAAATTGTGTTTGAAGGGCATTTGAGGAGCACAAATTGTGTTTGTAGGACATGTGAGGAGAATAAATCGTGTTTGAATGGCCTGTAATGAGCACAAATCGTGTCTAAAGGGCATGTATAAGGAGCACAAATTGTGTTTGAACGGCATGTAAGGAGCACAAATTCTGTTTGAATGGCATGTGAGGAGTACAAATTATATTTGAAGGGCATGTGAGAAACACAAATCATATTTGAAGGGCATGTGAGGAGCACAAATCGTGTTTGTAGGGCAAGTGAGGAACACAAATCGAGTTTAGACAGCATGTGAGGAGCACAAATCATGTTTGAAGAGTATGTGAGGAGCACTAATTGTGTTTGAAGGGAATGTGAGGAGCACAACTCATATTTAAAAGGCATGTGAGGAGCACAAATTATGTTTAAAGGGCATGTGAGGAGCAGAAATTGTGTGTGTTTTTATCCCTGCCTTGGTTTTCTCCAGCATAGGAACCACTAGCCATAATACATATGGAGTATGAGATAGGGAATATTAATAAGTCTATTTTATTTTTTGTTTTCAATCTTTTTTCTTTAAAATTCCACAAAGATCTCACTAGAATAAACAAATGTGGCTTTCACATTGTTTTTTCCTTTTTAAGGTTTTAGTAAGTATAGTACAGGTCACAGATGAAGGCGTGAGCTGAAACACGTCTAACCACCTCATTTTCTGCATGTAGTTTTACTATTTTTGTATTGTATCAAATCCATGTCTTAATAAATGTTTTGCTTGCTTTGTTTTCACCCGTGCTCAGTTTTTCTGCTTTTTTTTAGTAAGTATATACTTTATGGTTTATTGCTTTTTCATTCTACAAATCTTGTTCTGCAGCTACTCTAGTATGATTACTTTCATTCACTACTCACAGTGCTTATACCCATAACCAGATTTTTTTAGACCCTTATTGCCTAACATAAGAGTAAATTAATGTATGTAGTGCAACATCCATCCTAAAACTCTATATTGAACAAGTGTCTCCAGCTCTCTCAGAATGCTGAAGACAATCATCTACCAGACAGTCCAACAACAGTAAATTATTTGGATGGATTAAACAAAGGTCTTATGTGTCAGTGTCAGCATTGGATATGGGCTCCAATTAGTTTTTCCAGCTCATAAATCCAATGAACTTCTCTCAAACAAAATACTTGTGTCTTGTTTTTTTGGTATTATCCTGGTAAGTCTTTTAGAATAGTGTCTTTTTATGCCTATTTTTGGTGTATATTATCATCTGTCATTTTTTTCTTAAGTGCCTTGTTAAATCTTCAATCCTTAGGTCCTTAAGCTGAATCAAATGCTCCAGACGTTGAACCTTCATCTGTAGTATTTGAACAGTTTCCTGGAGTTCCAACAATGCTTGCTCTTTTTCCTCCAACAGTAAGCGCACCCTGGGGTCCAGATGTGCAAACGGCTGCAAGTTGCTGTCCAGCCTTCGGGTGTGAGTCTGGGTCATTCCAGTGGAATCTGGATGATAATTTGCCTTCACTTGTGTAGGAGGAAGAGCTGCAACAGAGCCATAAATTGGTTGAGCAGTTTTAGTGCTGTAATATTCAGACTCCTTGGCTTGCTGTGTGGCTCTCTCCTGAGGGTTATCTTGCAGCTTTCCAACGATCTTCTGCCGCAGAATGTAAAGAATAGGCTCAATCACTCCAGGGGTATTGGAAATAGCCTTGCGGACAATGTCATCTGAGATGTGGAAACTCAGCTTTGAAAATACTTTTCTGTTTAGTGTTCCCCAGTTGCTGATCTTCTGTTGGGTTGAATTAGCTGGGATGTAGTTGTGGATTTCCACAATCTTGGGGATGTAGTGCTTTACAACCTCTGCGACAAGTACTCCATCACTGAAGTCCCGAGTGATATTCTTTTTAGGCCGACTTAAAGGCACCTGGTCTATCAAAGCATACAACTCTTGCAGCTGTTCAATTGTTGTGCGTCCATCCTATTAATTTGTCTATTAATTGTTTTTTTATTAAATCTCCATTTTTGAAAAAAATCAGTCCTCAGTCTATTGATGCTGTTGTTCGCCGTTGCTATCGACCATCTTTATTTTTTTTAATAACTGCACAAAGCAGTTATAAGGGGTTAAAGTGACTTTACATTGCGGTCTATGGGAACTGTGTTTAAACTGTAAATAAATATGTATATGCTTATATACATATATATTTATGTGTTAATATGTGTATATACACATACAAACACATAAATATATATGTATATGCTTATATAGATTTATATTTAAGTGTTAATATGTGTATATACACATACAAACACATAAATATATATGTATATGCTTATATACATATATATTTATGTGTTAATATGTGTATATACAAATAGAAACACATAAATATATATGTATATGTTCATATACATATATATTTTTTTTATATTCTGCAAGACTTACCCCCTTCGCTGCGCTGGTTCTGTGCCGTGTCTATCAGCATCAGAACGAGGCTCCAATTGGATCCTATGGAAGTGCGCTTTCGTGAGCGCAAAGCTTCCATGCAATGTGAATGTGAGGTTGCGTTCGCATTGAGCTTAACTTCAAATACGAGCGCACATTTGCGTGCGCTGGTATTACGAGTGGAGAGCAAATAATGCGCTCGTAAAAACTCAATTTTGCGCTCCATTTATAATCTAGCCCTATATGTTGCAATTAAAATTAAAACAGCACTTAACAGTTCATTTTTATGGGACATTAAACTCAGAATTTAATTTTCCACAAAATGTGTAATTATATATATATATATATATATATATATATATATATATATATATATATATATATATATATACGGTAAAAAAATGTAATGTATTTCATTGTTTGTTTTGCTGTAATTTCCTGTAATTTAGATTTGAAAATTGTAGTTTTTCTACTCCCTCAGGCTTAAAGTGAAGGTAAAGTTTTCTTACTTTGAAGACGTCAATGCATCAATTAATAGTAGAAGAAGCTAATTGCTAAGTTTATTTTAATATTCTTTAAATATTTTGATAGTTTTTAAATAAATATATTTGCTTACTGTTTCCATGAAAACTCTTTCCAACCACTACTTCCTGATTTTCTTTGCTGTGACGTATAGAGCGGTCCCACCCGCTGTATACGGATCTCTAAAGCGCGTTCATGATGATCGTCACTAATGCGCATGCACGAATTTGCGAATTCTCCAGCTACTGCGCATGCGATACTCTGAAATCCATAAAAGCAGACGATGTAATGCGGGTATTCATAATAAAATCGCGAAACTGGAGCGCGCTTTGATTCCAATATGGATAATAAAACTATAGCGCATGCGCAGTTTAAAAAGGAGGCGGGTGACTTAGTTTGACGGCCGTCTAACGGCCAGAATTTCAATTGGATGTTTTCAGAACGTGATCCAGTAAAAAAAAGAAATAAAAAAAATTACGGGTTGAATTGGCTAAGCTTAAAAAAATAGTTTGATTACGGCTATAACTTCATTTACCGATAATTGTGAAAAACTTGATGAATGAAAGTCGTATTTATTTGGTACAAAGAATGTAATTCTAGATTGTCAAATAGGTAACTTTACCTTCACTTTAATTGCATTCATTGGAATGCAGAATCCTCACCTTCCTCCATACGGCTTATTGATTGGTTGATATGTACAAGAGCTGATTTATATCTAATCTTCATTCGCTATAGCAAAAGATTTACAATGCTCAAAAAGTGTTTTGTCCCTAGTCTTTTGTTAGCAGTTTTAAAGAGTTGTAAAAGCGTGCAGTGATGAGTTTCTAATGAATATATGAAACAATTACTTTACTGTTCTTCAAGCAAAATTATAGCTAGTGAATATTACTTTACATTTTTTAATTTAAATTCGATATAATGTAAACCTTTACTACCCTCAAATCTTCATATTTTAAACTTTTAAATAATACTTGATTTATTTTTTGCCATTGTGATTTCTCAATATTAATAGTGGACAAAATTTATAGAGACATAACAATACAAAATGAAACTTCCTTGATTTAGATAAATTCATTAAAAAAAAATTCCAATGTACCTAAATTTACTTTTTTCTCTTCTCTTGCTATCCTTTATTAAAGAGCACATCATTTGCAGCTTATATATATATATATATATATAACAACACAGGAGAAAATGAAATAAAAGGAAACTGAAATTTGTCAGACAAAAAAATCTACTGCTTTTCTGAAATTTAAAGATATATTGCATTGTCTTTCATTGAAATAGCCTGGCGTGTTTATATTATTTTATATATGTAGCATTTTTAACAATCGTGAAATCAAAGGATTCACCTATGCTATTCCCCAAACCGAAGCTGACAGAACGCATTCAACTTAAATAATGGGTAATATAGATGTGTAGGCAAATGGAATTTACATTCAAAGATATGACTTAAAATTGACATTACATTGTAAATCTAAATCAATATAAATTCTTATACTTATAAAGTGTGTCTTGTTTTGGCTTGGAATGAAATTATTGCAAGTCTTTCCAGAGACAGAAAAACTAGAGTGTGTAAGACTGAAAGTATCACTGCAATTTAGAGCCATTTTAATTAGATTTGATTTTGAGAGTCTGCAACCAGTGTCCAGATGGCAATAAGATAGCAAGTTTTCCACCTTCCATTAATACTGACGGCATCCTGTCTTACTGTTTTACGACCATTCTGTAAGATAAAGGCATTGTTCTCACCTCGCTACAGATGAAGGAGATTTAAGAATCTTTATCCACTTTGATGCTGGCAAGAAACTTCAGAGCCAAAACCGCTACAGCTAAGGCCGTGGCTGAAGTTTTTGATTCTCTGATCCCTTTGGTCTGTGGGAATTCAGGATTTTCTTTCAATAAAAACCCTAGCTGTGAAGGATTTTCTTATTAAATGCAGTGTCTGATGTATTTTTTCCTCACTGCTTGTCCTGCTCCCTTTTGTTACAAGCCTTTTGAAAGGCTTCACTGTCTGATCATGACTTCCCAAAAAAAAGTTAGTTTATTTATATATATATATATATCATAAGTAAAAGAAGTCAACTGAATTTAAAAAAAATAACACACACATTTATATGTGGACAATATACGTTGTATCTTTTTGAAAGGCTTCATGGTCTGATAATTACTACCCAAATTTATATATATATATATATAGAGAGAGAGAGAGAGAGAGAGAGAGAGAGAGAGAAAATAATTCATTGTGTAAACTTTTTACAAATCTAGCCAAGTCAGAAGACTTGCTTTTCCCACAGAAACTCTCTGATTACATTGTTTCCAATGCAGGATTCTGGGTGAGATATGCAAATGAGGTTCACAATGACTCACTTTTTTACTTTTAGCCTGCTTTTTAAGGCAGACTTCTCTTTATGCCATAGCATCGCTGTAATGCCATGAGTTTATGTTTATTTCCTTTTGCAGACTATCAGTTTCAAAATTGGGAAAACATATTTAGGGAGTTATTTTTTCTTACCTGGGGTATAGTCTTTTCTTCAAAATTGACTGTTTTCATTAATTTTCGCGGGCAAAATTAGGCTTGCGAGGCCGCAAAATGCTAATATTTATTGCGTCATTCTTGGCGCGACAATTTTTTTGACGCGAAGGTACGTTCGGTGATGCTAATTCACCATTTCCGGCGTCTTAGTTGACACCAGGTTCCTTGCACAAGGTTGAGTCTGCCATGACGCGAGTTGCATCATTTCCGGATGTTGTTAGCACCAAAGAATTTCATTTTGCGTTGCTCGTCATACTTAGCACCAAATAGTTTAATTATTTAAACCCCACTTCCTATATGCCTCTTGCCTTTTTCTATGCTCAGAGGGCTATGCTGTTTGCATTTTTTTTCCCATTCCTGAAACTGCCATATAAGGATAATTTTGCTTTATATGTTGTTTTTTCTCTTACATTTTCAAGATGGCTCAATCTAATCCTGTCTCAGAAACCACTGTTGGATTCCTAATGCCTGATAACAGTTCTACCAACGATAAGTGTATCTGTTGTAAGTTAGCGGAGATTATATCTCCAGCGGTAGTATGTAACAGTTGTAATGATAAGCTTTTACTTGCAGAGAATGTATCCATCAGTACTAGTACAATGCCTGTTGTTCCTTCAACATCTAATGTACATGATACCCCTGTGAATATAAAAGATTTTATTGCTGATACGATTCAGAAGGCTTTGTCTGCTATTCCGCCTTCTAATAAACGTAAAAGGTCTTTTAAAACTTCTCATAAAGTTGATGAAACTTCAAATGACCGACAACATACTGATTTATCCTCCTCTGATGAGGATCTATCTGATTCAGAAGATCCTACCTCAGATATTGACACTGACAAATCTACTTATCTCTTTAAGATGGAGTATATTTGTTCCTTGTTAAAAGAGGTGTTGATTACTTTGGATATTGAGGAAACTAGTCCTCTTGATATTAAAACTAATAAACATTTAAATTCTGTTTATAAACCTCCTGTGGTTACTCCAGAGGTTTTTCCAGTTCCTGATGCTATTTCTGATTTCAAAGGAATGGAATAGGCCTGGTACTTCTTTCATTCCTTCTGCTAGGTTTAAAAAGTTGCATCCTTTGCCAGTAATTAGATTTGAGTTTTGGGAAAAAATCCCCAAAGTTGATGGGGCTATCTCTACTCTTGCCATATGTACTACTATCCCTATGGAAGATAGTACTACCTTTAAGAACCCTTTAGATAGGAAACTTGAATCTTATCTAAGGAGAGCTTATTTATATTTTTGGCTATCTTCTCAGGCCTGCCATTTCTATGGCTGATGTTGCAGGTGCATCAACTTTTTGGTTGGAAAGTTTAACGCACCAGGAAACAGATCCTGTTTTGTCTAGCATTGTTCGCTTGCTTCAACATGCTAATCATTTTATCTGTGATGCTATTTTTGATATCATCAAAATTGATGTTAAATCTATGTATTTAGCTATTTTAGCTAGAAGAGCTTTGTGGCTCAAATATTGGAATGCTGACATGGTATCTAAGTCTAAATTACTATCTCTTTCTTTCCAAGGTAACAATTTATTTGGTTCTCAGTTGGATTCATTTAATTCAGCTGTTACTGGAGGGAAGGGAGTTTTTTTACCTCAGGATAAAAGATCTAAGGGTAAATCTAAAGCTTCTAATCGTTTTCGTTCTTTTCGACAGAATAAGGAACAGAAAGCCAATCCTTCCCCCAAAGAATCTGGTTCCAATTGTAAACCCTCTTCAAGTTGGAATAAATCCAATCCTTTTAAGAAACCAAAGCCAGCCCCCAAGTCTGCATGAAGGTGTGGCCCTCATTCCAGTTCAGCTGATGGGTGGCAGATTAAAAATTTTCCAAAACATTTGTACAGATTCTGTCCAAAATCAATGGATTCAGAGTATTGTCTCTCAAGGGTATCGAATAGGATTCAGAGTAAGACCTCCTGTGAGAAGATTTTTTCTCTCTCGCGTTCCAGCAAATCCAGTGAAGGCTCAGGCTTTTCTGAAGTGTGTTTCAGATCTAGAGCTTTCAGGGGTAATTATACCAGTTCCGTTTCAGGAACAGGGTCTGGGGTTTTATTCAAATCTATTCATTGTCCCAAAGAAAGAAAATTCATTCAGGCCAGTTCTGGATCTGAAAGTTTTGAACCGTTTTGTAAGAGTGCCAACTTTCAAAATGGTGACTATAAGGACTATTCTGCCTTTTGTTCAGCAAGGTCATTATATGTCCACGATAGACTTACAGGATGCATATCTTCATATTCTGATTCATTCAGACCACTATCGGTTTCTGAGATTCTCTTTTCTAGACAATCATTACCAATTTGTCGCTCTTCCATTTGGCCTAGCGACAGCTCCAAGAATTTTTTTAAAAGTTCTCGGTGCCCTACTCTCTGTAATCAGAGAACAGGGTATTGCGGTGTTTCCTTATTTGGACGATATCTTGGTCTAGCTCAGTCTTTACATTCTGCAGAATCTCACACGAATCAACTAGTGTTGTTTCCTCAAAGACATACTTGGAGAATCAATTTACCAAAAAGTTCCTTGTTTCCTCAGACATGGGTCACCTTTTTAGGTTTCCAGATAGATTCAGTGTCCATAACTCTGTCTCTAACAGAAAAGAAACAAATGAAATTGGTTTTCAGCCTGTCAGAACCTTCAGTCTCAATCATTCCCTTCAGTGGCTACGTGCATGGAGGTTTTAGGTCTCATGACTGCAGCATCGGACGCAATCCCCTTTTCTTGTTTTCATATGAGACCTTTGTATGCTGAATCAATGGTGCAGGGATTATACAAAGATATCACAATTAATATCCTTAAATCCCAATGTTCAACTTTCTCTGATTTGGTGGTTAAATCACCACCGTATAATTCAAGGGGCCTCTTTTGTTCGTCCAACCTGGACTGTAATCACAACAGATGCAAGTCTTTCAGGTTGGGGAGCTGTCTGGGGATGTCTGACAGCACAAGGGGTTTAGAAATCTCAAGAGGCGAGGTTACCAATCAATATTTTAGAACTCCGTGCTATTTTCAGGGCTCTTCAGGTTTGGCCTCTGTTGAAGAGAGAACCATTCATTTGTTTTCAGACAGACAATATCACAACTGTGGCATATGTCAATAATCAGGGTGAGACTTGCAGTCCCCTAGCTATGAAAGAAGTATCTTGGATACTTTCTTGGGCAGAATCCAGCTCTTGTCTAATTTCTGCAGTACATATCCCAGCTGTAGACAATTGGGAAGCGGATTATCTCAGCCGTCAGACTTTACATCCGGGGGAGTGGTCTCTCCATCCAGATGTGTTTTTTCAGATTTTCAGATGTGGGGTCTTCCAGAAATAGATCTGATGGCTTCCTATCTAAATAAGACACTTCCTAGGTACCTGTCCAGGTCCATGGATCCTCAGGCGGAGTCGGTGGATGCGCTAGCAGTTCCTTGGTTTTACCAACCTGCTTATATCTTCCCGCCTCTAGTTCTTCTTCCAAGAGTGATCTCCAAGATCATCATAGAACATTTGTTTGTTTGTGTTTCTGGTAGCACCAGCATGGCCTCACAGGTTCTGGTATGCAGACTTGTCCGGCTGTCCAGTTGTCAACCTTGGCCACTTCCTTTAAGACCAGACCTGTCTCAAGGACCGTTTTTCCATCAGGGCCTCAAATCATTGAATTTGAAGGTATGCTTAGTGCTTAGTCATAGAGATTTCTCTGACTCAGTGATTGATACTATGTTACAGGCTCGTAAATCTTTTTCTAGGAAGATTTATTATCAAGTTTGGAAGACTTATATTTCATGGTGTTCTTCTCATAAATTCTCCTGGCATTCTTTTAGAATTCCTAGAATTTTACAGTTTCTTCAGGATGGTTTGGATAAAGGTTTGTCTGAAAGTTCCTCGAAGGGACAAATCTCTGCTCTTTCTGTTTTATTTCACAGAAAGATTGCTAAGCTTCCTGATATTCACTGTTTTGTACAGGCTTTGGTCCATATCAAGCCTGTCATTAAATCAATCTCTCCTCCTTGGAGTCTTAATTTGGTTTTGAAAGCTTTACAGGCTCCTCCTTTTGAGCCTATGCATTCTTTGGATATTAAACTACTTTCTTGGAAAGTGTTGTTCCTTTTGGCTATCTCTTCTGCTAGATGAGTTTCTGAATTATCTGCTCTTTCTTGTGAGTCACCTTTTCTGATTTTTCATCAAGATAAGGCAGTTTTGCGGACTTCATTTAAATTTTTACCTAAAGTTGTGAATTCTAACAACATTAATAGGGAAATTGTTGTCCCCTCTTTGTGTCCTAATCCTAAGAATTATTTGGAGAGATCCTTACATTCTCTGGATGTTGTAAAAGCTTTGAAATATTATGTTTAAGCTACTAAAGATTTCAGGAAGACTTCTAGTCTATTTGTTGTCTTTTCTGGTTCTAGGAAAGATCAGAAAGCTTCTGCCATTTCCTTGGCATCTTGGTTAAAGCTTTTGATTCATAAGGCTTATTTGGAGTCGGGTCAGGCCCCGCCTCAGAGAATCACAGCTCATTCTACTAGATCATTCTCCACTTCTTGGGCTTTTAAGAATGAATCTTCAGTTGATCAGATTTGCAAAGCAGCGACTTGGTCTTCTTTGCATACATTTACTAAATTCTGCCATTTTGATGTATTTGCTTCTTCGGAAGCAGTTTTTGGTAGAAAAGTTCTTCAGGCAGCTGTTTCAGTTTGATTCCTCTGCTTTCTTTTCAATTATGAGAAAAACTTATTTTTTTGGTTGTGGATTTAATTTTTTCAGCGGAAAATGGCTGTTTTTATTTTATCCCTCCCACTCTAGTGACTCTTCTGTGTAGTTCCACACCTTGGGTGCTACTATCCCATACATCACTAGCTCATGAACTCTTGCCAATTACATGAAAGAAAACATCATTTATGTAAGAACTTACCTGATAAATTCATTTTTTTCATATTGGCAAGAGTCCATGAGACCCACCCTTTTTATGGTGGTTATGTGTTTTTTGTATAAAGCATAATTATATTTCCAGTTCCTTTTATGATGCTTTTTACTCCTTTTTTCTATCACCCCAATCCTTGCATCAGCCAATAGGATTTTTTCTACCTTAATTCCGATTGGCTGACAGAATTATATCAGCCAATCAGAATCTAAGGGACGCCATCTTGGATGACGTCACTTAAAGTGATATTCATTCCGAAGAAGATGTCGATTGAAGAGGATGCTCCGCTCCAGATGTCTTGAAGATGGATCGGCTCCGCGCCGGATGGATGAAGATAGAAGATGCCGTCTGGATGAAGGCTTCTGCCCGTCTGGAGGACCACTTCTGCCGGCTTCGTTGAGGTCTTCTTGCTGCTTGGATGAAGACTTCTCCCGGTAAGTGAATCTTCGGGGGTTAGTGTTAGGATTTTTTTAAGGGTGTATTGGGTGGGTTTTATTTTTAGGTTAGGACTTTGAGCAGCAATAGAGCTACATTTCCTTTTAAGCGCAATGCCCATCCAAATGCCCTTTTCAGGGCAATGGGGAGCTTAGGCTTTTTTAGTTAGGCTTTTATTTGAGGGGTTGGTTGTGTGGGTGGTGGGTTTTACTGTTGGGGGGGTTTGTTTGTATTTTCTTTTACAGGTAAAAGAGCTGATTTCTTTGGGGCAATGCCCCGCAAAAGGCCCTTTTAAGGGCTTTTGTTAGTTTAGTTTAGGCTAGGTTTTTTTTTTATTTTGGGTGGGTTTTTTATATTTTGATAGGACTCTTAGATTAGGTGTAATTATTTTAAAGATCTTGTAATTTGTTTTTTATTTTCTGTAATTTTGTGATTTAGCTAATTTAATTTATTTAATGTAGTGAATTGATTTAATTGTAGTGTAGTGTTAGGTGTTAGTGTAACTTAGGTTAGGTTTTATTTTACAGGTATTTTAATAGTTAATAACTAGTAACTATTCTACCTAGTTAAAATAAATACAAACTTGCCTGTAAAATAAAAATAAAACCTAAACTAGATACATTGTAATTATTAGTTATATTGTAGCTAGCTTAGGGTTTATTTTATAGTTAAAGGATTACTTTCTGTTATAATTTTTAAGCTAAACAACTAACATATTAAAGTTAATAAACATTAATAAAAACCTACTGACCTATATTTTCTCCAAAACAAAGTTTCATAACGTTCTAAAAGTTATATCTTTTATTCGCCAATGATGTCACGTTATCCTGCCCACTATTTTCAGCACTGCATGTTCAAAATACTTAAACCAATAACTTTGTGTTTAAAGCGCCATTTTGAAACCTAGGTATTGTAAATGGATTGGTACAGAGCAAAGGATACCCACGGAGTGGGTTTGGAAAACAATTAAATTTGCAGACAAGATTTCTGATATACGGTAGAGATATGTTAATGAAATGCTATTGATAAAAAGCGTATTTGGGGTAGTTAGTTAGTAACAGGCATAGAAAATATTTACTTACAGTGGCCCTTTAAGTATTTAGTTTTAAATAGAAATAATTTAGGGAATGATAGTAATTTGTATTTACATTTATTTAAATTATATTTAAGTTAGGGGGTGTTAGGGTTAGGGTAAGACTTAGGTTTAGGTGTTAATAAATTTAGAATAGTGGCGGCGACGTTGGGGGCGGCAGATTAGGGGTTAATAAATGTAGGTAGGTTGCAGCAACATTGGGGGAGGGAGATTAGGGGTTAATAAGTATAATGTAGGTGGCAGCAATGTCCAGAGCGGCAGATTAGGGGTTAATAAGTATAATGTAGGTGTTGGGGAGGCGGATTAGGGGTTAATAAGTATAATGTAGGTGCTGGCAATGTTGGGGGCGGCAGATTAGGAGTTAATAAGTATAATATAGGTGCCGCGATGTCGAGGGGGGCAGATTAGGGGTTAATAAGTAGAATGTAGGTGTCGGGGTGGCGGATTAGGGTTAATAAGTGTAAGATTAGGGGTGTTTAGACTCGGCGTTCATGTTAGGGTGTTAGGTGTAAACATAAAATGTGTTTCCCCATAGAAATCAATGGGGCTGCTTTTTGCAGATGTTAGACTTTTTCTCAGCCGGCTCTCCCCATTGATGTCTATGGGGAAATCGTGCACGAGCACATACAACCAGCTCACCGCTGACTTAAGCAGCGCTTGTATTGGAGTGCAATGTGGAGCTCAATTTTGCTCTATGCTCACTTCTTGCCTTTTAACGCCGGGTTTGTAGAAACCAGCAATACCAGTGCTGCAGGAAAGTGAGCGTTGACAATAAACTGCACGTTAGCACTGCACAGCTCAAAACGCAAAACTCGTAATCTGGCCGATTGTTTGTAAGAATAAAGCAAAATGTTATTCTGAAGGATGCATATGTGATTAAAATCCGCCTCCTAAATTGTGTGGATATATTTGTTAATTATCTTTTGAATAGAGGAACCCTATTTGATACTTATGGTGGTTGTAGATTAATAGTAAAAGTTTTAGTCACTGTACACTGTAGTTTTATTCTTGTTCTCCAGTAAAGCAGTGGCAGTTGTCATCAGCCAATGAGGATTAGGAAAGAAGTGCAAAAATCAATGCTGCAGTATCAATTTAATTTTAAAAGATTATACTCAACATATTTTTTATTTTTTTTTAAAGCAAAAAATATTTTTAATATGTGTAGATGCTACTCTTTAATAGGCACGCTAAAAAATTAAAACAATGCCCTTTAAAGGGATGCTTATCAGTAAACACATGGGGGCCTATTTATGTAAGTGGGAGCCGACATGATCCGATATAGCGTATCATGTCCGCTGCACATCGATAAATGCCGACAGCATACGCTCTCCGCATTTATCATTGCACTAGCAGTTTTTGTGAACTGTTGGGGCAATGCCGCCCCCTGCAGATTTGCGGCCAATCGGCCGCTAGCAAGGGGTGTCAATCAACCCAATCATATTCGATCAGGTTGATTTCTGTTTGCGGCCTCAGAGCAGGCGGACAAGTTATGGAGCAGCGCTCTTTAGACCGCTGTTTCATAACTTCTGTTTCCGGCGGGGCATCAAGATGTATTTTTACAATTATATTGTTTCAATATTGAACATATGAGTGTAAAGGTTAAGTTTCTATAATTTACTTTAGTTTCTACGTTAATGGAAGCTGCTATGTTTGAACAAGTCTTCTAGTTATCTCTATAACAAAACAAAGCTGCATAGAATCTGTTGTTGAACAGTTTTTTAAATGAGTGTTTAGTATCTGTCCCTAATTGTCCTCAGCAGGGGAAACAGAGAAGGGGCAACTTAAAGTCACTTAAAATACATTAAGGGAAAAACAATTTTACAGTGTACTGTCCCTTTGATGCAGCTAGTTATTGCTAGGTTCTGGAAGAAACAAAAAATCCAAACAACTTGGGTTTGGTTAGATCGTACCATTGTAAACTTATCTCTTGAAAAATACAGTTATTTCCGTCTGAATAAGATGTCCATCTTTTATGACATTCAGTACTTCTGGGAATTGACTTACCAAGCTTATATATTGAGATGGCCTCTATATTAGATATCCTGAACTTCTTGTGAGTGCCCCCCCCCCACATTTTTTTGCGTCTAAAGAAGGTTTGCTTGAATTTGTGGTTTTAGTCAAGAGGGGAGAACTTCAGATGTTACAGACTATAACATTTAGTAAAAAAAAAAAAAACTTTACAACTTACCTATCTAAAAATGGGAGCCTAACGCGGCAAACTCAGGGGCATGTGTCTTTATTATATGGCAGTATTGTTTGCAACAATGTTTGTAACAACGTTTTAGATATAGTTCTCAAGACACATGCATGCCCCTTGAGTCTGGCCTGGTATGTTCTCAAGAAAAGGACAATTCAATAAAGGATACCAAGAGAAAAAAGTATGTTTGATAATAGAAGTAGGAAACTTTTTTTTAAAAAAAAATGGTATCCTCTATCTGAATTGTGCAGTTTAATTTTGACTACTATGTACATTAAAGTGTAATATATATATATATATATATATATATATATATATATATATATATATATATATATATATATAATATAATAGAAAAAGCCTACTGAGATTTATGCTCCTAATACACACTTTTGTTTTTCTGTTTTCTGAAAGATTTTGGATTACCTTTGACAGGCTTTCAACACATTTAGCAGCCAGTTGATTGATAAATTACTCTTTTAGTATATATTGGCATCACCCAAAACACCTTGAATATGTGTCAGGTGTTACACCAGTGTTGTCCCTGCAGGACCAGTAAACACAGTAGATTTGCATAATCAACAAATGCAAGATAACAACAAATTTCAAAGTTATGTATATTTCCTCTTCCCCCTGTACCATGTGATCGCAATCAGCCAATCACAAATGCATATACGTATAGTCTGTGAATTCTTGCACATGCTTAGTAGGAGCTGGTGACTCAAAAAGTGTAAATTTAAAAGAATGTGCACATTTTTTAATGGAAGTAAATTGGAAAGTTGTTTAAAATTACATGCTGTATCTGAATCATTAAAATTTAATTTTACCTGAGTGTCCCTTGAGAACAGATACACTTTTAAAAGGCTGCTGTAGTCTTTGGAAACTAAAATAAAATCAGAAGGATAAGTAGTTTTAGTGGACTAAGTGTAAAAAAAAACAAGGTAGCCCTCAGTTTACGCCGGGGTTAGGTTCCAGAAGTAATGGTTGTAAATCGAAACCGTTGTAAATTGAAACCCAGTTTATAATGTAAGTCAATAGGAAGTGAGGGAGTTAGATTCCAGGACCCTCTCAAAATTGTCATAAGTAACACCTAATACATTATTTTTAAAGCTTTGAAATGAAGACTTTAAATGCTAAACAGCATTATAAACCTAATTAAATAATCACACAGCAGACTGTATCATCAAACTAAGTTTAATGAACAAAAACATTTTTTTACCTGCCTTTTTCTGCAAACAGTTCTCTGCATTATTAGTATGTTAGATAATATTGGGTCTGCACCTATTCTATGCATTTCAATCTGGAGTGATTAATAGGCAGTTAGGCACCCTCACCTCAAGCAGCTGGACAGGAAGATAATAGGGAAGTGGCTGCTGGATCTTGCTGCTCGATAGCTAAGGTCTGTTCTGTGTACACAGATTAATTTAAGTCTGCTAAACTTGCATAACTTTGCTGCAACACAAGAGGACAGCTCCACCTACTGGCTATTTTAATTGGTGCACTGCTTTGCAATGCTATTCACTGAAAAAAAAGGTTGTTATTCTGAAACGGGGCAAATTGAACCGGCATAAACCGAGGGCCACCTGTAGTTTGTTTCCTTTAGCATGGGAAGGGGAACCGTACTTCGGAAAACAAGATTACATAGTAAAGCAGGTAATCTGGGTCTATGTTTAAAAGAGACCAACAGTTTGGCTTCATGATAGGAATACGTTTATACATCAACACTGGCCTGTCATGCCAAGACCATCCTAATGGATCGTTCTTCTCAAAATTAGACAAGTAAATGCCATTTAAATTCTTTGTCGGTTCTGTGTATTTTGTTTTGGATCAGTCCAACTCCCAATTACAACAGATGATTTTATCATTGAGTTATCTAATATACTATCACTATTTTATAATCCTGATTATTGTCTACTGTGTGACTGCGTAAAGGTAAACAGAACTATTGAATTCATTATCCTGTATTTTAAAGCTGACAAGGGATATATGTTTTTCTTTCAAAACTATAAGACATACTAGTTGATTATGAAAACTGCCTGAATACATTAAACAGTTTTTTTTTTGCTGCAGTTGTTTTTCATTGTCCAAACCCTCTTCAACACTTGGGGGTCAATTTATTATTGTGCGGAGGGACCTGATACAATGCAGATTTAGGGCCATTCGGCCGCTAGCAGGTGGTGTCAATCAAATTGATCGTATTCGATCGGTCTGATTGCTCTCCGCCACCTCAGAGGTGGTGGACAAGTTAAGGAGCAGCGGTCTTACAACCGCTTCTTCTTAACTTCCGCTTCAGGCGGAACTGAAACGGAGTGGGTCCGCTGCGTCATAAATCGACCCCTTGGATTCTTTTGAGGAGCTTATCTGGACTTGCTACTGTAGTAGACAAGATTTGTGTGTAATTTTGTTAGCAAAACTTGCATTGTTTTACAGCCTCCTATCGTAGCACCTTTTGCCGACAACAAGGACTGAATGTAACCAGGCTATGCTTGTGAAG
Source organism: Bombina bombina (assembly GCF_027579735.1). Taxonomy (NCBI): domain Eukaryota; kingdom Metazoa; phylum Chordata; class Amphibia; order Anura; family Bombinatoridae; genus Bombina; species Bombina bombina. The sequence goes on along the minus strand of NC_069501.1, from coordinate 430,368,772 downwards.
ACTGCAGTGTGCACTTCCAATGCTCACAATTTCATTGTTAAAATTTAAAGGAAAATGTGGCAAAATTATTATTTAACATATATTGCAAATGGTTTTGTTTTACTACAAATAATTAAATATTTCATATTATAATCTCAAAGCGATACCTGTCCCAATACCTTTATACTTTGTCAAAAAGAGTTTAGAAAAGAAACAAATGCTTCATCTGAGTTTAAGGAAGAAGTGGTTTATTTGTCAAATATGTTGGCAAGATGAGAAAAGCAGGTTATTAATTGTAATTGGCTGTATATAGAGGAATCTAGAGAAGCATTTGGAGACAAAGGGGTTGATTACATTCTTACATTGACAACATGACCAACATGGCCCCTATCAGTGAGTGCTTCTTTTGTTTATGGGGTTAATGTGATCTATGTATGTATGTGTTGCAATTGAATAGAGTGGCATTTATTTTTTTATTAAAATATTTTTTAATGTAATTTACTGGTAGTTATGTCTGTGTTGATTTTGCAACTGTCAATACATTGTAGATATGTTTTTATGGTGTTTTTACATTTACATATTTCTGATGATGGCATATTTAGTATCATTGGTTTTTGCGTGATTCCGTCTTTATAAAAGACAAGTGGCACTCTAACGTTAGCATGGGCACGGTATTGCAATATCACAACTGCGCTAACTTGGGTGCATATTACAAGTTGAAAGTAAATGCGAACTGCCAATTGCAATCCCAATTTGTGTTCGTCGGCTTAGTGTGACTGAAGACTATGCGTAAAGGGTTAGGACTAAAAATAAACGTGCACCAAACACAACATAAATACACTCATATATACACTATTTATGAAAACAATATTCATATATTAATAAAAACATTTTATAAGGGTTAAAAAGTATATGGTATTTGAATGTTGGAATGGGATGTGTGGGAATTTATGTACTGTATGTGTGTGTGTATATGTTTTTAGAGAATTCCATGAGGGTCGCCCCTGTGAGTGCCAGCGTGGAAAACCAGGTCTAGACTGGCGAATTTTATAGAATTTACCCTATAAGCTCAGAAGGTCTAGTGACCCTTTAAGACCGACGTTTAATTGACAGGAAGAGACCCAAATGATACATTTATACATACTAATGAGAATACAGTACATTGCTAGCTGGAATAGACAGTGGTTGTCCTTCAGGATATTCATAATGTTTTTTTATCCTTTCCCTAGGTCATTAGATTAGTATTCATTTCCTGATTTCACCAGAAATTCATTGATCACATGTCTTAGACATTTTATTAGAGTCTGTTGCAAACACTGAAAAGCTGGATGTCTTGATCACATTAAAGGATTAGGCTACAAACCCCATTATGTATGAAACAAATGTCCTTGCTGTTATTGTTTTGAATATTGCTTTGAAGACAGACTTTAGTGACATGGAATCTGTGTGTCTAGCTCCAGACATGCATTTATGTGCCGGGCTATAGAACTCTGTAGATGGTAGTTGTCAAAAAATATAAAAAAAAAAAAAAAAAAATGGCACCTAAAGTCTCTTTTCAACATGAAGACAAATAGCAGCCTTAATAATAAAACAAAGTGTGTATATATATATATATATATATATATATATATATATATATATATATGTGACAAGGACTACATTTATGATGTAAGAAATACCCACAACTTCTTCTCTGCTTACTCTTTTATAGTTCTTCATGACACTGCTTGCTCCGTTCAGCATCTTAATGGATAAGATTGAGAGTGTCATACCATCTGCCTTCTGGCATCAGCTGACCCGGATGTAACCAATGCCTACTTGATTCTTGTCGGTAGAGAAGGAAGTAGACAATCAAGGCCACAGTGAAGGTGGATTGTTCTTTCAGATCCTACCACTTTGTCTTAAAGTCTGGAAAAAAAAGCTACGAGTTTGAAAAACCAAATGCAATATAGCTCCAAACTACAGATTGCTGAAGAAACTGGGAAACTTGACAAACAGTTGTATAATAAAAAAGCTAGGCATTTGTTTTATAGAAAATATTTAATTCTGAGAGAGAAAAATTCTAAAATCACAGATTACTACTGAAATTGTAATGCCCATCTGAAAATGATCACAATGTTTCTATGCCTCTATGGGCTATCCTAAGCAATTATTAATTCTATTTAAACTAAAATAAATATACTTAATGTTGTGCATCCTATGTGTAATTTAATTATGCAATCATGTCATTTATCTTTTTAATTATCTTTTTTTAAATTTAGGTAATTTCCATGTGAACATACAAAAGTCTGCACATATCTTGAGAGCTAAATGTATATTATTGTTACAAATTTGTAATCTGCCAACAGATTCCAACGTACTATATAGCGGGTACAAAAAATAAAAGACAAGGGGACCAAGTTATTATTAGATGGACAGACAATGCTCCTATCTAGGGAACCTGTCCGTCTGTCTTTGCAGTGATCATTGCACAAGAAAATTATTGTGCATCGATGCCCTGATAACGACTACTGCTTCCTAACTTGTATTAAAGTACTAGTAAATACAGTAGTTTTGCATAATCAACAAATGCATTATAAGAAGACAATGCAATAGCACTTAGGGGTAGATTTAACAAACAACGGATGCTGCAATCTACCCCCGTAGTTTCCAGATCACTGGAAACATAAGTTAAGAAGAAGCGGTTGTAAAACAGCTGCTCCTTAACTCCTCCGCCACCTCTGAGGCAACGGACAGCAATCAACCCGATGGGATACGATTGGGGTGATTGACACCCCCTGCTAGCAGCCGATTGGCCGCAAATCTGCAGGGGGCGGCATTGCACAAGCATTTCACACAAAATGCTTGTGCAATGTTAATGCCGACAGATGTCGGGTGGACATAATCTGCTACAGCGGATCATGTCCGTCCGACATTTAATACATCGGCCCCTTAGTCTAAACTTCAAATGAGTAGTAGATTTTTTTTTCTGACAGATTTCAAAGTTATGTCTATTTCCACGCCCGCTGCATCAGGTGACAGCCATCATCCAATCACAAATGCATATATGTATATTATGTGAGTTCTCAGTAGTAGCTCAGTAGTAGTACTACTCAGTAGTAGCTCAGTAGTAGTACTACTCAGTAGTAGCTCAGTAGTAGCTTGGGACTCAAAAAGTGTAAATATATAAAGACTGAGCACATTTTAATGTTAATGGAAGTAAATTGGAAAGTTGTTTAAAATTGCTGCTCTGTCTGAATTATGAAAGTTTAATTTTGACTTGAGTGTCCCTTTAAGTAGGCATGCATGAGCGAGCCTGCACCGAAAGTGCTCTAAAGCAGCCTCTGCTTCTTAATAAATGGAGCTAATGACAGGGAACGCAGGAATACAGGGCCCTGCTCCCTAGAGAGGATGTCTTGCAGATATTGCTGTATTCTAGGTCATCATTTGTCCATGCAAATGTCACTGTGGGTTTCACGTCCTATTAAAGTCAAAATTAAACTCTCATGCTTCAGATTGAACATGCAAATTTAAGAGACTTTTAAATGTTCTTATATGATCAAATTAACCTCATTCTGTTTGTATAATTTGTTGAAAAGCATACCTAGGTAGGCTCAAGAGCCGCAATGCACTACTGGGAGCTAGCTAGTGATTGGTGGGTATGCACAAATGCCTTGTCATTGATGACCAGTTGCTTTCAGTTAGCGGAACATAAAAAAAAAATTCAACTTTTAAAATTTCTGACAGCACACCATTATTAAAAACTCCAATTTACTATTATCTAATTTGCTTTGTTCTCTTGGTACTTTTTGTAGAAAAGTATACATAGGTTGGCTTAGGAGCAGCAATGCACTACTAGAAGCTAGCTGCTGATTAGTAGCTACCCATATATTCCTCTTGTCATTGGCTCACCAGATGCGTTCAGCTAGCTCCCAGACAAAACAAAAATATACTCAAAAGACCAGAGCCTTTTTAGCATTTTTGCTATCACTCCTTTTATACAGAAATAGAGCCTTGTTTTTTTTTTTTTTTTTTTACCTATCAAAACTGTGGGGCTGATTTATTATGATGCATTTTTTCTCACTCAAATGTGAGACAAACTGATTTCAACTCTCAATCAAATTTTTAAATGTAAATGCTGTAACCCCACAAAATGCTTTTTTTATTTTTTTAACTCTGTTGTTAAGGGGACAGTCTACTCCAGAATTTTTATTGTTTTAAAAGATAGATATCTTCTTTATTACCCATTCCCCAGGTTTGAATAACTAACACAGTTATATTAATACACCCTTTGTCTCCGTGATAACCTTGTATCTAAGCCACTTCAGTCTGCCCCCTTATCTCAGTTCCTTTGACAGATTTGCAGTTTAGCCAGTCAGTGCTGATTTCTAGGCAAGTCCATGGGCATGAACACAATGTTATATATATGGCACACATGAACTTATGTCCTCTAGCTGTAAATAATCGTCAAAATCTACTGAGATAAAAGGCGGCCTTCAAGAGCTTAGAAATTAGCATATGAGCCTACCTAGGTTTAGCTTTCAACAAAGAATACTAAGAGAACAACGCAAATTTGATGATAAAAGTACATTGGAAAGTTGTTTAAAATGACATGCTCTATCTGACTCATGAAAGTTTAATTTTGACTTGACTGTCCCTTTAAATGAAGAAGTACTGGGGTATGTGTGTGTATACACAGCTATAGGTGTATTTTTAAGGGAAGGATTACAAGCTTCACAGTTTGAAACATTGTACTATGTTTTATGAGTTAAAATAAAGGTATTTTTTTATTATTTTGAGGATGGAACTGCATTTCTTCGTATATATAATTTTATTATAGCTAGGCAAGAACCTGGAACTTTTGGTTCTGTAATGAACACACTCATACGCCTCTAATACTCGCACGCAATTTTATAGGGCTACTCTAGGTAATACAGAATTGGCTCAAGGCAAGTTACTAGCTAGCCCACATTGTCTCCTGTAGCAAACTATATTGCTCAATGATTTCTGCAAGCTTCTAGTAATGTCTAAATCACCATATAGATTTTTTTTGATAATCGCTACAATTGTTATATACAAAACTCAGACCATTTTTCTTTGTTTAAAATTAGATCATTTATTGTAGATAGGTTTTATGTATAATATCCTATGTTTTGAGATCTGACTCCTTTTTACCCCTACAAAAACTTCAGTAAGTGTGTGTAAAGTTGAAGTGTTTATTCACGTAAGATGGAAAATTTAATAAAAAAACAATTAGTGTGAATTTAAAGTGGATAATAGTTGAACGAAGATTGACATTCGGGTTATTACATCTCACGCATGTATTGAAGACTCTATGAAAACAGAGTGACGAGAACAAATAGTTTAGACATCTTTTGTAACCTTTGAACTAGAACTATTCTTTCCAGCAGTGGATCAGCAGCCAGACAAGAAAGTCTTCCAGTAGTCAGAGATTCATTGTTTCCTGGATCGTACCCAGCTACCAGCCATAAAAACAGAGGGGGAGAGTGTAGATCTGGCAGGTAAAACCTCAATTAACTGGATATGTTATAAACGAGTCATTAAAAGAATGTTGTGATAGCGTTCTTGTTAAGTAGATGGTTTATTGTTAACCATTGAAGAGATGGAACCCGTTATTTTTCACAGCAGCAATGAAATTATAAATCTTTCTACATCTATCTCCACCAAACAAGAAAGCATTTAAAGGAAACTGTTAAAAATGGCTGTACATTATTAAAGGTATGATAAACATCATTTTATCACAATTCGTTGTATACCCCTATCTTTGTACCCAGCGCTACGGAATTTTCTGGCGCTATACAAATAAATGATAATAATAATAATCATTAAGATAGATTCTGTGGTTGACCATGATGTGACTCAACGTGGTCCCTCTTCTGCAATCAACCAAATACTTTTGCTTTAGATCTCCCATTCACAAAGTTCTAACAATTCAATCATTTGTAACAATTGAATATTTAGGGGTTGACTTGATTATAAACTTGTGCGTGTTTTTGGCAGATAATGATTTCTGAACTTCGTCCAATATTATCAGTGTGTTTTTTTTCCCATTGATCACAATCCCAAAATGCTTCTGCTTTTATTCCTCTGAGACTTGAAATCATTACTTACCCAAAAACAACAAAAATGTATCTGCATCTTTTATCTCAAGATTTTGGAAAATAAAATGGCTATTTTTGCAGGTTTAGCGATTGCATCACAGGTTGAAGAGGCTGTATGTTGATTGGTCCCTTTTCATAGTGCGTAGTGATGCAATTAGGTAATGTGTGCAATTATGTTGTGCTCCAAAACCTCAGAGATCTGCGTACATGTCTGTTTAAAGGGACAGTCTAGTCAAATTTAATGTTCCGGTTAGGGCATGTATTTTTAAACAACTTTCCAATTTACTTTTATCATCAAATATGCTTTGTTCTCTTGGTATTCTTTGTTAATATAATTGTGCTGGTTATGCAAGGATTATCTATCTTCTTAAACAATAAAAATTCTTGAGTAGACTGTCCCTTTAAGGGATTTGAACATGGAGCCTTATTGATACAGTGACCATGTGTGTTTGTTGGGCTATTAAACTACTTGTTAGTGTAAAAATGCTTATTATATTATTATTTTTAACTTTGATTAAGCAGGAAGCATTTGTATCTGTTTGGTGAAGTTGCTTCCTAATATCAATCAGTGGTTTTTTTCCAGCTTCTATTCTATCTCATGGAGTGCTGTTCTTTTGTTGAATTTTATATCAATCAGTATGGCAGCAGATAATTTTAGTGTGTTTTGCCCATATGCAAAGACATTGTTACAGTTGAAAATTTTGGGGGTTCTCGTGGTAAGTCAAAAAGTGTTGTCCGGAGTTAAAGGGACAGTCTACTTGAAAAAGTTTATTGTTTAAAATATATATAATCCCTTTATTACCCATTCCCTTGTTTTGCACAACCAACACTTATATTAATATACATACTTTTTACCTCTGTGATTACCTTGTATCTAAGCCTCTGCAGACTGCCCCTTATCTCAGTGCTTTTTGCAAACTTGCATTTTAGCCAGTTAGTGCTGGTTCATGCATAACTCCCCAGGAGTGAGGTCAATGATATTTATATGGCACACAGGAACTAGCACTGCCTGTGCTGTGAAAATGTAATAAAATGCACTGAGATAAGAGGTGGCCTTTGTGGTGCAAAGCTGGGGAATGGGTAGTAAAGACATTATCAATAAGTGAAAAGTGGCCCCAAAAATGTGTTGTTAAATATTGAGAATTTTGATAGTGATCAGGAAAGCAAGACTGCCACATGTTAAGTAAAGAGCCATTTTTCACTAAACTAATAAGGAAAAAAATGCTGCCAATAAACAATGGAAATGCTAATTGTGACTGCGTCAACGTTGAAAACGGCCCTTCGGTAGTTGTTAACATGACGATAATTATCAAACAGTAGATTATGATCAACCTCAGTATTGAATGTGGACTTTGTTTTATAAACTCATATGGATAACACCCATAACAAACCTATACTTTTGCTTGGTTTTACAAAACTCCATCAGGTATCAGTTTGTGTACTTTAACTTTTCTCTCATTTTTATATATAATTACACTCTAGCTATACAAGTTTTAGCAAACATTTTGTTTGTGTGCACAAGTGCTACATTCACATCGTATGCTTTCAGAGCAGGAATAAGCCAGTGCAGATAGTTACAAGCCCTTCCCAGCCTTCAGCAGCCAGCTTCCTAAATAGAGGTGAATGAAGTGTTGAAACACATTGCAGATAGTGAGAAGAGTGGAAGCCGACTAAAATTGCAAAATTATGTAAAGCGCATAAGTAGCTTAGGAAGACATAGTTAAAAGTAAATGCTTAAAGGGACAGTCTACTCCAGAATTGTTATTGTTTAAAAAGATAGATAATCCCTTTATTATCCATTCACCAGTTTTGCATAACAACACTGTTATTTTAATATACTTTTTACCTCTGTGGTTAACTTGTATTTAAGCCTCTGCAGATTGCTCTCTTATTTTCGCTTATTTTGACAGACTTGCATTTTAGCCAATGAGTGCCCTCTCATAAGTAACTCTGCGGTCGTGAGCACAATGTTATCTATATGGCACACATGAACTTACGCCCTCTAGCTTTGAAAAACTGTCAAATGCATTCAGATGAGAGGCGGCCTTCAAGGGCTTAGAAATTAGCATATGAACCTACCTAGGTCTAGCTTTCAATCAAGAATACCAAGAGAATAAAGCAAATTTGATGATAAAAGTAAATTGGAAAGTAAATTTAAAATTACATGCCCTATCTGAATCATGAATTTAATTTATCATAAAATTTAATTTTGACTATCCTTTAAAGCAGAGGTGGGCAGACTTTTGTAAGGCAAGGGCCACCTGTAATTTTTTTTGACGTGGTCACCTAACTAAAAAAAAAACACCAGTCGCTGGCTGAAAATTGTATTTTTGCCACAAATAGGACCTGCTGGCTGAAAATTGTATTTTTGCCACAAATAATATAGCTTTAAATATCAGCCACGCTCTTTAATAATTAATACAGCCGCACTCTTCACTTACTACGAGAGCTCTCTCTTTACGTCACGCCGGGACCATTAAGCAACCTTATCTGTGTACAGCACAATCAAGACGGCTCGAGTCTAGGGCTAGCGGAGTAGTCAAGCCTGGAACACATGGGAAACCCACAGCTCAGGTACAACGATGACAATAAACTATTCTCAGCCAATCATAGACAGACTCATTCTACAAATTAATTTTATTGGCTGGATGCCAAGTCAGGTTTATTAGGGGCAGTTCCTGTTGGCTGCTCTCCATATGTCCGCTACTAGCTGAAGACTATTGCAAATTGTTGGGACAGTGACAGCAGCAGGACCTGCAGTCTCAGTACCACCTTACACAGCAACCACAGACTGATATAGCAGCAACAGCACTGACCTGCACAATTTGGTGACAATAAATTCTAGGGACAGAAAGCTGCAGACACTACTACAAAGTATAGCTGATATTAGTGTGTCAGAGAAAGTATCAGAGAGCAGCATCAAAGCCTGGTACAGAGTAAGTAAAACAACCTGAGGGGGAGTACCAGACCCTGGGGGAAAAAAAACCACCAGACCATTCACCCAGCAGAGTCTGGTGACAAGTAACGGAGGACAGAACTAGAAAGTAGCAGCAGAATATCAGACAGAGCAGGACCTGGAACTGCCAAACCCAGAGATAATGAGCAGCATCTCAGCCTGGTGCATGAAGAGTCTGTACTATGGACTGACCGCTCTTGAGACAAAAAGTAGGAGAGTTTGGGACAGGCAGTAACCAAAGCTGGGGCAGAGAGTTCAGCTACAGCCACGTCCCACATGCTGAAGTACACATGCCGCCGTCATAGACTCATAGCCGATTTCAAAAGTCTGCAAAAGAGAAACATTTTTCATACATCTACGGTGGCGAGGCTCTTCACTCATAATCTAGATGTGTGAGAAATGTTTCTCTTATTATGCAGACTTTTGAAATCTTCCAGGCGGTCACCTCAAAATTCACTCACGGTCCACTGGTAGACCGCGATCTACCTCTTGCCCACCCCTGTTTAAAGGGACAGTAAATGTAAAATTAAACTTCTATGATTCAGATAGAGAATGCAGTTTCAATCAACTTTCCAATTTACTTTTATGATCAAACTTTTGCTTTTCTGCTTCTTCAACAAAAGATGCCAAGAGAATAAAACAAATTTGATAAATGGAGTCATTTGGAAAATTGTTTAAAACTGTAGGCTATATCATAATCATAAAAGTAAAAGTTTAATATAGTGGAGAGCTAGACTATGCTACACAGCTAAGCCCCTATATTATGCAGTGATTGTAGAACCCCATTTGCTGATCCTATAATAAGCGGATCCTCTGAACATTCACTGCCACAGTAACTGCAGCAGCCCAGACCACCAATGCAACCTCACCCTCCACTGCATTTATCCCTCATTACTGCCATACCCTATTCAGTTAATCCCTTCCTGCTCAGTCCTGTTTGGTTAAACAAATGAACCAATCAAGTTTCCTTAAAAAATATGCAAAAAAGGAGGCCCAGACTTAGCCAGGACAGACACTTTTATTGCAGTGACCAGAAGAGCTTGAAGATGGACATCACCAAAATGAGGATTAAGGTAAGCAAAATAAGGTGTGGTATTTATGTTGTTGTTTTTTTTATGTAAGAGAGATGTTGCATTAATGGGACAGTCTACCCCTTAGTCATCTTAAAGTCTTACCTTAGATTAAAGGGACAGTCTAGGCCAAAATAAACTTTCATGATTCAGATAGAGCATGTAATTTTAAACAATTTTCCAATTTACTTTTATCACCAATTTTGCTTTGTTCTCTTGGTATTCTTAGTTGAAAGCTTAACCTAGGAGGTTCATATGCTAATTTCTTAGACCTTGAAGCCCACCTCTTTCAGATTGCATGTTAACAGTTTTTCACCACTAGAGGGTGTTAGTTCACGTATTTCATATAGATAACACTGTGCTCGTGCACGAGAAGTTATCTTGGAGCAGGCACTGATTGGCTAGACTGCAAGTCTGTCAAAAGAACTGAAAAAAGGGGCAGTTTGCAGAGGCTTAGATACAAGATAATCACAGAGGTTAAAAGTATATTATTATAACTCTGTTGGTTATGCAAAACTGGGGAATGGGTAATAAAGGGATTATCTATCTTTTAAAACAATAAAAATTCTGGTGTAGACTGTCCCTTTAAGCTTCAAATAGCCTCCTGCACCTTTTCTATATCATGCAGCAGTAACAGTAAAAAAGTTATTTTCAAATGAATAATGTTTCTGGCTATTTTGAAATGACTCGCAAGCTCCGCCCACTGATGATATCACAACCTGGGCTGCACATGGCGTCCAATCACGAAAGACTCACTAGTTGGATTTAACTGACTGTCAATGCTATTCAGCAGAATGTCTAGATGCAGCCCAGATCGTGATGTCATCAGTGGGCGGAGCTTGGCAGCCATTTCAAAGGGGCCAGAAATAATATTAATTTTAAAATAACTTTCTTTACTGTTCCTGCTGCATAATATAGAAAGGGTGCAGGAGGCTATTTGAATCTTAATCTAAGGTAAGACTTTAAGATGTAGACTATCCCTTTAAAACGACAGTTTACTCAAAAATTTGCTCCCCTTTAATTTGTTCCCACTGATCCACTTTAGTATTTCCTTTACACTTATAGTGGCATTTGAAATAGTTGAATAGTTCTGAAAGTTTCTCATCTTAGGTCCAAGCTATAGATAAGCTGTGTAAACATAGCCAGCAAAATAAATTACGCTCCCAGTGGGGTATAGAAGATAATTTTCAATTGTTCTCTCTAAGTATTGGTCTTTGGTTTATGAACAGATATACAATAAAGAAGCATGCAGATGTACACAATGTAATAAAGTAATGAGATCTGTTTATACCTAAAAGCTCAACACATTTTATTAGGTTGTGGCTTTAAAATGCTAAATCAGCTATTTCATATACACAAACAAACCTTAAAAAGCATATTCTCAAACATTTTATATTCTGCCGTTGGTAAAAAAAAAAAAGTAATTGGAAACACATTAAGGGAAAAACTATTTTAGAGTATACTGTCCCTTTAAGGAAGTCCTTAGGTACTTGGGGACCTTTGGGTGCTAATAGTGGCTGCATTGGTAGGTTTGGGATTTATGTAGTGGGTCCCTTAGCTCACAGAAACATTTACTTTTGAAGTTGGCGGCCAGAGCATGGGGTATTTTAATTTAATTTCTATATTAAATAGTAAGTTATAGTGCAATTTCATTATAACTGATGCATTAAACTCTATCTAAAATATAACTAGCATTCCGGATTTGTTTTTATAAATGCGAGAGTTTACCATCACTTTAAGATGTTTATGCTGTGTAAGTGTTAATGCTGTCTAGGAAGTTGAAGGTTAGGGTTAAAGGGATACTAAACCTAATTTTTTTCTTTCATGATTCAGATAGAGCATGCAATTTTAAGCAGCTTTATAATTTACTTCTATTATCAAATTTTCTTCATGCTCTTGCTATCTTTATTTGAAAAAGCAGGAATTAAAGCTTTGGAGCCGGCCCATTTTAGGTTGAGAACCTGGGTTCCACTTGCTGATTGGATGGCTAAATGCAAGCACCAATCAGCAAGCCCTATCTAGGGTACTGAACAAGAAATAGGCCAGCTCCAAAGCTTTCATTCCAGCCTTTTCAAATAAAGATAGCAAGAGAACAAAGAAAAAATGATAATAGGAATAAATTAGAAAGCTGCTTAAAATTGCATGCTCTATCTGAATCATGAAAGAAAAAAATTGGGTTCAGTGTCCCTTTAATGTGCAAGGGGGTGAGGGATAATGAGTTGAAGTGGGCAGTGTGTTTTAAAGTTCTAGCTGCTGATTGGTGTCTGTATATTTATACTGATTGTCATTGGTTCGCCCATGTGTTCAATTAGCAACCAGTAGTGCATTGCTGCTCCTTCAACAAATGATACCAAGAGAATGAAACAGATTTGATAATAGAAGTAAACTGGAAAGTTGTTTAAAGTTGTATGTTCTAACTAAATCATGAAAGAAAAAGTTTGCGTTCATATCCCTTCAAATAATCTTGCCAGTGGAGAGCTTTAAATCATTCAGAAAGTAACAAGATGCCTCTTGTCAATATACATCCATCAGTATCCTCTTAGTACCAAAAGTTTGATTCCTTGCTAGCTTTAGATGTCATGGTTTTAGCAGATCCGTTGCAAATATAGACAGACAGATATATAGTAAGATAGATAGATACATTGATAGTTATATAGATAGATACATACACCCATGTATATAGAAAGACAGATAGATAGATTATAGATGGATGGATAGATAGATAAAGCCCTGTTAGAATTGCATCTACTATATTTCAGAGATTTCCATTGTAACATGCACTTTAAATCTATTTAAGCAGCTTTATTTCCAAAAAAAAGTGGCTACATTGTTAGTTAAAGAACTAGGGAACTTGACTTTTGTTAAACATCAAAAATTAAAGCACCTTTCAAAGACTGAAAAATAAATAAGCAAAGGCTGCATTCACAAATTAGAGAATAAGGAGAAAAGAATTTGCTAATAGGTCTGTAGATACTTCCCAACACCTGCAGAATATTCATTATTTAGGGTTTAGAGGCTTAGAGGCTGTAACTTAAAGGGATAGATAGATGGGTCTAAAATGAAATGTGCATAGATGCATTTAAATTTGAAATAGAAGCATTTTTGCAATATACTTCCATTAGCAAAATGCTTCTAATAAAAGTTGTTTTTCGGTCGGAATTCGCACATATCCTGTGAGGGCCCCGTGCAACAGTATTCAAACACCATGCATGCTCAGATGGTCAGCAGTAGCTTGTATGACGTCTAAATTACGTCTTCAGAAGCAATACACACCATAGCTAGCTCTCTGAGTAATTTTTTGAATACTGGTGCACGACCCTCACAGGATATGTGCATATGCCGCAACAAAACAGTAATACATTTTACTAGAAGCATTTTTGCTACTAGTAAAAGCTGGGTGTTGTGGGGGGAGAGGACATGACTAGACAGGGGTGGACTGAGACCAACCAGGGCCCCCCTCCCCCATCCTAATGCCCCTCCCACCTATTGTGCTCCTCCCACCTCATATGCCCCTCCCCCTCATATGGAGATGCTGTAAGACCCTCTATGGGGGAGATGCTGTAAGACACTCTATGGGGGAGATGCTGTTAGACACTCTGTGTGGATAGTTGCTGTATGTCTGTTTATGGAGCGAGATGCTGTATGTGTCTCTGTGGGGTATTCCTGCCAACCTGACATCTCAGGGTAGGTTTTTTTTTTTACAATGTGGGAAAGGCTTTTCGGTTGAAATTAATTGACAGTGAAACAGATTCTTGAGGCTATTAAGTGGCCCAAAATAACTAATAAGGCTTCAATATATCTTCAATGTAGTGTTTAATTTGGCCCTTATATGGGGTCTGGTGATATCTCTTTTACTATTGGCCACTAACACACATACCCTCTAATAGGGATCCATGTGATTTTCATTTAACCCTTCCACCCTCTGCAATAAAGAAACCATTTACTGCTGCAATGTCAGGGTGCCAGGAATCAGACTGAGACGAGAAGTGCAAAAATAATCACACCTTTATTAATAGCAAAAAATAATAAAAAGTTCACAAGTCAAATAACAAGCCAGGAATCAAAACCATAGCTGTTAGTAAGACGAGCCGAGTCAGGAGCCAAAGCGAATAGTCAGACGAGCCGAGTCAGGAGCCAAAGCGAGTAGTCAAACGAGCCGGAATCAGGAAGAAGGAGAACAGCCGAGTCAGGAACAAGCCAGGGATCAGGAACCAGGAGGGACATCAGACAGCCAGGTAATACACAGGAGCTCTCACAAACAGGTCTGAGACAACGCAAAGGCAAAGCATACTGAACAGAGGCCCTTTAAATACTAAGTGATGACATCACAATTCTGAGACTGCATCCGGATGATGTACACCAATCTGGCCTTAAAAGGAAGTGCAGGAAATGAGCAGCATCACACAGTATGCACCAGAGTCAGCAAGAGAGGTGAGTAAAATGGCTGCCAGCAGCACATGGCAAACAAGGCAGGGAAAAAACCCTGACATGCAATTACTGTCTTTATTTATATAACACAGGAGGGACAGACCAAGGGACTGGTCACAAAAGTACCATATATGGGTTATGTTGACATTCCATTCGCTGCAGACAGGCCACTAGTTCCCTTGCCAATCCGTCTGGTTCTCTGCCAGTTGTAAACATAATGGAATTGCTGGTAACAGGGCTATAGGAAAAGGGCATGTTGCTATAAATGCAGGAAAATCGTCACCAAATAACTTTATGATGGCAAAGGGACATAGACATAAACCTTACTCATCTACTCCTACTATAGCCAGTAACAGCAGCAACTCATCTACTCCTACCATAGCCAGTAACAGCAGCGCCTCATCTCTTCCTACCATAGCCAGTAACAGCAGCACCTCATCTGCTCCTACCATAGCCAGTAACAGCAGCACCTCATCTGCTCCTACCATAGCCAGTAACAACAGCACCTCATCTGCTCCTACCATAGCCAGTAACAGCAGCACCTCATCTGCTCCTACCATAGCCAGTAACAACAGCACCTCATCTGCTCCTACCATAGCCAGTAACAGCAGCACCTCATCTGCTCCTACCATAGCCAGTAACAGCAGCACCTCATCTGCTCCTACCATAGCCAGTAACAGCAGCACCTCATCTGCTCCTACCATAGCCAGTAACAGCAGCACCTCATCTGCTCCTACCATAGCCAGTAACAGCAGCACCTCATCTGCTCCTACCATAGCCAGTAACAACAGCACCTCATCTGCTCCTACCATAGCCAGTAACAGCATTACATTTTTCTTTTCTACAAAAATGCCAGTATAAAAATGCATTATCCTTTTTCAAATATAATCACAAATTTCAGAGCCGTATATGTATTCCACCCAATGCCACAAATAACTAACTACACAATGACAATAGTAGGGTTAGTATAAGCCAGTTTCATACAGATCTGTTCGTTGTCAAAGCCCCCAGCACTAATATATTACAATTTTACAGTTATTGTCACACACTGCTATACACTATGACCCGTTATCCCAAGTGATCTGTGAATCAGAGCCCCAAGACCCAGTGTCAAACAGGCACAATCTAACAAACCACCAGTGTCACCTATGAAATGCTTTGCAGTGACTCCACTCACTGTGTGTATGCCAGTCTGAACTGCCACTTACCTTAGTCGACTGACTCCGCTCCTCAACATTGTTGTCACCTAGACACCACCACCAGCCGCCTACTAGGCCCGCGTGCCTGACTCAGTCTGAGTCGTCTGAGTCCTCCGCTCCTCAGCAGATCGGCTGAGCCTGAGCTCCTGTCCTAATCACGTGTGGCCACTTGTCTGTCTGCTGCAGCTGCCGCCTAAGCCTAAATGCTGTGACACACTGCAAGCGATGTGGCGCGAGGCAATGCAGCTACTTCCCACCGCGTTGCATCGCTTCGGAAGTTCAATTATTTCATCTCTGAGTGCTCAGCTACGCGACCTGACGCAACAGAGTGCTCAGAGATGAAAAGGCAGGACACACTGAGCGCGCACAGCTGCATCTACACGCTGCGCACCGCTCTGCTTGCAGTGTGTCACAGCCTTAATGCGCAGTTAAAATTTTGTGCGCACGGCCTGTGGAGGCGGAGCTGAGCAGCCAGACAGAGCGAGGGCAGGTGATGTGACCTGGGACGGACCATTAATATGTGGACTGGATTCCGGATTGTTTGTTATGTTACACCAGCCGGTCAGTCCACATATTGCAGGGCAGCTCCACCATGCTCCAGTCCAGTGTCTACTCTTTCCTTCACGGGACGTTACCTTTCCGAGTCCTAGTTCTGATTACTTCCTGGCTTCATTGACAGTCACGAGTGATGAGTCTCCTTCACCACCGCACAGGGGACCCCCCAGGGGCCCCCCCTGCAAAAAAAATATAAAAAAAAATCATGGCAAAATATATATATATATATATTTAATAAAAAAAATGTATAGAAAAAAAAATGCAGCATCAGTATGATGCATGGGGCCCCTTTAAGAAGCTGGGCCCTCAGGCCAGGGCCAATTTGCCCGACTTGTCAGTCCGCCTCTGTGACTAGGTAGACCCTGGTTTTGCTGTGTGAAACCAGTATGTTTATAAGGCAGGAAGCGGTTTTGGAGATAGAACAGTTCAGAGATCTTAAATTTTGACTGTCCTGCAAAATGCGAAACAGTTGAGAGCTCAATATCATACTTTTTCCAGATACAAATTAATCCCCCTCTGGTGCCCCCTCTGTTTACCAGTGGTCTGGCGCTCAAGGAAAAGCTAGATACTGGCTTAGGGGTTAGTGTGATAACTTCAGCAAGCATCCCAAGCCATCAAATAGTAAAAATATAGGTGCCTTAATCTCCCAAAGGAGCATGTTCCCTCTAGAGTCTCTAGATGTTTAGATACAGTGCTATCCCTTTATTAGTTTGTCATTTAACAAATATATGAGTGTTACAATTGTATCATCGTACCACATCTACATCCCATTTTGTATGTGTCAAACAGAAGCTTGACTATATGTGATAGCAGGTGGCATTTACAAAGTGTACCGCTTGCTTTTTCCTATGTGCTAGGTCACATAATCAAATGAGACAGTTTGAAAGTAATTTTATGAATTAAAAGAAACTATACACCAAAGTGTTCTTATAGACACCCCAGGAAATTGTAAGCCAACGTTTCATAGACACTTCACTATCTGAAATGGCACCAGCCCCATGAGATAGTTTCATGTATTCCCCTATTTCTATTGACTATAATTTAGCACTAAGAGTTGATGTTGCATGATTAAGTTATGGGTGTATTAATCCAGTCTTATTTTCCACTTAGCCGAGAGGGTTAGTTTCTTTCCTTTACTGGATATGACAACAGCACAGCACGTTGCCCATTCCCATTATACATTTCAACCCTCCCTCAATTGTGCTGCGCTCCACCCCGTGCACCTTGTTCTCTTCACTTGGTTGACGGAGTTAGATAAACAGATAATCCTTCTACATTGCCTGGGAGACCACATTAAGCGGATTATTTGCAGAAAGGCTTTATTAGAATTCTATGATCAAGTGAGCTGAGTAGGAACCATCACGCTAAGAGACATTCTGTAAATACCTATTAACTTAGACTGAGAGGCTCTTGGCCCCTCATCAGTTCATTGAATGCTGCCAGTAAACAGATTTTCTATTATAGGCTGTCTATTTTGTCTCTTATTCTCCATTTCAAGCCTTCCCTTTTTTTATTTAAAGGGATATTAAGATCAAAATTAAATTCCATGTAAAATGTTTAATTATACATAGTACAACTTTACTTTCATCATTTATTTTGCCCACATTCTACATAGTGATTGCTTGTTCAGTGCAGAAAGTCATTAATATCTGTCCTTTATTGGGCAAAGGAAATAGCATAAAGAGATTGTACAAACTGTTTAAAAGGTAAGTCCCTGGATAGAAAAATAAAACAAATTTTGATTTAAAAAAAAAAAAACTATTTATTTTGTGTGCTGATCTTTTGCAATGTCAATGTTTTGCAGTGTTTAATTGCTGATATATACTATGAAACAATATATAATAATTGTGTTCAAAGTAAAATTGTATTGCAGCCCCATTAGCATGTATTACAAGCTGAAGGTAAAAAGTTAGCGCACGGTTGAAAGACCGATGCCCGATAACTTAAGGACTTCGGGTATATCATGACCACGCTAATGCATTCTTCC
Source organism: Bombina bombina (assembly GCF_027579735.1). NCBI lineage: Eukaryota > Metazoa > Chordata > Amphibia > Anura > Bombinatoridae > Bombina > Bombina bombina. The sequence goes on along the minus strand of NC_069501.1, from coordinate 430,350,497 downwards.
AAAAAACTATCATGTATCGTTTGCGCGCTAACCCAACACTGCGCTGGACCAACTGTGCTAAACCCTAGGGTGTTAGGAGAACTTAACAGTCCTATGCTCTACACATAGAATAATTTATTTTCAACAGATATTTACAGTATATATCTATATAAATATATACTAGACATGTGCATGGCGAAAAAATTCGGTTCGGTTCGGATCGATTCGTAATTTTTTGAAGTTCGGTACGGATTGATTCGAATTCGGAAAATTTCAAATCGATTCGTTTCGGATTCGTTTCGGATTCGAAGAAATTCGGCTGGATTCGGTTCGATTCGGTTCGGAAATTCTGCAATTCGGTAAGTGTTAGGTGGGATTAGACTAGTATTATACTGTATATTAGGTGTTAACCTAACATACTGTATAATACTAGTGTAATCCAATGGCCATCCGAATTTACGAATCGATTCGGTTCGATTCGGAAAATTCGGCAAAATGTTAATTCGGAAATTCGGTTCGATCCGAATCGCCGAATTTTCCGAATTTCCGAATCGAACCGAACCGAATTGCACATGTCTAATATATACACATATAGATATACACATATATATTGTTAATGCAGTATATAGTAATATAGATTTAAAAATAAAAATGTTTTCTTTTTCTAAATGAAGAACATAGGAATTTAAAATATTTCTATTCAAATTACATTAAAAATTAATACAAATTATATTGCAAGTTTCAAGCTATTTGACTGGGAACGGCTCAAAAGTGTATACAGCTCTGGAAAAAATTAAGAGACCACTGCAAAATTATCAGTTTCTCTAGTTTTACTATTTATAGGTATGTGTTTGAGTAAAATTAACATTTTTGTTTTATTCTATAATCTACTTACAACATTTCTCCCAAATTTCCCCCCCAAAATTGTCATTTAGAGCATTTAGTTGCAGAAAATGACAACTTGTCAAAATAACAAAAATAACAAAAAAAGATGCAGTGTTTTTGAATAGTGCAAAGAAAACAAGTTCATATTCATTTTTAAACAAGACAATATTAATGTTTTAACTTAGCAAGAGTTTGGAAATCAATATTTGGTGGAATAACCCTGATTTTCAATCACAGTTTTCATGCGTCTTGGCGTGCTCTTCACCAGTCTTTCAGATTGCTGTTGGGTGACTTTATGCCACTCCTAGTGCAAAAATCCAAACAGCTCGGCTTTGATGTTTTGTGACCATCCATCTTCCTCTTAAACACATTGTAGAGGTTTTCAATAGGGTTCAGGTCTGGAGATTGGGCTGGCCATGACAGGGTCTTGATCTGGTGATCCTCCATCCACACCTTCATTAAACTGGCTGTGTAGCATGGAGCATTGTCCTGCTGGAAAAAAAAAAATCCTCAGAGTTGGGGAGCATTGTTAGAGCAGAAGTTTTCTTCCAGGACAACCTTGTACTAGCTTGATTCATGCATCCTTCACAAAGATAAATCTGCTCCAATGATGTTAACACACAATATTGCTAAAATATTTGCGTTTCTTATGTAATCTAGGTCAACTGTGGTCCTCAAGTACCCCCAACAGGCCAGGTTTTCATTATGGCTGAACCAGTGCACAGGTGAAGTAATCAGCTGATCAGTAACCATGGATACTAACCTGCTCTCACCCATAAGATGATTATTTCTCTTGTAAGATGTATCGAGTCCACGGATTCATCCTTACTTGTGGGATATTCTCCTCCCACAGGAAGTGGCAGAGAGAGCACCCACAGCAGAGCTGCCTATATAGCTCCCCCCTTAGCTCCACCCCCCAGTCATTCTCTCTGCCTGCTTAACTGCTAGGAAGGGCAAAGAGGAGTGTGGTGACAAAAATGTTAGGTTTTTATTTTCTCAAGCAAAAGTTTGTTATTTTTAAATGGTACCGGTGTGTACTATTTACTCTCTGGCAGAAAAGGGATGAAGATTTCTGCAAGGAGGATGATGATCTTAGCATTTTGTAACTAAGATCCACTGCTGTTCTTACAAGGGCTGAAGAGTACAGGAAAACCAGTTGGGGGAACAGTTTGCAGGCTAAACTGCATTAAGGTATGTTCAGTCTATTTTTTTCTAGACAGACTATGTTATTTCTAGAAAAGGCTGGCAATATCCCCATGAGGGAAGGGTAAGCTGTATTCAGACACTTGGATAGGAATTTCAGCTTGCATGAAGGGCTCATTAGTTACTGGTGACACTGTTTGGTTAAAAACGTTTTTGTTTATTCAGTGAATGATGCAATTATAACGTTTTTTTGAAGGGACTAAAGGGGTCATTGTGGCTTGTTTTTGAGTTTTCTAACCCACATGGTTAATTTAGAGACACTCTAGTGTTTGTCTGTTAGGCCTCAAATCATTGAGTGAGGTGGGAGGGGCCTATTTTTGCGCCTCAGTTGTGCAGTAACGCCCGCACAAATGACGCCAAATACCTCTAGTGCGTCAAATTCATTTATTTTACAAGACATGGCCACAGTTATGAATACAACCCTCACAGAGGTTTTATCCTAACTGCCTGGTTTACAAGGAAAGCGGGACAGCTCTGGGTTAAGGAAAATGCTGAGCAGTCTGACGCTTTAGTAGCCGTATCTGATATGCCCTCACATTGCTCTGAGGTAGGGGTGAGGGATTTGTTATCTGAGGGAGAAATTTCTGATTCAGGAAAGACGCTTCCTCAGACAGATTCTGATATGACGGCCTTTAAATTTAAGCTTGAACACCTCTGCTTATTGCTCAGGGAGGTATTAGCGGCTCTAGATGATTGTGACCCTATAGTGGTCCCAGAGAAATTGTGTTAAATGGATAAATACTTAGAGGTTCCTGTTTACACTGATGTTTTTTTCCAGTCCCTAAGAGGATTGTGAATATTATTGCTAAGGAGTGGGATAGACCAGGTTTTCCGTTCATTCCCCCTCCTGTTTTTAAGAAAATGTTTCCCATATCTGACACCATGCGGGACTCGTGGCAGACAGTTCCTAAGGTGGAGGGAGCTATTTCTACTCTGTCTAAGCGTACAACTATACCTATTGAAGTCAGTTGTGCTTTCAAAGATCCTATGGATAAAAAATTAGAGGGTCTCCTGAAGAAAATTTTTGTTCATCAAAGTTTTCTTCTTCAACCTATTGCGTGCATTGTTCCTGCAACTATTGCAGCTGCTTTCTGGTTTGAGGCTCTAGAAGAGGCTCTTCAGATGGAGACTCCATTAGAAGAAATTTTGGACAGAATTAAGGCCCTTAAATTGGCTAATTCTTTTATTACAGATGCCGCTTTTCAACTGGCTAAATTAGCGGCAAAGAATTCAGGTTTTGCCATTTTAGAACGCAGGGCGTTATGACTTAAATCCTGGTATGCTGATATGTCATCTAAAACTAAACTTTTGAACATCCCTTTCAAAGGAAAGACCCTATTCGGGCCTGAACTGAAAGAGATTATTTCAGACATCACTGGAGGGAAAGGTCATGCCCTCCCTCAGGATAGATCAAATAAGATGAGGACCAAACAAAATAATTTTCGTTCCTTTTGGAATTTCAAGAGTGGTCCTGCTTCAGCTTCCTCTGCTGCAAAGCAAGAGGGGATTTTTGCCCAATCCAAGTCAGTCTGGAGACCTAACCAGGCTTGGAACAAGGGTAAACAGGCCAAGAAGCCTGCAGCTGCCTCTAAGACAGCATGAAGGGGTAGCCCCCGATCCAGGACCGGATCTAGTAGGGGGCAGACTCTCTCTCTTCGCTCAGGCTTTGGCAAGAGATGTTCACGATCCCTGGGTTTTAGAAATTGTGTCCCAAGGATATTTTCTGGAATTCAAAGGCTCTCTTCCAAGGGGGACTTTTCACATTTCTCGATTGTCTGTAAACAGACAAAGAGAGAGGCGTTCTTACGCTGTGTAGAAGACCTACATACCATGGGGGTGATCCACCCTGTCCCAAAAGAGGAACAGGGGCTAGGTTTTTACTCAAACCTGTTTGTGGTTTCCAAAAAAGAGGGAACTTTCAGATCAATCTTGGATCTCAAAATTCTAAACAAGTTCCTCAAAGTTCCATCATTCAAGATGGAGACTATTCGGTCTATTCTACCTCTGATCCAGGAGGGTCAATATATGACCACCGTGGACTTAAAGGATGTGTATCTACACATCCCTATTCAGAGAATTTTCACAAGGGTGCTAGGGTCCCTTCTGACGGTTCTACGACCACGGGGCATAGCAGTGGCACCTTATCTAGACGACATATTATTTCAGGCGTCAACTTTCCAGCTATCCAAGTCTCACACGGATATTGTGTTGGCTTTTCTGAGATCTCACGGGTGGACGGTGAACATAAAAAAGAGTTCTTTCTTCCCTCTTATAAGAGTTTCCTTACTAGGGACTCTGATGGACTCGGTAGAAATGAAAATATTTCTGACGGCAGTCAGAAAATCAAAGCTCTTAACCACTTGCTGAGCTCTTCATTCCATTCCTCGGCCATCAGTGGCTCAGTATATGGAGGTAATCAGACTCATGGTAGCGGCAATGGACATAGTTCCTTTTGCCCGCCTACACCTCAGACCACTACAACTATGCATGCTCAAACAGTGGAATGGGGATTATGCAGATTTGTCTCCTCAACTGCATCTGGACCAGGAGACCAGAGATTCTCTTCTCTGGTGGTTGTCTCAGGACCACCTGTCTCAGGGAATGTGTTTCCACAGGCCAGAGTGGCTCATTGTAACAACAGATGCCAGCCTGCTAGGCTGGGATGCAGTCTGGAACTCCCTGAAAGCACAGGGCTTATGGTCTCGGGAGGAATCTCTTCTCCCGATAAATATTCTAGAACTGAGAGCGATATTCAATGCGCTTCAGGCGTGGCCTCAGCTTGCTACGGCCAAATTCATCAGGTTTCAGTCGGACAACATCACGACTGTAGCTTATATCAATCATCAAGGAGGTACAAGGAGTTCTCTAGCGATGATGGAGGTAACCAAAATAATCCAAAGGGCAGAGGATCACTCTTGCCATCTCTCAGCAATCCACATCCCAGTAATAGAGAACTGGGAGGCGGATTTCCTAAGTCGTTAGACTTTTCATCTGGGGGAGTGGGAACTCCATCCGGAGGTATTTGCCCAGCTGATTCAGCTATGGGGCACACCAGAATTGGATCTGATGGCGTCCCGTCAGAATGCCAAACTTTCTCGTTACGGGTCCAGGTCCCGGGATCCCAAGGCGGTACTGATAGATGCTCTAGCAGTGCCTTGGTCCTTCAATCTGGCCTATGTATTTCCTCTCCTTCTACGTCTGGTTGCCAGAATAAAGCAGGAGAGAGCTTCGGTGACTCTGATAGCACCTGCGTGGCCACGCAGGACTTGGTATGCAGACCTAGTGGACATGTCCTCGGTTCTACCATGGACTCTGCCAATGAGGCAGGACCTTCTAATCCAAGGTCTGTTCACGCATCCAAATCTAATTTCTCTGTGTCTGACTGCTTGGAGATTGAACGCCTGATTCTATCAAAGCATGGTTTCTCTGAGTCGGTCATTGATACCCTGATTCAGGCTAGAAAGCCTGTCTCCAGGAAGATCTATCATAAGATTTGGTGCAAATATCTTTATTGGTGTGAATCCAAAGGTTACTCGTGGAGTAAGATTAGGATTCCTAGAATATTGTCTTTTCTCCAAGAAGGTTTGGAGAAGGGATTATCAGCTAGTTCCTTATAAGGACAAATATCTGCTTTGTCTATTCTTCTACATAAACGTCTGGCAGATGTCCCAGATGTTCGAGCTTTTAGTCAGGCTTTGGTCTGTATTTAAACCTGTTGCTCCGCCATGGAGCCTAAATTTAGTTCTTAAAGTTCTTGAAGGGGTTCCGTTTGAACCTATGCATTCCATGGATATTAAGCTTCTATCTTGGAAAGTTTTGTTTTTAGTAGCTATCTCTTTGGCTCGAAGAGTTTCTGAGCTATATGCTTTACAGTGTGATTCCCCTTATCTTATTTTCAATGCAGATAGGGTGGTTTTGCGTACCAAACCTGGGTTTCTTCCTAATGTTGTTTCTTATAAGAATATCAATCAAGAGATCGTTGTTCCTTCACTGTGTCCTAATCCTTCTTCAAAGAAGGAACGTCTGTTGCACAATCTTGATGTGGTTCGTGCTTTAAAGTTCTACTTACAAGCAACTAAAGATTTCAGTCAAACATCTTCATTGTTTGTTGTTTATTCTGGTAAGCGGAGAGGTCAGAAGGCTACGGCTACCTCTCTTTCCTTTTGGCTGAAAAGCATCATCCGTTTGGCTTATGAGATTGCTGGCCAACAGTCTCCTGAAAGAATTACTGCTCATTCTACTAGAGCTGTGGCTTCCACATGGCTTTTAAAAATGAGGCTTCTGTTGAACAGATTTGTAATTCGGCGACTTGGTCTTCGCTTCTTCCTTTTTCAAATTTTACAAATTTGATACTTTTGCTTCTTCGGAGGCTATTTTTGGGAGAAAGGTTCTACAAGCAGTGGTGCCTTCCGTTTAAGGTCCCTGTCTTATCCCTCCCTTCATCCGTGTCCTAAAGCTTTGGTATTGGTATCCCACAAGTAAGGATTAAACCGTGGACTCGATACATCTTACAAGAGAAAACATAATTTATGCTTACCTGATAAATTTATTTCTCTTGTGATGTATCGAGTCCACGGCCCGCCCTGTTTATTAAGACAGGCATATATATTTTTATTTTTAAACTTTCAGTCACCACTGCACCCTATAGTTTCTCCTTTTTCTTCTTACCCTTCGGTCGAATGACTGGGGGGTGGAGCTAAGGGGGGAGCTATATAGGCAGCTCTGCTGTGGGTGCTCTCTCTGCCACTTCCTGTAGGGGAGGAGAATATCCCACAAGTAAGGATGAATCCGTGTACTCGATACATCACAAGAGAAATAAATTTATCAGGTAAGCATAAATTATGTTTTCACCTGTGCACTGGTTAAGCTATAATGAAAACCTGGCTTGTTGGGGGTGCTTGAGAGCCACAGTTGAGAAAGAATGATCTAGATAATATTGTTTTAATTAAATGTTTTAGTCAGACAGCATTTATATATACTCTACAGCAGTGGTTCTCAATCTGTGTAACCTCAGGACCCACAATTGTCCGTGGTCATCATTAAGTCACGACCCAAAAAAATAATAATTTCTGAAACATAATTTATTCCACAAAACAATTTGCATAGTATTCTACAATGTATATATGCACCTTTTAAACAGTAAACAAACAGGGCTTCTTTCCAAAATGAATAGTGCAGTAATCACAGCGCTAGTGAAAATGAAAGTGCTGTTGAGGTAAAAACCCAATAAAATAAACGGTCATTGAACCATATGAGATTAATTAGAAGTAATGCGAAAACTGGGGATGCTTTTTGCTCTTGATAAGGTCATGTTCAGTGTCCATTCTGTTCCTATTTTTTGTCTTCAGCTGAACCAGAACTGAGAAGCACTCTCACAAAGATAGGTTCTGCTGAATGGTAGGATGATTTTGATAGCATGGGTTGCGATGGAGGGATATTCAGTCATAACACTACACCAGAACTGAGAGAGGGTTACCTCAGTAAATTTCTTTTTTAGCATCTGATCACATGAGAGCTGTACAAGTGGACTCTCTTTGTTGGTTGGCAACATGATGCTTTCCAATTTGATTCCAAAGGGATTGCGTATTCTGCCTTCATTCCTGTGCTGCTCTGGGAAGTAGTCATTGAAAGGTTCCTGCAGTTTTGTGAGGTGTGCTATTATAGTTTTCTTCAGTTCATTTCTGCCTGTGGTGTCCAGATGTGTAAGCTCATGACAAGCATTGGTGAACATATCAAATCTCTCATTGAAAACAAGACTTGTCCACAATTCCATTTTCTTTTTGAAAGCCTCAATTTTTTTCAGTCCCTTCCCTTGCATAGACACATTTAATGTGTTCAGCTGCTCAAACACATATGCGAGATAAGCAACTTGGGCAAGCCACAAATAACTGTTAAAAAGATCGGCAAGGGGCGAGAAAGAGAAAGGCTGTGATTTCAGTTCTCAGTTCATATAAATGCGAGAGGACTTTGCCCCTGGAAAGCCAGTGCACCTTCACAGATACAGTTATTGTACATGTTCGCTGCCCAGGCCTTTGCACAGCTTCTGAAAACACCTGGCATTTTTTTGTTTAATGTTTAATGTAGTTCACCACTTTGACGACATCTTTCAAAGTTTTGTGAAGCACTGGCACTATATCTTTGGCTGCTAATGCCTCCCTGTTCAAAAAACAATGGTTCCAAATCGCATTTGGTGCCTTTTCAAGAATTCTCTACACCACCCCTGAGTGTTTTCCAGTCATGCAGGCTGCACCATCGGTTGTGATTCCAACACACATATCCCATATCTGGCACACCGAACCCAAGTATGAATCCAAAGTTTTGAAAATGTCCTCTGCAGTAGTAGTGGCAGGAAGCTCTCTACTGCAGATAAACTGCTCCTGAAAGTCTCCTTCCCATACATGCCTCACATAAACCAGTCAAATGGCAGGGTTCACAACATCTGTGGATTCATCCAATTGTAATGAATAGCATTTGTTAGCGTTGATGCGAGCTGTGGTCTTTTGTTTTATGCCATCTGACATTTCTTGAATCCTCCTGTGTATGGTGTCATTGGATAGTGGAATTGTCTTAAATTTTTCCGCAGCAGATTGATCCAGGACCTCTCTGGCCATGTCAATGGCGGCAGGTAAGATAAGGTCTTCTGCAATAGTGTGGGCTTTCTTGCATTTTGCAATATGGTGAGCTACATAGTAAGATGCTTGTAGTGCCTGCTTTTGCTTTGAACAAGAAGATGTTAAGCACTTTTGTGATGCCCTTAGCTCCTGTAGTTTTCGTTGAAAATACTCAACAGTTTTTTCTGCATAGGCCGGGTGTCTAAATAGCGCTTTAGCTTTGATGGCTTCGTGCTTTTGTTAGCAAATGTTTCACTACACAAAACACACTATGTTTTCTGTCTATCTCATCTATCTTCAATGTACGAAAAGCCATATTTTAGTTAAAGGGACAGTCAACACCAGAATTTTTGTTGTTTTAAAAGATAGATAATCCCTTTATTACCCATTCCCCAGTTTTGCATAACCAACACTGTTATATTAATACACTTTTTACCTCTGTGATTACCTTGTGTCTAAGCATCTTCTGACAGCCCCCTGATCACATGACATTTTATTTATTATCTTTTGACTTTCATTTTAGCCAATTAGTGCAGTGTCTGCCACAATCCACGGGCGTGCTCACAATGTTATCTATAGGGTTTACCTGAACTAGCTCTCCCCTGCTGTGAAAAGCAAATACAAAAGCATGTGATTAGAGGCGACCTTCAAGGGCTTAGAAATTATCATATGAGCCTTCCTAGGTCTAGCTTTCAACTAAGAATACCAAAAGAACAAAGCAAAATTGGTGATAAAAGTAAATTGGAAAGTTGTTTAAAATTACATGCCCTATTTGAAACATGAAAGTTTGTTTTGGACTTGACTGTCCCTTTAAGTTTTGAGGCCATGTTGACTGAGGAGCGCTACTTTGGGCGTACTTCAGCAAACTTCGATAAAATCCTGTAAGGTTCCAGTAAAGGATTTTCCAGTTTAATCAGGATCCCTATGCGCGCGATCTACTCCTTCAGATGATAGGATATTCTCTGTAGTGTTCTAATTCCTGGATGTAATGTCACACAACATCATAGAATATGATTCATATAATATTGGCACCTTACAAAAAAAGTGAAAACATATGACACTTCTTAGAACATTAAAAAAAAAGTCCTGAAGTGTCTGTGGGAGCATAAACAGCATAGGAATAGCACAGAGGATCAACTGTAAATTGGTTAACAGAATGTCAAGATTGTATCAGCAGTTTTGATGTGAAAATGTTACTGTGGCTTACTTTACTGTAATTTCAAGTCATTCTAAAGTAAACCACCTGTTGCATCAAGGGAAGAAAATACAGTTTTAGCCTCACAATGAAACAATGTGTTAATGTGCAACACGCATGTTAACCCAATTGCAAAATCACCCAATAAAAAGCAGCTACAGCATTGTCTTTGTCTTTCCATTGACCTTAATGATGCAACCCGCACCTGTATTCGGCACAATATTCCACAGAAACACTTGATATGTATGTATAGGTTGTAGTGCAAGAAAGTAAACGTTCTTGGAACTCCCAAACGCAAACCTGTGTAGAGATGAGCATATGATCCCTTCATAATGGCAAACATATTGTTCCTATTGTACAAGATGCACAAATGAAATTGCTTTAAAATAACAAATAACACATTAAATCCCAAGTGTGCAAAGATTTAGACGCACAATGTCCTGAATCATGAATTCTTCTGGATAACTAGAACAGCAGGTACGCAATATTCCTCTAGTGCCAGATAAATACAAACCGCAAGCAAGTCTTTCTGACCGTGAAATAGCTGCAGTGATTAATAGACTTGTGGTAGGCTTTTATTTTCACTACAGCCATCCTCAGGGGCTCATGTAGTGTACAATTCACTGTAATGCTTTTTAGATTTGAACAGATTCCAGCATTCGTGTGGGGTTATAAATGGGAGCGCTCCCTCACATGTATCATCCTAAGGGCTGTTTTCTTTCACTTGTCTAAACTGATACTGAATAGTCATCTTCAACTTACAATAATATTCACAACATTTTCTGGGGTCTGCAAAGTGGTCTTTTAATAAGATGGGAATGGTTGCAGTCCTGAATGTAGCATATAACTATAAGCAAATAAATAAAGTTAAAGCTTTAAAGGGACACATTACCCAACCATTTTCTATTGTGTATGAAAAAGCAATAATTAAAGAGACATGAAACCCACATTTTTTCTTTTGTGATTCTGATAGAGCACTGGTTTTTAAACCTGTCCTCAAGCTTCCATAACAGGCCAGATTTTGAGGATATCTGAACAGGTGAAATAATCAACTGATTAATAAACATCCGGCTAGATTACGAGTTTTGCGGTAAGATGAAAAAGCAGTGTTAACAGGTCCTAACGCTGCTTTTCACTACCGCTGCTATTATGAGTCTTGCAGGTTTAGGGGCCCCGCACACTTTTTTGGCCATACCACAAACCGACTTTTGTAAACCCTTTTTTCTTTGGGACTTCCATAGCACTGGTATTACTAAAGTCAGTAATTAAGAGTTTTATGGTACAACGCCGTAACATAAAACTCATAACTAAAGTGCTAAAAAGTACACTAACGCCCATAAACTACCTATTAACCCCTAAACCGAGGCCCTCCCACATCGCAAACACTATAATAAAATGTTTAACCCCTAATCTGCTGCTCCAGACATCGCCGCCACTAGAATAAACATATTAACCCCTAAACCGCCGCACTCCTGCCTCACAAACACTAGTTAAATATTATTAACCCCTAATCTGCCACCCCTAACATCGCCGCCACCTACATTATACTTATTAACCCCTAATCTGCCGTCCCCAACGTCGCCGCCACTATATTAAATGTATTAACCCCTAAATCTAAGTCTAACCCTAACCCTAACACCCCCTAACTTAAATAAATCTAAAGAAAATTACTATAATTAAATAAATTATTCCTATTTAAAACTAAATACAGGGAGTGCAGAATTATTAGGCAAGTTGTATTTTTGAGGATTAATTTTATTATTGAACAACAACCATGTTCTCAATGAACCCAAAAAACTCATTAATATCAAAGCTGAATATTTTTGGAAGTAGTTTTTAGTTTGTTTTTAGTTTTAGCTATTTTAGGGGGATATCTGTGTGTGCAGGTGACTATTACTGTGCATAATTATTAGGCAACTTAACAAAAAACAAATATATACCCATTTCAATTATTTATTTTTACCAGTGAAACCAATATAACATCTCAACATTCACAAATATACATTTCTGACATTCAAAAACAAAACAAAAACAAATCAGTGACCAATATAGCCACCTTTCTTTGCAAGGACACTCAAAAGCCTGCCATCCATGGATTCTGTCAGTGTTTTGATCTGTTCACCATCAACATTGCGTGCAGCAGCAACCACAGCCTCCCAGACACTGTTCAGAGAGGTGTACTGTTTTCCCTCCTTGTAAATCTCACATTTGATGATGGACCACAGGTTCTCAATGGGGTTCAGATCAGGTGAACAAGGAGGCCATGTCATTAGATTTTCTTCTTTTATACCCTTTCTTGCCAGCCACGCTGTGGAGTACTTGGACGCGTGTGATGGAGCATTGTCCTGCATGAAAATCATGTTTTCTTGAAGGATGCAGACATCTTCCTGTACCACTGCTTGAAGAAGGTGTCTTTCAGAAACTGGCAGTAGGACTGGGAGTTGAGCTTGACTCCATCCTCAACCCGAAAAGGCCCCACAAGCTCATCTTTGATGATACCAGCCCAAAACAAGTACTCCACCTCCACCTTGCTGGCGTCTGAGTTGGACTGGAGTTCTCTGCCCTTTACCAATCCAGCCACGGGCCCATCCATCTGGCCCATCAAGACTCACTCTCATTTCATCAGTCCATAAAACCTTAGAAAAATCAGTCTTGAGATATTTCTTGGCCCAGTCTTGACGTTTCAGCTTGTGTGTCTTGTTCAGTGGTGGTCGTCTTTCAGCCTTTCTTACCTTGGCCATGTCTCTGAATATTGCACACCTTGTGCTTTTGGGCACTCCAGTGATGTTGCAGCTCTGAAATATGGCCAAACTGGTGGCAAGTGGCATCTTGGCAGCTGCACGCTTGACTTTTCTCAGTTCATGGGCAGTTATTTTGCGCCTTGGTTTTTCCACACGCTTCTTGCGACCCTGTTGACTATTTTGAATGAAACGCTTGATTGTTCGATGATCACGCTTCAGAAGCTTTGCAATTTTAAGAGTGCTGCATCCCTCTGCAAGATATCTCACTATTTTTGACTTTTCTGAGCCTGTCAAGTCCTTCTTTTGACCCATTTTGCCAAAGGAAAGGAAGTTGCCTAATAATTATGCACACCTGATATAGGGTGTTGATGTTATTAGACCACACCCCTTCTCATTACAGAGATGCACATCACCTAATATTCTTAATTGGTAGTAGGCTTTCGAGCCTATACAGCTTGGAGTAAGACAACATGCATAAAGAGGATGATGTGGTCAAAATACTCATTTGCCTAATAATTCTGCACTCCCTGTACTTACCTATAAAATAAACCCTAAGCTAGCTACTATATAACTAATAGTTACATTGTAGCTATCTTAGGTTTTAGTTTTATTTCACAGATAAGTTTGTATTTATTTAAACTAGGTAGACTAGTTAGTAAATAGTTATTAACTATTTAATAACTACCTAGCTAAAATAAATACAAATTTACCTGTAAAAAAAAACCTAACACTAATACCTAACACTACACTATAATTAAATAAATTCCCTACATTAAATACAATTAAATACATTAAATTAAATTAGCTAAATTACAAAAAAACAAACACTAAATTACAGAAAATAAAAAACAAATTACAGATCTTTAAACTAATTACACCTAATCTAACAGCCCTATCAAAATGAAAAAAGCACCCCAACTATCAAGGGCCTTTTAAAAGGGCCTTTTGCGGGGCATTGCCCCAAAGTAATCAGCTCTTTTACCTGTAAAAAAAAAAAATACAAACAACCCCCCACCAGTAAAACCCACCCCCCAGGTAAAATACTAACTAAAAAAACCTAAGCTCCCCATTGCCCTGAAAAGGGCATTTGGATGGGCATTGCCCTTAAAAGGGCATTTAGCTCTTTTTCAGGCCCAAAGCCCTAACCTAAAAAATAAACCCACCCAATACACCCTTAAAAAAATCCTAACACTAACCTCCGAAGATTCACTTACCGGGAGAAGTCTTCATCCAAGCGGCAAGATGTCCTGAACGAAGACGGCAGAAGTGGTCCTCCAGACGGGCAGAAGTGGTCCTCCAGATGGGCAGAAGTGGTCCTCCAGACGGCATCTTCTATCTTCATCCTTCCGGCGCGGAGCGGGTCCATCTTTAAGACATCCGACGCAGAGCATCCTCTTCAAACTACGGCTTCTTCGTAATGAATATTCCTTTAAGTGACGTCATCCAAGATGGCGTCCCTTAGATTCCGATTGGCTGATAGAATTCTATCAGCCAATCGAAATTAAAGGGACATGAAACCCAAATTTTTATTTCATGATTTAGAAAGAGCATACAATTATAAACAACTTTCTAATTTACTTCTATTATCTATATTGCTTCCTTCTCTTGATATTCTTTGCTGAAAAGCATATCTAGATATGCTTAGTAGCTGCTGATTGGTAGCTGCACATAGATGCCTCCTGTGATTGGTTCACCGTGTGCATTGCTATTTCTTCATTAAAGTATATCTAAAGAATGAAGCAAATTAGGTAATAGAAGTAAATTGGGATGTTGTTTAAAATTGTATTCTCTACCTTAATCATGAAAGAAAATGTTTGGGTATAGTGTCCCTTTAAGGTAGAAAAAATCCTATTGGCTGATGCAATCAGCCAATAGGATTGATCTGGCATTCTATTGGCTGTTCCGATCAGCCAATAGAATGCAAGCTCAATCCTATTGGCTGATCCAATCAGCCAATAGGATTTTTTCTACCTTAATTCCGATTGGCTGATAGAATTCTATCAGCCAATCGGAACCTAAGGGACGCCATCTTGGATGACGTCACTTAAAGAGATATTCATTACGAAGAAGCCATCGTTTGAAGAGGATGCTCCGCGTCAGATGTCTTAAAGATGGACCCGCTCCACGCCGGAAGGATAAAGATAGAAGATGCCTTCTGGATGAAGACTTCTGCCCATCTGGAGGACCACTTCTGCCAGCTTCGTTGAGGACATCTTGCCGCTTGGATGAAGACTTCTCCCGGTAAGTGAATCTTCGGGGGTTAGTGTTAGGATTTTTTTAAGGGTGTATTGAGTGGGTTTATTTTTTAGGTTAGGGCTTTGGGCCTGCAAAAGAGCTAAATGCCCTTTTAAGGGCAATGCCCATCCAAATGCCCTTTTCAGGGCAATGGGGAGCTTAGTTTTTTTTAGTTAGTATTTTATTTGGGGGGTTGGTTGTGTGGGTGGTGGCTTTTAATGTTGGGGGGGTTGTTTGTATTTTTTTTTTACAGGTAAAAGAGCTGATAACCTTGGGGCAATGCCCCGCAAAAGGCCCCTTTAAGGGCTATTGATAGTTTAGTTTAGGCTAGGGTTTTTTTTTTATTTGGGGGGGGGGGCTTTTTTTTATTTTGATAGGGCTATTAGGTGTAATTAGTTTAAAGATCTGTAATTTGTTTTTAATTTTCTGTAATTTAGTGTTTGTTTGTTTTTGTGATTTAGCTAATTTATTTTATTTAATTGTATTTAATTTAGGTAATTTATTTAATTATATGCTTAGGTTAGGTGTTAGTGTAACTTAGGTTAGGTTTTATTTTACAGATCAATTTGTATTTATTTTAGCTAGGTAGTTATTAAATAGTTAATAACTATTTAGTAACTATTCTACCTAGTTAAAATAAATACAAACTTGCCTGTAAAATAAAAATAAACCCTAAGCTAGCTACAATGTAACTATTAGTTATATTGTAGCTAGCTTAGGGTTTATTTTATAGGTAAGTATTTAGTTTTAAATAGGAATAATTTAGTTAATTATAGTAATTTTATTTAGATTTATTTAAATTAGGGGGTGTTAGGGTTAGGGTTAGACTTAGGTTTAGGGGTTAATAAATTTAGTATAGTGGCGGCGAGGTTGGGGGCGGCAGATTAGGGGTTAGTAAGTGTAGGTAGGTTGTGGCGACATTGGGGGTGGCAGATTAGGGGTTAATAAATATAATGTGGGTGGCGGCAATGTTGGGGGCTGCAGATTAGGGGTTAATAAGTATAATGTAGGTGGCGGCGGTGTCCGGAGCGGCAGATTAGGGGTTAATAAGAATAATGTAGGTGTTGTCGATGTTGGGGGCGGCAGATTAGGGGTTAATAAGTGTAAGATTAGGGGTGTTTAGACTCGGGGTTCATGTTAGGGTGCTAGGTGTAAACATAAAATGTGTTTCCCTATAGGAATCAATGGGGCTGTGTTACTGAGTTTTACGCTACTTTTTGGCAGGTGTTAGACTTTTTCTCAGCCAGCTCTCCCCATTGATGTCTATGGGGAAATCGTGCACAAGCACGTATGACCAGCTCACCGCTGACTTATGCAGCGCTGGTATTGGAGTGCGGTATGGAGCACAATTTTGCTCTATGCTCACTTCCTCCCTTTTAACGCTGGGTTTGTAAAAACCCGTAATACCAGCACTGCAGGTAAGTGAGCGGTGAGAAAAAACTGCTCGTTAGCACCGCATAGCTCCTAACGCAAAACTCGTAATCTCGCCCATGGTTATTAATCTGCTCTAACCCAAGGTAATACTGAAAACCTGGCCTGTTAGGGAGGCCTGAGAACAGGTTTGAAAACCAGTGTGATAGAACGTGTGATTTTAAACAAATTTTATATAATTTGTTTTGTTCTTTTTATATCTTTTGTTGAAAAAGATACCTAGGTAGACTCAAGAGCTTCTGATGCGTGGCTGCACATATATGCCTCATGTTACTGGCTCACCCAATGCATTCAGCTAGCTCCCAGTAGTGCATTGATGCTTCTTTAATAAATGATACCGAGATAATGAAGCAACTTAGATAATATAAGTAAATGGGAAAGGTGTTTAAAATTGAAAGTTTTATCTGAACCATAAAAAATGAAAAATATGGGTTTTCTTTATTGAAGATGTAGAAAACATAATACAAATATTTTCTTTGTATTAAAAAACAACTGCATCATGTTAAAAATGGTCGCTCATTGGCGTAAAAGAAAATGACTCAGTTGAGTGCTTATCGTTGAATATAAAGTAAACAATTTCACGGGGGAGGGCATTTGCACACCCATGGACATGATACACTTGTAGCCTAAGTATCAGCTAGATTACGAGTTTTGAGCGCTATAGGGATTTTAACACCCGCCACAAAAGCAGCATTATTTCACCTCCCTATAGTGCTCCTATTACAGGTTTAAAAAAAGCAGGCTTGTGCGGGCGATATGGTGGCGTTGAGCTCCATACTGCACCGAAATCAAGCGCTGCTTTGACGTGCTCATGCACGATTTCCCCATAGACATCAATGGGGAGAGCCGGCAAAAGCCTAACACCTGCGATCGCCGAATGAAAAGCTCCGTAATGCAGCCCCATTGATATCTATGGGGAAAGAAAACAGAAAACCCTAACATAAACCCAGAATCTAAACACCCCTAATCTGCTGCCCCCGACATCGCCGCCACCTACATACAGTTATTGACTCCTAATCTACCGCCCCCGATATTGCCGCCACCTACATACAGTTACTAACCCCTAATCTGCGACCCCCGATATCGCCGCCACCTACATATAGTTATTAACCCCTAATCTGCCACCCCCAACATCGCCGCCACCTACATAAAACTATTAACCCCTAATCTGCCGCTCCTGATGTCCCACCACTATACTAAAGTTATTAACCCCTAAACCTCTGGCCTCCCACATCACTACCACTAAATAAATCCATTAACCCCTAAACCTAACCCTAACGTAACCCTAACCCTAACACTTTAACATAATTAAAATAGAGCTAAACTAAAGTTACAATTATTAACTAAATAATACCAATAGTTATATTGTAGCTAGCTTAGGTTTTATTTTTATTTCACAGGTAAGTTTGTATTTATTTTAACTAGGTAGACTAGTTAGTGAAATGTTATTAACTATTTAATAACTACCTAGTTACAATAAATACAAATTTACCTGTGAAATAAAACCTAACCTGCCTTACACTAAAACCTAACATTACAAAAAAAATAAACACTAAAATTACTAAAAAATAAAAATAACTAAATAACATTAAAAAAACAAACACTACATTACATAAAAATAAGAAACAAATTATCAAAAATAAAAAAGAATAAAAAGCCCCCCCCCCCCTAGCCTACAATAAATTACCAATGGCCCTTAAAGGGGCCTTTTGTGGGGCATTGCCCCAAAGATATCAGCTCTTTTACCTGTAAAAAAATACAAACACCCCCCCAACAGTAAAACCCACCACCCCCACAACCAACCCCCCCAAATAAAACAACTATCTAAAAAAAAACTAAGCTCCCCATTGCCCTGAAAAGGGCATTTGTATGGGCATTGCCCTTAAAAGGGCATTTAGCTCTTTTACATGCCAAGACCCTAAACTAAAAATAAAACCCACCCAAAAAAACCTTAAAAAAAACCTTACACTAACCCCTGACGATCCACTTACAGTTCTTGAAGTCCCACTTGAAGGATCCATCCAGCCGGCGAAGTTCTCATCCATGCCGCAAGAAGTCTTCATCCGGGCGGCCTCTTCCATCTTCATCCAGCCGGCGAAGTCCTCACCCAGACGGCAAGAAGTCTTCATCTAGACGGCATCTTCTATCTTCATCCATCCGGCGTGGAGCGGGTCCATCCTGAAGACATCCGTCACGGAGCATCCTCTTCATACGGTCACCGCAGTAAACTGGAACTTCAATGCAAGTGACGTCATCCAAGATGGCGTCCCTTGCATTCCTATTGGCTGAAAGATTTCAATCAGCCAATAGGATTAGAGCTGCTAAAATCCTATTGGCTGTTCCAATCAGCCAATAGGATAAAAGATCAATCCTATTGGCTGATTGGAACAGCCAATAGGATTTAAGCAGCTCTAATCCTATTGGCTGATTGGAACAGCCAATAGGATTTAAGCAGCTCTAATCCTATTGGCTGATTGGAACAGCCAATAGGATTTTAGCAGCACTAATCCTATTGGCTGATTGGAACAGCCAATAGGATTTTAGCAGCTTTAATCCTATTGGCTGATTAAAATCTTTCAGCCAATAGGAATGCAAGGGACGCCATCTTGGATGATGTCACTTGCATTGAAGTTCCAGTTTACTGCGGTGACCGTATAAAGAGGATGCTCCACGCCGGATGTCTTCAGGATGGATCTGCTCCGCGCCGGATGGATGAAGATAGAAGATGCCGTCTGGATGAAGACTTCTTTCCACCTGGATGAGCACTTCGCCGGCTGGATGAAGATGGAAGAGGCCGCCCGGATGAAGACTTCTTCAGCATGGATGAGGACTTCGCTGACTGGATGGATCCTTCAAGAGGGACTTCAAGAACTTTGAGTGGATCGTCGGGGGGGTTAAGGATTTTTTGGGTGGGTTTTATTTTTAGTTTAGGGTCTGGGCATGTAAAAGAGCTAAATGCCATTTTATGGGCAATGCCCATACAAATGCCCTTTTCAGTGCAATGGGGAGCTTAGTTTTTCTTAGATAGTTATTTTATTTGGGGGGTTGGTTGTGGGGGTTGTTGGTTTTACTGTTGGGGGGTGTTTGTATTTTTTTTTACAGGTAAAAGAGCTGATATCTTTGGGGCAATGCCCCACAAAAGGCCCTTTTAGGGGCCATTGGTATTTTATTTAAGGCTAGGGTTTTTTATTTTGGGGAGGCTTTTTTGTTTTAATAGGGCTATTAGATTAGGTGTAATTTTTTTTGTGATAATTTGTTTCTTATTTTTCGTAATTTAGTGTTTGTTTTTTGTAATTTAGTTATTTTATTTTTTTTGTAATTAGATACTTTTTGTAATTTTTAGAGTAGCGTTAGGATTTTTTTAATGTGTAGTTTAGTTTAATTTAATTGGTAGTTAGTTTAATTGTAGTTTAATAATTATCTTAGTTTAAAGGACCAGTCAACACATTAGATTTGCATAATCAACAAATGCAAGATAACAAGACAATGCAATAGCACTTAGTCTGAACTTCAAATGAGTAGTAGATTTTTTTTATAACAAATTTCAAAGTTATGTCTATTTCCACTCCCCTTGTACCATGTGATAGCAATCAGCCAATCACAAATGCATATACGTATAGTCTGTGAATTCTTGCACATGCTCAGTAGGATCTGGTGACTCAAAAAGTGTAAATATAAAAGACTGTGCACATTTGTTTTATTGGAAGCAAATTGGAAAGTTGTTTAAAATTACATGCTGTATCTGAATCATGAAAATTGAATTTAACATGAGTGTCCCTTTAATTGTTAGTTTAAAATGTATTTATTTAATTTGACAGGTAAGTTTTAATTTAATTTAAGATAGGGAAATTGTAATTTTAATATAAAGTTAGGGGGGCGTTAGGTGTAGGGGTTAATAGTTTATTTTAGTATATTTCGTTGGGGGAGGCTTTCGGTTTAGAGTTTAAAAGTTTAAGTATATTTCGATGTGGGGGGCTTGCGGTTTAGGGGTTAATAGGTTTATTATAGCGGTGGTGTGGGCAGACGGCAGATTAGGGGTTAATTATCTTGAAATAGCATTATGGGCCATAACGATGCTATTTGACTCATAACGCAAAACTCATAATCTAGCTGTATGTTAGTAATACCGAGAGGGACCACATGTTAACTATTTCACATGCCAGTCATAGCAAATCTATTATAATCTAATACAATCTCAAATGAAGTATGTTTATGGTGTCACAATACATTTTTCAACATATTATTATACCTTCATTTATCATGCGCCAGCAGATTCCTCAGCACTATATGGGGGTATGCAGAATAAAGGCAAAACAGGGAAAGCAGACTGGGATGAAATGATTACAGATGCTCGCTCCCTTGGGGAATTTAAAATCCAAGTGGTGATAGGAGACAAAGGTGTGGGAGTAGGATGTTATCCTGGACAGTTATGGTATACACATGCTGCAGGGTGGGCAGGGAGGAACATGTATTGTTATATGGATAATACTAGTCATGTTCCTCCCTGGACACCCTGCAGCATGTGTAACTAACTTAGAATTGTTCAGGCTAATATGGCTGAGGTGGTAACCCTGTGTACATTTGAAGCAACTGATGTGTGGGGTTTCTCTGTCTCCAAGGTAGTTGTACCACAATTATAGAAATCAGAAGCCAAGCTCTGGTTATAACTCTAGGTCAAAATGAATAACTGTGCTCCTCATATATCCTAATAAAACAAATCTTTTGAGTTAAAAAATAAATAGACAACCCAGTTTGCTAATTTACACCTGTTGTGTTTTACGCAACTTGACTGCTGTAAATTAAGCCAAGCTTGGTTTGTTCCTTGTATGCCAACATTGTGGTGCCATCAAATACAACATTGTAAAAGAACCACTCAAAAGACTGCACCAAACAAAATGGCACATTATTAGAAATGGGTTTCATTTACAAGTCATATACAAAGTATATATCAGGACTGCATTGCAAAATGTTTGAGTACAAAATAAATAAATAAAAATAATTAAAAAAAAATTTCTTTTGTTATCATCATCGGCATTGTTTTGCAGCCTCTGTGGTATACTTTTTAATTGAGACAGATAAAAATGAAGTCCTACATTTATCAACTAATCACTGTGTAGCATGATGGAAGTTAAGGGTCAAATTCCTGAAGGATCCACCATTTTTAGGGTTCAGCATTACAGGAAAGTTGGAAAACATAAATAATGAAAGTAAATTACAAGTTTATTTTACTAGTCATAGTTAAACATTTTGTAGGAAATTAAATTTTGAGTTTAAAAGGGACATTAAACACTAAATACATTTACTACACCTCCCTCTAGTCATGGGTGCTGACATTTTGAACTGTAAGTTACACTGCAGGTATCTGAAGGAGAGTTGCTGCACATGTGCAAACACATCAGCATTTTAATGCAGTGTAAGACCAGACATCCCAGCTCTCCCTGAAGTTCAGGGAGTCTCCCTGATTGTAATAGCGGCTCCCTGATGCCAGCAAATGGAATGCAATCTCCCTGAAACTCCAAGTACCATGATCCAATGCATTTAGTTGCTGGGACGCTATAGAACCCTCAAAGCATGCATCAGTAACCAAAAAGCCCCCACTGATTTTAATAAAATAAAACACAAATACTACCTTATTTACTGCACATAATTAAACTTCGTATTCTAAAATATTTAAGCATTCAACAATCGTACGATCACTGGAAAATAGGTTTGTTGTACAGTATGTGGTTGCACAATAAAGCTACTTTTTTTTAATGTGACTTTAGTGGGAAGCTACTTTAATGATAAGTCCCTATCTTATTTAGGGTTTCAAGGTGTCCAATATATAACTGGGGGGGGGGGGGGGGGGGCGGCGGCACAGTAGCAGGTGAAGCCATCTCCCTGAAATGAGTTTTTGGGATGAGGTTGGGATGTCTGGTAAGATTTCAATATGACTGCACCCATGACTAAAGGGAGGCGAGGAATAACCTCAATACTATGCTTATAAAATATATTTTGTGTTTAATGTCCCTTTAATGACCCTTTAAAGTTAGAGGCATAAATGGAAAAACGGATCATGTTTTCTTAAGCATGCACAAGATTGGTGCCACCACATCCAGGTTGTGACATAAACAAATATCTCTGCCGTCTATGCACCATAAGACGTAGCAGGTTAGAATAGAATTCACCGAAAGTGACTGTAACTGAAGTTTGTTTAAACAACCAAAAATAATTTTCCCATAACCCTTTTGGGGCAGCACCTGGAAAACTATTTTATTTTCTCATTATTTATTTATTTAGATAGATTTCTAAATGCAAAATTCAGGAATGGTTTATCAAGAAATGAACTGATGCCTATATAAAGCAGTTTATTTTTTTATGTTGTGTTCCTTTAATAAAACATTTTACCTTCATTTACGTCTGATTTATTTTTCAGCGCAATGTTAAATAAGGACAGTAGTTTGATGGACCGCACATTTTTCATTTCACATAGTGCTGTGGTTTTTTTGTTTTGTTTATTTCCATCTTCATCTGAACTAGCAATGTATATACAGTTGTAGGATAGAAAGCTTAGACCTAGAGAAAATTTATATAACAGATATTTTACCTCCCATTTAGAACCCAACAAAAAAAGAATTTCATGTTTTTGTGAGGTTGATTGGTATCTAAGAAAATCTCTTTGCATGAAAATCAGTCACATAACTAAAATCAGTCACATAACTAAGAAATGTTATATGTCCATGTTACATAGGCTAGATAATTATATGCTAGGAAGGAACATGGATAAAATATTTTCTGTACTGTTGAAGAAACATAAAACTTAAAAATGAAAACACTCTAAAATGGCATTACTGTTATTGCAAATAACTTTGCAGAGGTAAAACACATAAATAAAGGGACAGTAAAGTCAAAATTACACTTTAATAATTCAGATAGAGCATACAATTTTAAACCACTTTTAAATTTACTTCTGTTATCTAATTTGCTTTGTTCCCTTGGGGGGATTTTTGAAAAGCTAAACCTAGGTAGGCTCAAACTGATTTCTAAACCGTTGAAAACCGCCTCTTAGCTCAGAGCATTTTGAAAGTTTTTCACAGTTAGACAGTACTAGTTCATGTGTGTCATATAGATAACATTGTGCTGACTCCCATAGAGTTATTTAGGAGTCCGCACTGGTTGGCTAAACTGCTTGTCTGTCAAAAGCACTGAGATAAGGGGCAGTCTGCAGAGGCTTAGATACAAGGTAATCACAGAGGTAAAATGTATATTAATATAACTGTGTTAGTTATACAAAACTGGGGAATGGGTAATAAAGACATTATCTATCTTTTTAAACAATAAGAATTTTGGTGTAGACTGTCCCTTTAAATGTTTATGATTCAGATAGAACATACAATTTTAAACAACTTTCCAGTGTACTTCTGTTATGCAATTTGTTTTGTTCTCTTGGTATTCTTTTTTTAAAAGCATACATGGGTAGGCTCAGAAACAGCAATGCACTACTGGAAGCTACACATATATGCCTCTTGTCATCGGCTCACCTGATGTTTTCAGCTAGCTCCCAGTAGTACATTGTTGCTTCTTCAACAAAGGATACCAAGAGATAGAAGCAAATTTAGTAGCAAACAAGGCTGTGTGGAAGTAATCATCTAACAGGGTTTTCGCACATCTTTGTAAGCCCAGGCTTTTTATTGCCTGATTTATACAGTATCTGCCTCAAAATGATAAAGGGAAAACCTAAGTTTAAAAATCGTGTTGCCCCATCAATTTATAGTAACTAAAGTACTTTATAGAAGCTAAATCTTTACACTGATTTCTACAAAATCTATAATTAACCATCTAATGTAAAATATATTAATATATCTATGGATTATTCTAAGGCTAATCTTTGCTTTGAACACAACATGTATTTACTGATTAACCACCCTTTAATGTACATGGTACCTCTTCTAATATAATGTTTTGCAGTAATTTACCTCGTTGCACCACTTCAGGAAACACTACATACTGAATTCTGGTTTCCTTACACAATATCAGGCTCCGTCCAGAAGTGCTAATTATTCATACGCACATTTTTCAAAATACAGTTTCCAACTCCTTACATAAATAGTACCAGACACTGATCGCTCTGTAAGCAAAACAGAGAAAACACAAATGTGCTAGGCAAAAATAACTGTGGATTCACATAACATAGCACAGCAGTGTATAACGTGTAATCAATGGAGCCTGTCTTCAACCTTTCACCCTTGCATAGATGGTGGTTTGGTATATCCCATACGTTCACAAACAGTTGTGGTTTAAGAATAACAGGAAACTGTCATTGTTTAAAACCATTTCATTATCCTATTTTTTCATGCAGCAAAATAAATTATTGTGGTTGAGTTAAAATTAGTACTTTTAATATATGGCCCCATGCCTATCCATTACAGTATTAATGGCATATACTTTTTTTTGACTTACTGATCCTGGCTATAGTGTCAAACACACTTGATCCTTGTACATATTTCCACAGAAAACTTAAAACTACCAGTGTTTTAAATTGGAGCAGAGAGTTCTGGGTACATATATGCAAATTAAGACACAAAAACCCCATCACTTTTACTTCAAATGTCTGTTTTAAACACGTCCTCTTATTCCAGTGCTCTAGAAATCTTTTTTTTTAAATAGGTTTTTTATTGAGGTTGTGCACATTTTACAGTATAAATGAAAGATCATAAAACACAGTTAACAAAAGAAGGTAACACTTACAGGTAGAGTTTGACAAAAGTAGAGCATCGTAGTGGGTTGTTATGAGTAAGTATCTTGAACCTCTGTTTTATATTATGTTCTATGGTTGATTCCTCTTTTAACATTAGAGGTCACTCTTGAACCTATGAAGACTAATATAATCTAGGAGAGGAAATTGGCTTTTGGAATGGTCGCTCTTGGACCTAGGTATTTCAAGGTGGGGGGAAGATCAGCAGTCATAAGCCACTCGATGTGAAGGTAGGGAAGGGGCTTTATAAACTAGTAATACACTACTCAATATTAGAAGCAGGATGGAGTATTTTCCATTAAAAGTCCAAAACAAAGGGTACATGTATGTTCAGAACCATGCCCATTTAAATAGGTAATCAGTGATTTTATGATTTTAATAGGGTGACCAGTAGGATAGGGAGTTGGGTAAATTAGTATATTTCTTAGAGATAGGTCATCTTTAATGGGAAGGGTATGATGAAACCTATAACTTAGAGGCAATTGGGGGTTACTAAGAAGAATTAGTTCTACCAAATATTGGAGGTGACTCCGTCAACCACCCACCCAGGACAAGCTAGGATAAATAATAGCACGCATTGCCTTCTGACTAGGTGCAGAAAGTAAAAGGGACAGTTATGGGCATGGGCATCAAAACTGTGATATCATTAGAAACATAGAAACATAGAAACATAGATATTGACGGCAGATAAGAGCCATAGGCCCAGCAAGTCTGCCCGACCTTACCTAACAGTATAAACTTATCTAGTTCGTAGGATAGCCCTATGCTTGTCCCATGCATTTTTAAAGTCCCCCACAGTGTTTGTTGCTACTACCTCTTGAGGAAGTTTATTCCATAAATCAATCACTCTTTCTGTAAAGAAGTGCTTCCTCAAATTACTCCTGAATCTACTACCCTTTAGCTTGAGCTCATGACCCCTTAATGACTTCTCTGGTAATCAGTGGCAGGGTGAACTGTGGAGAGTTGAGTTGTATAAGGACTCTGTCAGGGTTCTAAGTTGCCTTCTTAAAAAAATTAAAATATATCATAATTTTATACCATCTCTGCACACACATCAAATGCAAACCAAAAACATATCTGAAGACAATTGTGGGAAACAAAGGAATTAGAAACCTATCTCGCCCCTGAACTTACTAACACATGTGGGGCAGTAACATATAAAATAAGCTAAATGATGCTCATGTCTAAGTGGGTACAGCTAGAGCATATCTAAGAACCTAAAGAAGGTGTGTAACATGCCTTAACTAATAGCGGGAGTTTTATTTATTTTTTTTAAGAAAAAACTGCAATAATGCCTAGTGGGTGTATAAC
Source organism: Bombina bombina (assembly GCF_027579735.1). NCBI lineage: Eukaryota > Metazoa > Chordata > Amphibia > Anura > Bombinatoridae > Bombina > Bombina bombina. Next base: position 430,324,172 of record NC_069501.1, on the reverse strand, counting down.
TTAAATGGTAAGGAGAGACTTCAGGTAGCACTGTGAATTATTCCTTATAAAAGGCAGTGGAAGAGATGAGGATGTACAATAGTGGAAGCAAACTACCTACGGGTACCTAGTTATAATGTGTCTGTGATCAGGTCCAATGGCTAGTTCTAAGTAAGCAGGGTAGTTGATTTAGTTGGCATCAGTGTCTCCAATCATCATATCCCTACGCGTGTGTTAATTGTAGTAATCACAATGTGGTTATATATAGAGGATTCTCAATCTAACATATGTGCTAGGAGACTGTGTGTGTATTCACTACGCTGCTAGAACATAATAAGTCTGTATCAGGAAACTAGTAGATACACAGTATAATACAATAAGATATAACATTAATGTTCCACATGAAACATTGAAAATCTGACCATTGGCAACATGCTAGGAAGATAAATATACACAGTAAGGAGTTCTTCACAGAGTTCCCACGTACATGCAAGTGTATTATGTACCCTAGGAGCATCTCTTCATCTAGCATGAGAGGTTGTGGGAGAGATGAGGATATTAAGTGGTGTAAGCAAACTACCTATGGGTTCTGAATTACAATATGTCTGTGGTCAGGTCCACCAGTATGCAGGGTAGTTGATCTAGTTGACATCAGTATCTCCAATCATCACATCCCAATGTATGTGTTAAGAGTAGTACCCACTAGGTGGTTATATATAGAGGATTTGATATCTATCATATGTGTTAGGAGACTGTGAGTGTGTTCACTGCGCTGCTAGAACACAATAAACTGTATCAGGAAACTAGTCAATATACAGTATAATACAGTAAGATGTAACATTGATGATCCATATGAAACACTGAGGATCTGACCATTGGCTACATGCTGAGAAGATAAATATAAATACAGTAAAGAATACTTCACAACGTTCACACGTACATGCACATGTATTATGCACCCAAGAAACATCTCTTTGTCTAACCTATGCCAGCTCTGTTTAGATCTGACCTGATGTGGAATGAGTCTTTATTGAGGTTTTTGTCAAAAACTAAAGAGAGATCTCGGTAGTTCTTTATTGTGGGTCGTTTTGCGAAAACAGCCGTCAGGATCACCTCCCACTCATGCTATCGCTCTGTGGCGATGTGGTTCTTAAGGAGTCCCCAGTATCCCGTCCAGGAGCCGTCCGCATCTCCCGACCGGGGCACCAAGGGTGGGGAGGTAAGTTTCTGCTCTCTATCTGGAGTTGAAGTAGGTAGTTGAGGGAGCAACGAACTTTCCAAAAGTGGGAGTCACTCGAGGTCGGACACCAGGATCGGACTTAATCTCCAATTTGTAGAGGGAGCTTGCAGGTAAGGTATGTTATACGCCTCCGGGCTTCCTCCCGGACTTTCTCGCTTAATCTATCCTGAGATCTGTGCAGACTCTTCAGATCTATAGTTTGAGGACTGTTTTGTAGTGGGGCAGTTCTCCGGAGCTTCCGTGGTGTCATGCTCAGATGGTAGTGGTTGCTGGGCGTCATCTTCTGTGTAGGCCCCTTTGAGGGCAGCTTTGAGATCAGCATACCCCTCATCCATCTTACGGTCAAGATCTCATAATAAGGCAAATATAGTGGATCGGAGCTCCTCCATCCTGCTATTTGAAGCCGGTAAGCAAGTAGGCCCGTTATACCCGGCGAGCCGGGGGGGATTGAGAAGAGAGAAAAAAAAATTCAGACCGCCTCCTAATTTGACTAGTTATTCAGCGTAGTATTCTAGGTGCTATAATCATTTTAGGACCATACTCCATCAGTTAGAAATATAAGTATAGTACAATCTTGAGTCTCGATGGAGAGATTGTGTAGCTTGAGTAGTCGAGGAAGGATGTTGTAGGCTCAAGTAAGAGGTGACGGCCTAAAATCTTAGCTGGCTAATTCAGGTCCTGGGGGGACTTAAGTGTAGGTCTTGGCATATCTCAGATCCATAAGATGAGTAGCAATGAAATCTTATAAGTATAGGATAAGATTAAGGCTGTATTCAAGAGTAATTTAGATATTAGAGGAATAGCCCCAGGAACTTCATAAAATGCGACTGATCATGGCCGCTTCTTAGCCACGCCCCCTATAAATCTTTTAAGAATAACAGGGACTGAAGTTTACATCAAGAGAAATCACCCGTGGAGAGCTGTTTAGGTCTCATAAAACCTCAACAGCACATGATAGATTCCTACTTGTTGCATAGTGAAGCTGGTATAGACATCCAAACCTCTCAGTATAGGTTAAAGTGAGGAAAATAGATGAGGAAAACAAAAACCCTCTGCTGTGACATTCACACAATATATCTTTGTATAACCCATGTTTAAATGGATATTTGTGCACCTCCTCTGCAGATCCGTACCCAGAATCCTCTGCTTCATTGGAAAAAACTGGTAGTTCAGGTTTTCTGTGGAAAGATATACAGATCGGTATAAAAGTATCTATTGAGTACCACTTAGGGTTACCACCTTTTCTCTGGCTGATTCCTGTACACTTTTGAGGGGATGGGACATTGGGGTGTGGTATGTGGGTGTGTGGGGTGGCATCACAAATTCATGCTAAACTATCTGTGTTTGTCATTTTTGGAGTGACATAAACATTTGTGCCATATAGTGATGTATGTTTATTACAGGAGACCTCATTTGAAATAACTTGTAATTGTCTTTATTTTGTGTATGCTAAACGTTCATGTAGTTTCACCAATAGTATTAATACTTTATTATTATATTTAATTTATCTTGAGCCAAAAATAAGAATTATGAGAAAAATATATATAAACATATAAAATAACCATGCAATAAAAAGAGTGTAATTATTACACAGACTGAAAATACTCAGAGGTTTTTGAAACCAGTAAGATTTGCCTTTATTATGGACACGTGTTACTGTATAGTGATGATAATGACATTAATGCACTAATAAAAACAACACTTTGCACTATTTGATAATGCAAGCCATCTATACCATAATAAACATGCTGCACTGTATAATTAATGCAGAGTACTTTGTGATGTACAAGGTTAACCAACCCTGCACCAATCACTTCTTTGGCACTGAAAGGGTTACAGACCCTAACACTATCTAGTCTGACCTAGACCTAGAAAAAATGTCTGAAGCTCTCCTTTAATGCCACCCACACTAAACTACCTCTATGCTGCCACTACCTAAGATTATTATATATTTGAAGGATACTTCTCCTTTTAGGAGTGCATGGATTGTCTTTTAGCTTGCTGTCATATTGTGTTTGCGTGACACACAGTGTGTTTCATGCAAACACAATATGAACGCAAGCTAAAAGACAATGTATGCACTTCTAAAAGGAGCAGTATCCTTCAAATCAGACAATTCATATACATCTCAATATCTATTCCATTCATACAGGACCCTTCCACACATATTCCCTACAGAGAATTTTAAGTTAAAGCCCAGACTAACAGATTAAAGATCCCAAATACAATTTAGCAAAAATTAATCTAAAAAAATACAGTACTATTATCATCATTCTTTTTCAGTAACGTGGTTCAAATATTAGACAAAGGCAACACTTAATAAAGAAATATTTATTATGAACAAAAACGTCACAGTGCATTTATATTAAAAAAAGGCGTTAACAAATAAAATTACACACAGCAAGTGTGTTTTTTTATTATATAGTTTTTATTGAGGTCTTATGAAAAAGACAAGGAACATAAAGAAAATTTATAAGTTTAACAACCGTTAGAGTAACAGACCAAAATAAAGGCAATTACAAGATGCAAATACAAGTTGCAAACTTAATTGACATTATTAAAGTGCAAATGTACACAGGGGAATTAAATCTAGGGTACCTCATGATGCATACCATATTTAAAACAATACTTAAAACCTAAAGCTCAAAAATCAAAAGAAGAGGGGAAAAAAAACATTTTTGAGTAATTAGCTTATCTAAAGCCCCTCTATAAAAATGTAGCCACTCTTGGACCTGTTAAAAGCAAATTCTTATGAAAATTATAAGGAGTTCGATTTTAACATGTAATGGAGGACCTAGGGGTATAGGGAAAAAGGATCTCTTTTGGATCCAAGGTATTCAAAATGTTAGTGATGCAGCACCACTTAGACAGTATAAAACTGGTGCAATGAGAATTAGGAAACAACATAATTTATGTAAGAACTTACCTGATAAATTCATTTCTTTCATATTGGCAAGAGTCCATGAGCTAGTGATGTATGGGATATACAATCCTACCAGGAGGGGCAAAGTTTCCCAAACCTCAAAATGCCTATAAATACACCCCTCACCACACCCACAATTCATTTTAATGAATAGCCAAGTAGTGGGATGATAGAAAAAGGAGTAAAAAAGCAAACAAAAAAGAGGAACTGGAAATATAATTGTGCTTTTATAAACAAAAATCATAACCACCAGAAAAAGGGTGGGTCTCATGGACTCTTGCCAATATGAAAGAAATTAAATTTATCAGGTAAGTTTTTACATAAATTATGTTTTCTTTCATGTAATTGGCAAGAGTCCATGAGCTAGTGACATATGGGATAGAAATACCCAAGATGTGGAAGTCCACAGAAGAGTCACTAGAAAGGGAGTGATAAAATGAAAACAGCCATTTTCCGCTGAAAAAATCCACAAAAAAACTTAAAACATTAGCAGAAGAATTAAACTGAAATAGCTGCCTGGAGAACTTTTCTATCAAAGACTGCTTCAGAAGAAGCAAATACATAAAAATGGTAAAATTTAGTAAATGTATGCAAAGAAGACTAAGTTGCTGCTTTGCAAATCTTATCAACTGAAGCTTCATTCTTAAATGCTGTGGAACCTGTTGGCGTTCTACAAATACCTAATAATAATAAAGCCCAAGAAGTGGAGACTGATCTAGTAGAATGAGCTGTGATCCTCTGAGGTGGGGACTGTCCTGCCTCCAAATAAGCTATATGAATCAAAAGCTTCAACCAAGATGCCAAAGAAATGGCAGAAGCTTTCTGACCTTTCTTAGAACCAGAAAAAACAACAAATAGACAAGAAGTCTTCCTGAATTCTTAGTAGCTTCAACATAATATTTAAAAGCTCTTACAATAGCCAAAGAATTCAAAGATCTTTCAAGAGCATTCTTGGGATAAGGACACAAGGAAGAAACAACAATTTCCTTACTATTGTTGTTAGAATTCACAACCTTAGGAAGAAATTAAAAGAAGTCCGCAAAACAGCCTTATCCTGATGGAAAATCAGAAAAGGAGACTTACAAGAGAGAGCAGACAATTCAGAAACTCTTCTAGCTGAAGAGATAGCCAAAAGAAACAACACTTCCCAAGAAAGTAGTTTAATATCCAAAGAGTGCATAGGCTCAAAAGGAGGAGCCTGCAAAGTCTTCAAAACAAAATTAAGACTTCAAGGAGGAGAGACTGATTTAATAACACGCTTGATACGAACCAAAGCCTGAACAAGACAGTGAATATGAGGAAGCTTAGCAATCTTTCTATGAAATAAAACAGAAAGAGCAGAGATTTGTCCCTTCAAAGTACTTGCAGACGAACCTTTATCCAAACCATCCTGAAGAAACTGTAAAATTCTAGGAATTCTAAAAGAATTTATGAGAAGTATACCATGAAATATAGGTCTTCCAAACTCGATAATAAATCTTCCTTGAACAGACTTATGAGCCTGTAGCATAGTATTAATCACTGAGTCAGAGAAACCTCTATGACTAAGCACTAAGGGGCATATTTATCAAGGTCTGGCAGACCTGATCCGACACTGCAGATCAGGTCCACCAGACCTCGCTGAATACGGCGAGCAATACGCTTGCCGTATTTAGCATTGCACCAGCAGCTCACACAGAGCTGCTGGTGCAACCCTGCCCCCTGCAGACTTGCGGCCAATAGGCCGCCAGCAAGGGGGTGTCAATCAACCCGATCGTACTCGATCGGGTTGATTTCCGGCGATGTCTGTCTGCCTGCTCAGAGCAGGCGGACAGGTTATGGAGCAGTGGTCTTTGTGACCACTGCTTCATAACTGCTGTTTCTGGCGAGCCTGCAGGCTCGCCAGAAACACAGGGCATCAAACTCCATTCGGAGCTTGATACATATGCCCCTAAGCATTCAATTCACATACCTTCAAATTTAACGATTTGAGATCCTGATGGAAAAATGGCCCTTGAGACAGAAAGTCTGGCCTTAGAGGAAGTTGCCAAGGCTGGCAACTGAACATCCGAACAAGATCCGCATACCAAAACCGCTGGTGCTATCAGAAACACATGATTGTTCCATAATGATCTTGGAGATCACTCTTTTTAGAAGATCTAGAGGCAGAAAGGTACTGCTAAAGCATCCACCATCTCCGCCTGAGGATCCCTGGACCTGGACAGGTACCTGGGAAGTTTCTTGTTTAGATGGGAAGCCATCAGATCTTTTTCTGGAAGACTCCACATATGTACAATCTGACAAAATACATCTGGATGGAGAGACCACTCCCCCGGATGTAAGGTCTGACGGCTGAGATAATCCGCTTCCCAATTGTCTACACCTGGGATATGCACCGCAGAAATTAGACAACAGTTGGATTTTGCCCAAGAAAGTATCTGAGATACTTCTGACATTACTAGGGGACTGTGAGTCCCACCCTGATGATTGACATATGCCACAGTTGTGATATTACACACTAGTTGATTTGTGTGAGATTCGGCTAAATGTAAAGACTGAGCTAGTACCAAGATATCGCCCAAATAAGGAAATACTGCAATACCCTGTTCTCTGATTACAGATAGAAGGGCACTGAGAACCTTCGAAAAGATCCTTGGAGCTGTTGCTAGGCCAAATGGAAGAGCAACAAATTGGTAATGCTTGTCTAGAAAAGAGAATCTCAGAAACCGATAGTGGTCTGGATGAATCGGAATGTGAAGATATGCATCCTGTAAGTCTATCGTGGACATATAATGACCTTGCTGAACAAAAGGCAAAATAGTCCTCATAGTCACCATCTTGAAAGTTGGGACTCTTACAAAATGATTCAAAAACTTCAGATCCAGAACTGGCCTGAATTAATTTTCTTTCTTTGGGACAATAAATAGATTTGAATAAAACCCCAGACCCTGTTCCTGAAAGCTCTAGATCTGAAACACACTTAAGAAAAGCCTGAGCCTTCACCAGATTTGCTGGAACATGAGAGAGAAAGAATCGTCTCACAGGAGGTCTTACTCTGAATCCTATTTGATACCCTTGAGAGACAATACTCTTAATCCACTGATGTTGAACAGAATCTGCCCAAATGTCTTGGAATTATTTCAATTATTGAGGGCCGTACCTTCATAAAGACTTGGGGGCTGGCTTTGATTTCTTAAAAGACTTGGATTTATTCCAACTTGAAAAAGGTTTCCAATTGGAACCAGAGTCTTTAGGGGAAAGATTGGTTTTCTGTTCCTTATTCTGTTGAAAAGAACGAAAACAATTAGAAGCTTTAGATTTACCCTTAGATCTTTTATCCTGAGGCAAAAAAACTTCCTTCCCCCCAGTGATAGTTAAAATAATTGAATCCAACTGAGAACCAAATAAATTGTTACGTTGGAAAGAAAGAGATAGTAATCTAGACTTAAGCACCATGTCAGCATTCCAAGATCTGAGCCATAAAGGTCTTCTAGCTAAAATAGCTAAAGACATAGATTTAACATAAATTTTGATGATATCAAAAATAGCATCACCGATAAAATGATTAGCATGTTGAAGCAAGCGAACAATGCTAGACAAATCAGGATCTGTTTCCTGTTGTGCTAAGCTATCCAACCAAAAGGTTGATGCAGCCGCAACATCAGCCATAGCAATGGCAGACCTGAGAAGATAGCCAGAATATAAATAAGCTTTCCTTAGATAAGATTCAAGTTTCCTATCTAAAGGATCTTTAAAAGAAGTACTGTCTTCCATAGGAATAGTAGTACATTTGGCAAGAGTAGAAATAGCCCCATCCATTTTGGGGATTTTTTACAAAACTCTAATCTAGCCGCTGGCAAAGGGTACAACCTTTTAAACCTAGCAGAAGGAATGAAAGAAGTACCAGGCTTAACCCATTCCTTAGCAATCACATCAGAAATAGCATCAGAAACTGGAAAAACCTCAGGAGTAACCACAGGAGGTTTATAAACAGAATTTAAACGTTTACTAGTTTTGATATCAAGAGGACTAGACTCCTCAATATCCAAAGTAACCAACACTTCTTTTAACAAGGAACAAATATACTCAATCTTGAAAAGATAAGTAGATTTGTCAGTGTCAATGTCTGATTTAGGATCTTCTGAATCAGAGAGATCCTCATCAGAGGAGGATATTTCAGTATGTTGTCGGTCATTAGAAAATTCATCAATTTTATGAGAAGTTTTAAAAGATCTTTTACGTTTATTAGAAGGCAGAATAGCAGACAAAGCCTTCTGTATCGCATCAACAATATACTTTTTCATATCAACAGGGATATCATGTACATAAGATGTTGAAGGAACAACAGAAACTGTACTAGTACTGCTGGAAATGTTTTCTGCGTGCAAAAGCTTATCATGACAACTGTTATCTTAGCTTTGGTAGAACTGTGATCAGACAGCAGGGTTCCAACAGTTGCTTCTGAGACAGGATCAGATTGAGACATCTTGCAAAATGTAAAAGAAAAAACAACATTAAAGGGACAGTCAAGTCCAAAAAAAACTTTCATTTTTCAAATAGGGCATGTAATTTTAAACAACTTTCCAATTTACTTTTATCAACAATTTTGCTTTGTTCTCTTGGTATTCTAGTTGAAAGCAAACCTAGGAAGGCGCATATGATAATTTCTAAGCCCTTGAAGGCCGCTTCTATTTTATTTACTTTTTACAGCAGGGGAGAGCAAGCTCATGTAGGCCATATAGATAGCATTGTGATCACGCTCGTGGCTAGTGGCAGACACTGCACTAATTGGCTAAAATGCAAGTCAATAGAGAATAACTAAAAGTCATGTGATTAGGGGATGTCAGAAGATGCTTAGATACAAGTTAGTCACAGAATTAAAAAGAGTATTAATATAACAGTGTTGGTTTTGCAAAACTGGGGAATGGGTAATAAAGGGATTATCTATCTTTTTAAACAACCAAAATTCTGGTGTTGACTGTCCCTTTAAAGCAAAATTTACAATTTCATTATATGGCAGTTTCAGGAATGGGAAAAAATGCAAACAGCATAGCCCACTGAGCATGTAGAAGGCAAGAGGCATATAGGAAGTGGGGTGAAAAAAATAAACTAATTTTTTTGGCGCCAAGTATGACACACAACGCAAAAGGAAGTTGAATTTTTTTTTGGCGCCAACAACATCTGGAAATGACGCAACTTGCGTTATCACAGACTCAACCTCGTGCAAGGAACCCTGCTGTCAACTAAGACGCTGGAAATGACGAACTTGCGTCATCAAAGATGTACCTTCGTGCCAAAAAAATTCTTGCGCCAAGAATGACGCAATAAATATTAGCATTTTGCGCCCTCACGAGCCTAATTTTGCCCGCGAAATTAAAAGATTAAAAGAAAAAAAGGACTATACCCCAGGTAAGACAAATAACTTCCTAAACATGCTTCCCAAACTGAAACTGAAAGTCTGCAAAAAGAAATATACATAGACCTGACTCATGGCAAATATAAGTAAAATACATATATTTAAAACTTTATATTAATACATAAAGCGTCAAACCATAGCTGAGAGTGTCTTAAATAAGAAAAAAACTTATCGAAAGACACTCATCCACATATAGCAGATAGCCAAACCAGTACTGAAAAAGTATCAGCAAAGGTAATGGTGTATATCGTCGATCTTAAAAGGGAGGTAGGAGATGAATCCCTACCCATAACAGAGAACCTTTGAAAAGATTTCCCGCAAGGAAAACCATAAATTCAATAGGCGATACTCCCTTCACATCCCTCTGACAAACACTGTACTCTGAGAGGAATTGGGCTTCAAAATGCTTAGAAGTGCTTATCATAGAAGAAAACATAGAAATCAAGCACAAACTTACTTCACCACCTCCATAGGAGGCAAAGTTTGTAAAACTAAATTATGGGTTTGGTGAGGGGTGTATTTATAGGCATTTTGAAGTTTGGGAAACTTTGCCCCTCCTGGTAGGATTGTATATCCCATACGTCACTAGCTCATGGACTCTTGCCAATTACATGAAATAAATACTGTGCAGTAGATTGGAAAACAAATTATCTTCATTCTCATAAATTAGGAAAACATAAAGATTACTTAGCTGTCCTATAGAATAGAATATGTGAGAGTCATAGGGTGGATAGAATACATCTCCAAGTATGGGCAGTGCAGATGTCTTACTGTATGTTTAAGACAGATATTATAAGATCAGTAACCGTAGGCAGTACACCTGAGAGCACATGGAGCTAGTAATAAAGGATAATTGCGATACAATGTTAGACAAAATAAAACTCCCCTTTATACTATAAACAACGAGAGAAAATTAGGATGATTGCTCAAGTAGAAAGGAACATAATATTACAGGCAGTAAAATATTTAAATATGTAATCCTGTAACTATAATTTTTTGTAGACATTCAAATAAAAAGGAGAAATAACAGAACCTATAACTTTACCAGAATATAGTCTTCTGCTTCCAGGGAGATGGAATAGAAAAGAGTCAAAATACACTATACTGTAGCAGACAGCTTCCTAAGTATAATTACAACATGATATTGTTGAAATCAATTAGCACTTGCTGATTGGTGACTACATTTACCCTTCAATCAGCAGGCACTACCCAGGTGCTGAACCAAAAATGAACCGACTCCTATGCATACATTTCTGCTTTTTCAAATAAAGATGGCTAGAGAACCAAGAAAAATTTATAAAAGGACTAAATTAGAAAGTTGCTTAAAATCGCCTGTTCTATCTGAAGCATCTGAGAATTATATATGTCCAATTCTTTCAGATATTTCTGATACAGGGTTGTAAATAGCAGAGAAGAAAAAGCAAAGAAAGAAAATTAACACCTAATATCCTAAAATTATGAGGCCTTCATGACATAATTATACTCAGATAACATATGTGCTGCATAATGATGTGGAGAGTTCATACACTAAAAACCTGAATGGGCAGCCCTGTATAATAATGTTGGGTTCCTATGCATCTAGCAGAATATGAAAAGTTAGGGGACTGTCAGTGCTCATACAAGTAACTATAAGCCCCAGTAATACCCATTAGGCTATAGGTGTATGCGAGTCCCACTGCTATCCCTGGCTCCACACATTTGTATGGCAGCTGCTAAGGTTTTGCAGAGAGCTCAGTGCAGGGGCTGTGCAGCGAGATATTTCAGACAGCTTGATTCTTCTAGCTATTCTGGATGACCTCTACTCTCTACCTCTCTATGTTTCAGTGGAGCCCCCTTCTATTCTAGCCATTATGCCACCATATATAGCCCCTAATATGAAGGCAGCAAAAAATAAGTATATATGTTAAAAAAAATGTCAAGCACCAAATTTGTGCCCCACCCCCTGTAGGGGCGCCCTTAGGCAGTCGACAAGTCTGCCTCTATTGTAGCACCGACCCTGACCATGAGATAAGGAAGGGTGCCAATAGGAAGTCATATATTAGTTAATATATACAGTTAGAAGTTCCTGTGCTATGTGTGGCACTTATAAAACAACTAATTTCTTTAAAGGAGTCCTCTATAACTCCAATTAATATGAACTATCTAAAATCAACAAATCCTTCCCAACAAAGGAAAGAGAACAGAACTGTTGTGCTAATAAACATTCTATCCACAAGGAGAATAATCTATTAAACTAATTATATATATATATATATATATATATATATATATATATATAAAAATATATATGTATATATATATATATATATATATATTTGTATTCATATGATAAAAACATAAATCAAAGGTATACCTTCACAATAAAAGGATGCAACACATTCACAATTTTTAAATGGGCTGTTGGATCAATAAGACACATGAGAGTCTTTAATGGACCAAACTGATATTTGTATTACAAGAGTCTCCACAATGTTTTAACATTCATATATTACGTACTTTATTATGTACTTTATCACTTACACCATCATAATTAGAATGATTGTCTTCCCATAATATTTGCCACCTCAGCGACCACTTTACAGCTCTTCAAAACCCCTTTAAAGTTTCTATTCACTTCTCTTTGTTGGGAAGGATTTGGTGATTTTGGAAGATTCACGTATTAGTCAATCTTTGCCCCAGCCAAAGACAACTTAGTGATGCAGCCTAAAGGGACTTTATATTTCGCCTCTTTTCTGCATTCCCAGTTATCCATTTTACCTACTAGAGTGTTTAAATTGTTTGCAAATAGCTGCTTTACCTTAATTTTGTCACTTGAAATTGCTGCTTTTGACTATGCAAATCACTACCTATACTGAGAACTTCAATAGCGCTGTATTGGTTATAAAAAAAAGGGGTGGGAGAGAACCCAGACCATTTTAAAGGGTGTACCTGCAGGTGTTTTGAATACAACATCTTATTAGATGCTTGTCTGAGTACATTGTCCATTTTAAGGGAAATTGCAATATAAAATGTTTAATTGTGAAAAACGAAAACATTTGCAATATTCTTTTATTATTTATTTTACATGCATTTGCAGGACTAGTGGTCTGACATGATTTGGGTATGTGGCTGACAGTATGGGCTGCAGGGCTAGGGGTCAGATGTAATTTGGGTATGGGACTGATAGAGTGGAGTGATAGTTTGTGCTCCTACTTGCATATTAACTCCACTAGAAGTAAGCTTTTTGTGCGCATTGGGCAAAAAGCCGAAGTCCGAATATTGCGACCGCCTCAACGTATTCCCCCATAGACTTCAATGGAGCGAGAATAGTGGAAAAAATCCCTAACACCCAACAAGTCGCGGAAACCGACATGAAATATGAAATATTTATTAAATATGAATATTGCATAAATATGATTTTTCATGTTTTCAGCCACTTGTCCACAAAGGGCTCCAATGCACTTATATATAAATATATACTGGATGTCTATAGATGTGTACATACGTATTTATGTGTTTATATGTGTATATTGTGTATATGTTTGTAAATACATATATACACATATAAATACATATGTACACACACACACACATATATATATATATATATATATATATATACATATTTAGTTATATATGTATGTATCTCTATGTTAAAGCCCTTTGCAGTCCTCTTTTTCTCTAACACCTGAGACATCATATCTTTGAGCCCTTATAAGGGCTAGATTACAACTGGATATCCACTGAGTAATACCAGGGCACGCAAATGTGTGCTGGTATTACAAGTTGAGCGCAATGTGAGCACGAGTTTGCAGTATGGGATGCAAGGCTAGGGGTTAGACATAATTTGGGCATGTGACTGACAGTATGGACTGCAGGGCTAGTGGTCAGATATAATTTGGGCTTATGGCTGACAGAAAAGGCTGCAACTACAAGATTGTAAAATTTTTACGACCTGTAATATGTGCGCAACTGGGCAAACAATGGTAAAAAAAAGTTGAGCGCAAATAAAGCACTCACAGGAGCACAAATTTGTGTTCCACTAGTAATCTAGCCCAGTATGGGCTGCTGGGCTAGGGGTCAAACATGATTTGGGCATGTGGCTAACAGTATGGGCTGCAGGGCTAGGGGTTAGGTGTGATTTGGGTATGTGGCTAACAGTATGGGCTTCAGGGCTAGGGGTCAGGTGTGATTTGGGTATGTGGCTGACAAAAGGTGTTGTAGGGCTAGGGGTCAGACATGATTTGGGTATGATTACGGCAAAGTACCGCTGAAACGCGTAAGACTGTGATCTTACTTGCTACTGCAGTATCTCCTGGATGCTGCTCTGCTGTTTTATCAATTTTGAATCCAATAAAGATTGAACATTCACTTTTTAACTTCGAGGGTCCTTGTTGATTTTTTGGAGAGCTCTTTCTTTCCTATTCCATTGACCCTACTTTCTTTCTGATGAGGATCCCATAGCCTGTACACCAGTAGCTGGTTCCAGCCGCGGAGTGAAAGCGGTGAGTGAGAGGAGAGCGGTCACAAAGTTGCACTGAGCTGCAGACAGCATTGACGAGATTGACGTCATCTGGAGGCGCCAGGTTCACTAGCTGCAGTAGTAGCGGGAGCAGAGAAGTTTCCTGAAAGTGTATAGCAACCTGGTTTGGAGCTAAAGTCGGCGGATTGTTAAATGAAGGTCCCGACAGGAGTCTAGCTTGTCCTCGAAGTGGTGAGTCGAATTACTAATCTGCATAACAAGTGACTCGTAGTGTTTACTACATTATTGCATTGGGCCGCAAATCCTGTACATTCCTTGTCCCCAGCCACACATAGGTTACGGAAGGCTGGAGCATATCTATGGGCTATGTTACTTTACTATAATATATGAGAGTGTCTCTAAACACTTGCTTTATTGACTATGATTTGGGTATGTGGCTGACAGAAAGGACTGCAAGGTTAGGGGACAGACATGGTTTGGGTATGTGGATGACAGTATGGGCTGCAGGGCTAGGGGTCAGACATTATTTGGATATGTGGCTAACAGTATGGGCTGCAGGGCTAAGGGTCAGGTGTGATTTGGGTATGTGGCTAACAGTACGGGATGCAGGGCTAGGGGTCAGGTGTGATTTGGGTATGTGGCTAACAGTACGGGATGCAGGGCTAGGGGTCAGGTGTGATTTGGGTATGTGGCTGACAAAAGGTGTTGTAGGGCTAGGGGTCAGACATGATTTGGGTATGTGGCTGACAGAAAGGACTGCAAGGTTAGGGAACAGACATGATTTTGGTATGTGGCTGACAGAAGGAGCTGCAAGGCAACAGGGCTAGAGGACTGACATAATTTGGGCATTGGCTGACAAGGGGCTGCAGGGCTACAGGGCTAGGGGTCAGATGTAATTAGGGTATGTGACTGACAGTGTGGGCTGCAGGGCTAGTGGTCAGACATAATTTGGGCATGTGACTGACAGAATGAAATGCAAGGCTAGGGGTCAGACATGATTTGGGCATGTGACTGGCAGAATGAAATGCAAGGCTAGGGGTCAGACATGATTTGGGCATGTAACTGACAGAATGAAATTCAAGGCTAGGGGTCAAACATGATTTGGGCATGTAACTGACAGAATGAAATTCAAGGCTAGGGGTCAGACATGATTTGGGCATGTAACTGACAGAATGAAATTCAAGGCTAGGGGTCAGACATGATTTGGGCATGTAACTGACAGAATGAAATTCAAGGCTAGGGGTCAGACATAATTTGGGCATGTGACTGATAGAATTAAATGCAAGGCTAGGGGTCAGGCATGATTTGGGCATGTGACTGACAGAAGGGGCTACAGGGCTAGGGGTAGGACATGATTTGGGTATGTGGCAGACAGTGTGGGCTGCAGGGCTAGGGGTCAGACATGATTTGGGCATGTGACTGACAGAATGAAATGCAAGGCTAGGGGTCAGGCATGATTTAAGGCATGTGACTGACAGAATGAAATGCAAGGCTAGGGGTCAGACATAATTTGGGCATGTGACTGACAGAATGAAATGCAAGGCTAGGGGTCAGACATAATTTGGGCATGTGACTGAGAATGAAATGCAAGGCTAGGGGTCAGACATAATTTGGACATGTGATTGACAGAATGAAATGCAAGGCTAGGGGTCAGACATAATTTGGGCATGTGACTGAGAATGAAATGCAAGGCTAGGGGTCAGACATAATTTGGGCATGTGACTGAGAATGAAATGCAAGGCTAGGGGTCAGACATAATTTGGACATGTGATTGACAGAATGAAATGCAAGGCTAGGGGTCAGACATAATTTGGGCATGTGACTGACAGAATGAAATGCAAGGCTAGGGGTCAGACATAATTTGGGCATGTGACTGACAGAATGGGCTACAGGGTAGGACATGATTTGGTTATGTGGCTTACAGTGTGGGCTGCAGGGCTAGTGGTCAGACATAATTTTGGCATGTGGCTGACAGAAAAAGCTGCAGGGCTAGGGGACAGACATGATTTGAGTATGTGCCTGACAGAAGGGCTGCAACAAGGCTGTTGTGATGTTAATTGTTTTACTTGATATATAATTACATTACTAGTTCGATATACATTTTTTAATAATTATTAAACCTAATTGAAAAAAATTGTCTTGCACTCCTGGTCAGCACAGTGCTTATAAAAGGTTGCCAGCCCCTGGCAAAGCTATAAATAATTAGTGCCCATGTACACATTTTGGTTTTAGTACCCGACTTAGGGCTAGATTATGAGTGGAGAGCAAATTAGCATTCCCGTTAGTTTGTTAACTTCGCAAGACGGAGGCTTTATGTGTGCATTGGGTTGCACTCGTATTAAAAGTAAAAGGTTTGTGTGTGAGCGTAAACCAGAGGTGCGCAATAAAATATTGTGACCGGGTTAACTTCTCCCATAGAAGTCAATGGAGTTCGAAAAGTAAAAAAATACCAAACACCCATACTCGTGCGCTAACCCGACCTTGTATATTCAAGAGCACTAAACCCAACAAGAAATATTAATATTTTACATTCCCATGTTCTTCACATTGCAGAATATGTTCTTTTTTATTCTTAAAAACATATTTCTAAATATATCTGTATATACCTATACCTACATATCTATTCCTTTAGGTATATCGGATTCGGTATAGATATGTATTTTACATGAACAGTATCAGATATATATATATATATATCAACAAATTGAGAATGCCGCTCTTGAATAAAACTTCATGCTTTATTAATCATAATTTGAAAACTTGGTGCCAGCGTGCAGTAACAAGTATTTTAAAACAATTGCTTTGTCACAAAACAGGCCAGTCTGACACGTTTCGGCTGATGTGCCTTATTCATAGACTTAATTTGATTAATTCACCTGTGGGGCTTTAAATGCCCCCTCACAATCTAATTGGTTGCCTGCAAAAGTATTTAAGCTCACTCCTCCCTAATGCTTGTCAGACATTGGTCGTAACCTCCCTTCACTCATCATATCCTCCTCTATTCATATACACTGTCACTGATGATTCTTAAGTAAATGAACACATATGTATGTATACAAATATGGCCTGCCCTAACCACATCACGTAATATCTACAATCCTCTCCTATTTCAGTCCCACACTGTTACAGAATAGCCATTCACGCAACGGTCTTCTATTCTATCTATTTTCTGATAATATAATAAATATAACTTAATATTCTACTGCCAGTGTAATGTTTGTTATTAATATTATTAAATGCCACTTTCACTGTCAATAGTACATCACTGGCTTGTAGTCCCCCTATGTACCTATAATGCAAGGTTTAAAGGGACTTTAAATATTAAGAGGACCTGCCATTAAAGTTGTGATATGCCGGTTACTGTAAAGGGAATGATCTCCCCTTTCTGTCTATTGCATTGATGTCATAGTACACTACTTAATTTTTCTATTATCCTGGTTGTATATCTTTCTATGGCCATCGTCCTTTTAATATATATATATTTACATGCCTTCAGTTTGTTGTGCAAAGTTTGTCCCACATCTTTGCAGATACGAATCCCTTTGGTGAACAGATAGTGGGCTATAATCGCTATATAGACGACCTGCTGTTTGTTTGGGCAGGCAGCAGGGAACAAAGTGAACAGTTTGTGTCATACCTCAATAGTAATGATGTGGGCTTGTCTTTCACTTTTTGTTTTGACAAGACAAAGGTGGATTACCTTGATATCACACTAATAGGTGATGCCACTGCTGGTGGGGTTAAGACAAAACTGTTCACTAAGTCAATTTCAGCAAATTCGCTCATTCACGCTAGAAGTAGTCACCCACGCCATATGCATTATGGTGTGGCGAAAGGTCAGTTCATCAGGGCAAAACGTAATTGCTCTGATGAGTCAGACTTTGTAACAGAAAGCAAGGCTCTTATGAGAAAATTGAGAGAAAGGGGATATCCTGAGGGACCAATAAATAGAGCCCAGAGAGAAGTCATGGGTATGTCCAGAGAAGCAGTTTTATTGTCAAGACCTCCTAGACAGGAATCCAGGAGTGAAATTACCTTTGTGACAACGTACACCAGTCAGTTCCACAAGATTTGTAATATCATTAAATAGAACCTCCAGATTTTAAGAGGGGATGACATACTAAAAGATGTGATAGACAAAGGTTGCAGATTTGTATCAAGGAGAAATGTCACCATCGGGAACATGGTTTCCCCTAGTATGCTTAAGCCCCCAAAAAAGGAGAGCAGCTGGTTAAGCTGCAAAGGACATTACAAATGTGGCACTAGAAGTTGTACAGCCTGCGGTTATGCCCTAATTAGTAAGGTGTTTCAATCTTCACATACACAGAAGGTTTATGAATGTCAAAGATGCACTAACTGTAGATCCGAATTTGTTGTGTACCTGGTGATATGCAATGTTTGTAATCTGCAATATGTGGGGTGCACCTCTAGAGAGGCCCGAGCCAGAATTAGGGAGCACCTCAATGACATTGATAAGGAAAAATCGAATACAGGAGTAGCGAAACATTTTTTCTATGACCATCATGGTAATGTCAGTACCTTTAGATGGATGATTATAGATGTGATAGATAAGAAACCCAGAGGGGGTAACAGAATGCAAGAACCACTACGTAGAGAGGCATACTGGATCTTCACTCTCAATACACGTAGACCAGCTGGCATGAACATAGCAGATGATATAATCAATTTTTGGGAGTAGTTGGAAAGACAGGTTAAATGTACATTAACCCTTAATATCCTAAATCTGAATGGTATAAATAATTTGCCCTTAAGCGAGTATATTGATAAAATCATGTTTAACTTTATGGCATTTGTGGCAATATTTTGACCACAATAAACTGAAGGCATGTAAATATATATATATAAAAAGGACGAGATGAGTGGCCATAGAAAGATATACAACTAGGATAATAGAAAAATTAAGTAGTGTACTATGACATCAAAGCAATAGACAGAAAGGGGAGATCATTCCCTTTACAGTAACCGGCATATTACAACTTTAATGGCAGGTCCTTTTAATATTTAAAGTCCCTTTAATGGCCTTTGTGGTAATATTTTGACCACAACAAACTGAAGGCATGTAAATATATATATATAAAAAGGACGATGGCCATAGAAAGATATACAACCAGGATAATAGAAAAATTAAGTAGTGTACTATGACATCAATGCAATAGACAGAAAGGGGAGATCATTCCCTTTACAGTAACCGGCATATCACAACTTTAATGGCAGGTCCTCTTAATATTTAAAGTCCCTTTAAACACAGGTGAATTAATCAAATTAAGTCTATGAATAAGGCATATCAGCCGAAACGCGTCAGACTGGCCTGTTTTGTGACAAAGCAATTGTTTTAATATACTTGTTACTGCACGCTGGCACCAAGTTTTCAAATTATGATTAATAAAGTATAAAGTTTTATTCAAGAGCGGCATTCTCAATTTGTTGATATAGTTCGGCCAGGTGAGAGGGCCGTTGCTTGCTACAAGAGGGCGAGAAGCCCCAGCTTACCCGTGAGAGCTCCGGGTATTTGTATTTGCACCCATCTGCCAGGATCGGTAGGAGCTGGAAAGCTGTCAGATACCGGTTCACTAGATCTGCCTAGTGATTGGTCGGGTGCGGTCACGAGGGAGTGACGTCAGACACCGTCGGAAGAATCCCGCAACCACGGCTAAGTGGTGAGAATGGGTACCGGAGAGACGGAGTTATCAGGGCAGTATAGAAGGCGATCGAAGGTGAGACCTTTCCTTTATTTCTACAGCTACCGTAAGCAGAGCGGATCCTCTAAAGCCAGGGGAGTATTTCTTTATACATTTATATATATATATATATATATATATATAAATATTATTAAAGAAAAAAGGGAAAAACAAAGAGTACATTATGTAGGGATTCACTTACTATGGTTACTCAGTATGCAGATGTGAATGAGGTCACGTGTTAAAAAGTAACTCTTAATTAATTAATTACATTAAAATAGGTAACAAAGTGCCTCATGCAAATAAAAATATTTTAAAGAAATTATGTCAAATTTCATTGTTGAGATATTAAGGGAAAATATAAATTTAATCAAATAAGGCACTAATACATTGTATCAAATACATATAGGGGCCCATTTATCAAGCTCCGGACGGAGCTTGAGGGTCTGTGTTTCTGGCGAGCCTGCAGGCTCGCCAGAAACAGCAGTTATGAAGCAGCGGTCTAAAGACCGCTGCTCCATAACCCTGCCCGCTTGCTCTGAGCAGACGGACACACATCGCGGAAAATCAACCCGATCGAGTACGATCGGGTTGATTGACACCTCCCTGCTGGTGGCTGATTGGCCGTGAATCTGCAGGGGTCGGCGTTGCACCAGCAGCTCACAAGAGCTGCTGGTGCAATGCTGAATACAGACAGCATATTGCTCTCCGCATTCACCCATAGAGTACATTCATTCATATTCAGAGGCTTTTGATTTTGTGTGCTCCACAATAGTGGAAAATCCTTGGGCTTATCCTATCCTCTCGCATTCAAAAAGACAAGGGTATGAATGTAATCCACAGTAAACAAATTACACAATCCTTGATTAGTTTTAAGTCATATTACAATGAACCAAAATTATCCCCAAACTCCCTACAAGTGAACTCCTGACGCGTTTCAAGCGCTAAGTACTGTTTATCACACACCTATTTATAATCAATAAAATTATTAAAAATTATTAACCATACTGTAAAATATTCTAAATAATCCAAAGAATATATCTATAACTTTTACAATATGTTTAATCATTTTAAATCATATTTATTAATACATTTTTTTAATTTATATTTTATATGTAATATTTCAATAACCTGCCAATTAAGATTACATGTGTGCTAACCTGACCACGCTTAAATCTAAACTGTGAAACCTGATGCACAAAATGCAATTTTTACATTCCTATGTTCTTCACATAGAAAATAATATACTTTTTAATATTATATATATATATATATATATGTATATATATATATATATATATATATGTATATATATATATATATGTAGATCCGAAAGTAAAAGCACTCTTTATTCACAATTCTTAAGTCTGGGGTGCACTATATATATATATATATATATATATATATATGTAGCCCTCAGTTTATGCCGGCGTTAGGTTCCAGGAGCAATGGTTGTAAATTGAAACCGTTGTAAATTGAAATCCAATTTATAATGTAAATCAATGGGAAGTGAGGGAGTTAGGTTCCAGGCCCCTCTCAAAATTGTCATAATTAACACTTAATACATTATTTTTAAAGCTTTGAAATGAAGACTTTAAATGCTAAACAGCATTATAAACCTAATAATATAGATTGTATCATCATCAAACTAAGTTTAATGAACAAAATCATTTGCTAACAGCACCTAATTAAATAATCACACAGCAGACTGCATCATCATCAAACTAAGTTTAATGAACAAAAACGTTTTTTTACTTGCATTTTTCTGCAATCAGTTCTCTGCATTGTTAGCATGTTAGATAATATTGGGTCTGCACCTATTCTATGCATTTCAATCTGCAGTGATTAATAAGCAGTTAGGCACCCTCACCTCAAGCAGCTGGACAGGAAGATAATAGGGAAGTGGCTGCTAAATCTTGTTGCTCGATAGCTAATGTCTGCTCTGTGTACACAGATCAATTTCAGGCTGTTAATTTGAATAACTTTGCTGCAAAACAAGCGGACAGCTCCACCTACTGGCTATTTTAATTAGTGCACTGCTTTCCAAAGCTTTTTAATAGCAGTCACAAAACTGAAAAAAAAGGTTGTTATTCTGAAACACGCAAATTGAACCGGCATAAACCGAGGGCCACCTGTATACAGTTGTAATCAAAATAATTTTCATCCTCCATTGCAAATCAGGTTTATTTTCAAAATTTACAGACTTTTAGCTGTTTGCAATGTGTGAATCATACAAGAAAATTGAAATAGCTCAACACAACGACTGCTTCAAATGGTTTCGCCAAATTCAACTGAAAATGCAACTTTTATTGAATTCTGCAGTCTCAAAATTATTCAACCCTCTGAAAAGAATCCCTTACAACAGCACAAATTTATGCTTACCTGATAATAAAAATTATTTCCGGATATGGAGAGTCCATGACATCATTCAATTACTAGTGGGAATATTACTCCTGTCCAGCAGAAGGAGGCAAAGATCACAACAGCAAAGCTGTTAAGTGTAACTCCCCTACCCATAATCCCCAGTCATTCGACCGAAGGGAAATGGAAAAAAGAATAACACAAAGGTGTAGAGGTGCCTGAGGTTTAGTAAAAAAATTACAGTCTTAATTAAGAGTGGGGACATGGAATCTCCATATCCGGAAAGAAATACATTTATCAGGTAAGCATACATTTTGTTTTCTTTCCTAAGATATGGAGAGTTCAGTTACTAGTGGGAACCAATACCCAAGCTAGAGGACACTGAATGAATAGGAAGGGAGAACAAGACAGGCAGACCTAAACAGAAGACACCACCGCTTGAAGAAATTTTCTCCCAAAGGAAGCCTCAGCCGAGGCAAAAGTATCAAATTTGGAATATTTGGAAAAAGTATGCAGAGAGGACCAGGTTGCAGCCTTGCAAATCTGTTCCACAGAAGCTTCATTTTTGAAAGCCCAAGAAGAGGAGACAGCCCTAGTGGAATGAGCTTTAATTCTCTCAGGAGGCTGCTGACCAGCAGTCTCATAAGCAAAACAAATCACACTTCTCAACCAGAGGGAAAGACAAGTAGCAGTAGGCTTCTGACCTTTACGCATTCCTGAGAAACAACAAACAGGGCAGAAGACTGGCAAAAATCCTTAGTCGCCTGTAGGTAGAATTTTAGAGCATGCACAACATCCAAGTTGTGCAACAGATGTTCCTTATGAGAAGAAGGATTAGGACTGAGAGAAGGAACAACAATTTCCTGATTAATGTTTCTATCCGAAACCACTTTAGGAAGAAACCCCAGTTTAGTACGAAGAACCACCTTATCAGCATGAAAGATAAGGTAAGGCAAATCACACTGCAAAGCTGAGAGTTTAGAAACTCTCCGAACAGAAGAGATAGCAATAAGAAACAAAACCTTCCAAGATAATAACTTAATATCTATGGAATGCATTGGCTCAAACGGAGCCTGCTGCAAAACTTTAAGAACATGGTAAGGCACCAAGGAGGAGCAACAGGTTTAAACACAGGCCTGAGGGAAAGTTTTGAATTCTGTTTTGTAACCCTGAGATACTATGTCCACAGCCCAAGGGTCTGGGACATCTCAAATACATGCTTGACAAAACAGAGAAAGTCTTCCCCCCACTTGATCCGATCCCTTCATGCTGACTTAGACTCAGCTGCTGTTTTCTTTGATTGCTTCCCCTTGTTCCAAGGCTGATTGGGTTTCCAAATAGACTTGGACTGTTCCTGCTTGGAAGAGGGAGAGGAAGATTATCTTTTGAAGTTACGAAAGGAACGAAAATAACTTTGACGTCCTTTAAGTCTGTTCTTCTTGTCTTGTGGTAGAAAAGACCCTTTTCTACCCCTAATATCAGAAATTATTTCTGCCAGACCAGGTCCAAACAAGGTCTTACCAGAAGCTTGGACTTAGAGGTAACATCCGCTGAGCAAGATTTTAGCCACAACCCCCTGCGAGCTAGGACAGTGAAGCCAGACATTTTGGCTCCTAGTCTAATAACTTGCTTGTTAGAATCATAAATAAAGGAATTGGCTAGTTTGAGAGCCTTAATCCTATCTTGGATCTCCTCCAACTGAGTTTCTACCAAAATTGATTCAGACAAGGCGTCGCACCAATAAGATGCCAAACTTGCCACTGTGGCAATACAACTGCCATTTCTTCAAATAAGCCTCCAGCTTTTTGGCCATGGGATCCTTAAAGGAGCAGCTATCCTCTATAGGAATCGTAGTTCTCTTAGCCAGAGTAGAAATAGCCCCTTCTACTTTAGGCACTGTGCGCCATGTAGTCAGCAACAGGAAACATCTTCTTGAAGAAGGGAGATGGGGAGAAAGGTATCCTTGGCTTCTCCCATTCCTGTGACATAATCTCCGTCACATGGTCTGGAACAGGAAACACTTCCACAGAGGAAGGAACATCAAAGTATTTATTAACTTTACTAGACTTCTATGGGTTGACAACGACAGAAGTATCGGAGTCGCCTAAAGTAGCCAATACCTCCTTTAACAGTACACAAAGGTGTTCAAGCTTAAATCTGAAGTTTACCTCTTCAGTATTAGATAAAGGAAGTATACTGTCCGAATCTGAGATTTCACCCTCAGAGGCTACTGATGTATCCTCCTCATCAGACTTATGAGGGAGGGCAACCTTAGTATCTGAATGTCTAATTTTTCTCTTGCATTTTCCCAGCATAGGAAAAGCAGGTAATGCTGCAGATACCGCAGAAGATACATGAGCAGCAAAATCTGCAGATAAACTCCTCCAGGAGGCTGAGAGGAACTGCAGGGCACTGTATGTGACGCCATTGAGGCTTGGGACATTTGAGGAGAGAACTGTGGCATAGCCTGAACAGCATCATCATGAGATATTTTAAAGTTCTATCTAGATATGAGGTACAAAATTGCATAGGTAACACAATTTGGTTCTCCAGGCATAGCAAACATTTGTCCCTAGGAACATACTCCTGCTCCATGACCTTAAATAATTTTACTGACATGAAAAATAAAAATGATTTATATTTAATACTTTCACTTTAAATTTCCCTGTGAAATAATCTCCCTTTAGAGTGATATTTTACTCTCAAATATACTTCTAACTAAGGACCTCTACACCTCAGCATTTGACTGAGGTGCCTCTGTGCCCCACAGAAGAATAAGTAATCTGCCAAAAGATTACATCAGGAGAACTTGCCGGTCTCACAGGCTCAAACTCTAAGCAGCCGATATCGCTCTGATAACTTCTAAGAGCGGAAGAGGAAAGTCACATGACCGGGTAAATGAAACTGCACCACTAAGTAAAGCGCGCGCTTCAAAGCCGGCAAAAAAAGAAAACTGACACCTTCAGTTTAAACAAGCCGTTCCTCTGAAATAATTTCACTGAGATAGGGTTTACAAAATAACATACAGTACATCTTTTCCTACCCAAGTCAATAAACACTCTGAGACAGATTCTAATGCCAAACAGAGTTTAAATAAAATGACCAGCAGGGAACTATAGTAATAAACAAATTAACCACACATAGGAAATTAACTCCTATACCCCTAAAGGAGATTAACCCCTAAGTCTCTAGCCACATACATTAAATGTGCCTGCACCCTGCCTGATAAAAATCCTCTACTAAGGATTCAGTCCCAATTATATAATGCAGAGAGTTTCTTTTTTTTTCTTCTTTTTTTTAACTCTTAAGTGCAAGTCTCCCAGACCTAGAAGACAAAATCTTACCTGCAAATCCAGCTGTCTGGCAGGTAGACAGCTCACAAGGCGTGAAAAGAAAATACTCCTTACAAAGACCTGTCGAAAAAGAAAGAACAAAGTAACCAATTCTGGCATTCTATACCAAGGGCAGCAACATGTTAGAAAACCAAGTAAGGACTACCTCACAACTTTCTAACTGCTTAAAAGCCACCACTACTATACTGAAGAGATTTATGTGGACACAGCTAAACCCAAAAACTTGCTTGAAGTTAAAAAAATTCTCAGACACCAAACTTCACCTCCTCCATTGACAGAGGCAAAGAGAATGACTGGGGATTATGGTTAGGGGAGGGACACTTAACAGTTTTGCTGTGGTGCTCTTTGCCTCCTCCTGCTGGCCAGGAGTTATATTCCCACTAGTAATTGAATGACGTCTTAGACTCTCCATATCTTAGCAAAGAAACAAGTGTTGTGTCAAGCACACATGATCTAACTAATCAAGAGCTTCATTTGTTGCACCAGGTGTGCTTGAGCTAGAACACATGAAGTAAATGAACTGGCTAGGTGTCACGTTTGACTGCATGTTAGAAATATGGCTAAGTTAAAAGAATGGTCGAAAAAGTTAAAGGGACACCGAACCCAAATTTTTTCTTTCGTGATTCAGATAGAGCATGAAATATTAAGCAACTTTCTAATTTACTCCTATTATCAAATTTTCTTCATTCTCTTGGTATCTTTATTTGAAATGCTAGAATGTAAGTTTAGATGCCGGCCCATTTTTGGTGAACAACCTGGGTTGTTCTTGCTGATTGGTGGATAAATTCATCCACAATTAAAAAAGTGCTGTCCAGAGTCTGAACCAAACAAAAAAGCTTAGATGCCTTCTTTTTTCAAATAAAGATAGCAAGAGAAAGAAAAAATGTTTATAATAGGAGTAAATTAGAAAGTTGCTTAAAATTGCATGCTCTATCTGAATTGTGAAAGAAAAAATTTGGGTTCAGTGTCCCTTTAAGAGAGGAGCTCATCGCCCTTCACAAACAAGGAACAGGATACAAACAGATAGCAAAGTCTCTGAATATTCCTAAAGACACAGGTGGAAGCATAGTTCGCAAGTTCAAAGTTAAAGTAACAGTGGTTACACTGCCTGAATGGGGCAGAAAAAGGAAGCTATCAACAGCTGCAACTAGATTTCTGAGAAGGCAGGCTGAGAAAATCCCTCAAGTGACTGCAAAAGACCTGCAGCAAGACTTGGTGGCAACAGGCACTGAGGTTTTAGTTTGCACAGTAAGGCGCATACTAAACAGAGAAGATTTCCATGCCAGAACTCCAAGACCTACACCACTACAGACCCAAAAGCACAAGAAAAGTTGGCTCCAATATGCTCAAAATAATATAAATAAGCCGCAGAAGTTTTGGTATTCTGTTCTGTGAAGCAATGAACCATAACTGGAACTTTTCGACCTGATACATCAGCAGTATGTCTGGAGGAAGAAGAATGAAGCATACGCTGAAAAGAACACTTTTCCTACAGTTAAGCATGGTGGGGGCTTGGTTATGCTCTTGGGCTGCTTTGCATCCTCTGGCACTAAAAACCTGCAGCATGTTAAAGGCAAGATGGATTCATTGAAGTATTGGGAAATTCTATTACAAAACGTCATGCCATCTGTGAGGAGGCTGAAGCTTGGGCATCATTGGACTTTCCAACAGGACAATGATCCCAAGCATACCTCAAATTCCACCAAGTCTTGTTTGCAGAAAAAGTCCTGGGAGATTCTACAGTGGCCATCATAGTCAGCTGACTTGAACCTCATAGAAAATCTCTGGTGGGATTTGAAGAAGGTGGTTGCAGCACGCAAACCCAAACTCATGAGGAATGGGCTAAGATTCCTCATGAACGCTGCCAGAAGCTGGTGTCTGTCTATGCATCTCGTTTGTAGCAGGTCATAACAGCAAAAGGGTGCTCTACTAAGTACTGAAGATGCTTGCCATGAAGGGGTTGAATCATTTTGAGACTGCAGAATTTATTAAAAGTTGCATTTTGAGGTGAATTTAGGGAACCCACTTGAAGCACTTATTGGGGCCGAATTATCAATCTCCGAATGGAGCTTGATGACCCTGTTTCCGCGCGGGAAACAGCAGTTATGAAGCAGAGGTCTAAAGACCGCTGCTCCATAACTTGTCCGCCTGATCTGAGGCTTCGGACATCAATCCACCCGATCCTATACGACCGGGCTGATTGACACCCCCTGCTAGCCTTGGCCGCAAATCTGCAGGGGGCAGCATTGCGCAAGCAGTTCACATGAACTGCTTGTGCAATGATAAATGTCGACAGAATATGCTGTCGGCATTTATCGATGTGCGGCGGACATGATACGCTACATTGTATCATGTCCACTTGCACTTTTATAAATCAGCCCCATTGTGTTGAGCTATTTCAATTGATTTTGTTTATTTGTTCATTGCAAACAGCTGAAAGTCTGTCAATTTTGCCAATAAATCTGATTTGCAATGGGGGTTAAATAATTTTGATTACAGCTGTATATATGATACGGTTCATGTAAAATGCATATCTATTACTATATATGTATAGGAATAGATATATAGGTATAGGTATATACAAATGTGTATTTAAGAATAAAAAGTACATTATCCTTTAAGTGAATAACATTTGAATGTTAAATATGTACAGTAAATATACAGTAAAACACATAAATACCTAAGTATACACATATAAACACATATATAACACACAGAGAAAGTCCAGCACTCGCTTACAGGCTCTCAGCTAAGATTAAAAGCAAAACTGGAAGCGTTAGTTACTGCATCTGGCCAAATGGGACAAGCCCAGGTACCACGTCAAGGTCTCTTCCAAATCCTGGGTCCCTAATACAGCCCTACAAATGCAAGCTCTCAATCAAACAAACTGGGAACAAGTCAGGGTTCACAGACTTATGTTATCATCCTAGACATATACAAAACACGGAAGGAGACTGCACTCTCAGACTGGATTGGGTACACATCCCATGACCCTGCAACATGCTGAGCCCTGGGTGCTATAGCACTCTCAGGAAGCTGTGCTGTCTCCAGAGTCAAGAGCAGTTAATCCCAGACAAGCCTGGGTGCAAGGCCCATAGGGAAAATTACAAAATAAATTAATATAACACACGGAGCAAGTCCAGCACTCGCTTACAAGCTCTCAGCTAAGATTAAAAGCAAAACTAGAAGAGTTAGTTACAGCATCTGGTCAAATGGGACAAGCCCAGGTACCACATCCAGGTCTCTTCCAAAACTTGGGTCCCTAATACAGCCATACAAATGCAAGCTCTCAATCAAACAAACTGGGAACAAGTCAGGGTTCACAGACTTATGTAATCACCCTAGACATACAGGTAAAAATCGAAAAATTAGAATATTGTGCAAAAGTTCATTTATTTCACTAATGTAATTTAAAAGGTGAAACTAATATATGAGATAGACTCATTACATGCAAAGAAAGATAGTTCAAACCATGATTTGTCATAATTGTGATGATTATGGCTTACAGCTCATGAAAACCCCAAATCCACGATCTCAGAAAATTAGAATATTGTGAAAAGGTGCAATATTCTAGGCTCAAAGTGTCCCACTCTAATCAGCTAATTAAGCCATAACATCTGCAAAGGGTTCCTGAGTATTTAAATGGTCTCTCAGGCTGGTTCAGTAGGAATCACAATCATGGGAAAGACTGCTGACCTGACAGTTGTGCAGAAAACCATCATTGACACCCTCCATAAGGAGGGAAAGCCTCAAAAGGTAATTGCAAAAGAAGTTGGATGTTCCCAAAGTGCTTTATCAAAGCACATTAATAGAAAGTTATGTGGAAGGGAAAAGTGTGGAAGAAAATGGTGCATAAGCAGCAGGGATGGCCGCAGTCTGGAGAGGATTGTCAGGAAAAGGCCATTCAAAAGCCACCACACACAGACGGATCCTGGACATGGGCTTCAAATGTCGTATTCCTCTTGTCAAGCCACTCCTGAACAACAAACAACGTCAGAAGCGTCTTACCTGGACTAAAGAAAAACAGACTTGGTCTGTTGCTCAGTGGTCCAAAGTCCTCTTTTCTGATGAGAGCAAATTTCGCATCTCATTTGGAAACCAAGGACCCAGAGTATGGAGGAAGAATGGAGAGGCACACACTGCAAGATGCTTTGAAGTCCATTGTGAAGTTTCCACAGTCTGTGTTGATTTGGGGAGCCATGTCATCTGCTGATGTTAGTCCACTGTGCTTTATTAAGTCCAGGGTCAACGCAGCCGTCTACCAGAAGATTTTGGAGCACTTCATGCTTCCATCCGCAGACGAGCTCTATGGGGATGCTGACTTCATTTTCCAGCAGGACTTGGCACCTGCCCACACTGCCAAAAGCACCAAAACATGGTTCAATGACCACTGTGCTTGATTGGCCAGCAAACTCGCCTGACCTGAACCCCATAGAGAATCTATGGGGCATTGTCAAGAGAAAGAAGAGAGACATGAGACAGAACAATGCAGAAGAGCTGAAGACCGCTATTGAAGCATCCTGGTCTTCCATAACACCTCAGCAGTGCCACAGACTGATAGCTTCCATGCCACGCCGCATTGAGGCAGTAATTGCTGCAAAAGGGGCCCAAACCAAGTACTGAGTACATACAGTATGCATGCTTATACTTTTCAGAGGTCCGATATTGTTCTACAGGTATGTACAATCCTTGTTTTATTGATTGCATGTAATATTCTAATTTTCTGAGATTGTGGATTTGGGGTTTTCATGAGCTGTAAGCCATAATCATCACAATTATGACAAATCACGGCTTGAACTATCTTGCTTTGCATGTAATGAGTCTATCTCATGTATTAGTTTCACCTTTTAAGTGGCATTAGTGAAATAAATTAACTTTTGCACAATATTCTCATTTTTCGAGTTTCACCTGTATCCAAAACACGGAAGGGGATTGCACTCTCAGACTGGACTGGGTACACATCCCATGAACCTGCAACATGCTCAGCCCTGGGTGCTATAGCACTCTCAGGAAGCTGTGCTGTCTCCAGAGTCAAGAGCAGTTAACCCCAGACAAGCCTGGGTGCAAGGCCCATAGGGAAAATACAAAATAAATTCATATAACACACAGAGAAAGTCCAGCACTCGCTTACAAGCTGTCGGCTAAGATTAAAAGCAAAACTGGATGAGTTAGTTACCGCATCTGGCCCAATGGGACAAGCCCAGGTACCACGTCAAGGTCTCTTCCAAAACCTGGGTCCCTAATACAGCCATACAAATGCAAGCTCTCAATCAAACAAACTGGGAACAAGTCAGGGTTCACAGACTTATGTAATCACCCTAGACATATACAATTTGCTATTTGCTTTTAATCATCTTAGCTGAGAGCTTGTAAGCGAGTGCTGGACTTTCTCTGTGTGTTGTATTAATTTATTCTATAATTTTCCCTATGGGCCTTGCACCCAGGCTTGTCTGTGGTTAACTGCCTTTGACTTTGGAGACAGCACAGCTTCCTGAGAGAGCTATAGCACCCAGGGCTGAGCATGTTGCAGGGTCATGGGATGTGTACCCAGTCCAGTCTGAGAGTGCAGTCCCCTTCCGTGTTTTGTATATGTCTAGGGTGATTACATAAGTCTGTGAACCCTGACTTGTTCCCAGTTTGTTTGATTGAGAGTTTGCATTTGTATGGCTGTATTAGGGACCCAGGTTTTGTAAGAGACCTTGACGTGGTACCTGGGCTTGTCCCATTGGGCCAGATGCGGTAACTAACTCTTCCAGTTTTGCTTTTAATCTTAACCGAGAGCTTGTAAGAAAGTGCTGGACTTTTTCTATGTATTGTATTAATTTATTTTGTAATTTTCCCTATGGGCCTTGCACCCAGGCTTGTCTGGGGTTAACTGCCTTTGACTCTGGAGACAGCACAGCTTCCTGAGAGTGCTATAGCACCCAGGGCTGAGCATGTTGCAGGGTCAAGGGATGTGTACCCAGTCCAGTCTGAGAGTGCAGTCCCCTTCCGTGTTTTTTAAACATATATATATATATATATATATATATATATATATATATATATATACACATACATAAAACCCCAATTCTGAAAAAGCTGGGACAGTATGGAAAATGCAGAAAAACAAACAAAAATAGTCATAAGAAAACTTAAATTCACCCTGTACTATATTGAAAACACATTATTAACACATTATTTGATGTTTTACTTACTTATTTATTTTATAACATATTTATATAATGAAAAAAAAATCTGTCTTTATAATTCCTGTTAGAAATGGAAAAGCAAACTCCAGACTTAAGACTCAATACTGCTATATTCCATACAGTCATTGGCTGTACATTCTAGAGACCCATCTATAGCTATCCCTGATTGGCTTCAACATAGAAGATTAGATAAAGGATACCTAGGTTACAACATGGCAGCACACATTGCTTTATGGGCACTAAAATGTAACAATTGTTTGTCAGTATATATAAACAACTGTCATTTTAAAAATTGGATCTGAATTGTATTCTTCATTTTGAATATATCATTTTATCTAGCATTTATTTACTGTTTATAGTCCCTTTATAAGTCAAATTAGCGCTGCGGAATCTGTTGGCGCTCTACAAATAACCCATTATAATAATAAAAGGGCTCTCCACCCTCCTTCCCTTCTATTCACCCTCTCGGCCCTATTTACCTTTTGCCAATTTGTTTAACTTTGTTTAAAGCAGTAGAGACATACAGTATGTATCAACTAGAAGTAACCATCACAGAGGGCACTAAGACACTCACTTTGGTATTCTAGCTCATTATGGGTTTTTATATATTCCAGTATTGTGCTCTAAATTTTAGAATAGAGCAGTGGCCCTGCAACCCTCAAAATAGTTTAATCTGACCCTCTCTTGTTTATTAATTAAATTGTTAATTTGGCCCCATCAATTTTTTAGGGTTCTAGAGGTGTAACAAGTTGATATTCTATATAGGCACTCACAAGATAAATATAAAGACAAAATATAAAGACAAGCATCCATTGTCCAGTGTGCACTGCTTGGATAAATGTCACTTTTTATTCAGTTCCAGAATGATCACTTACAATAGCATTCACAAGATAAATATACACTGTGTATGTCTATTGTGGACTACAACTCCTACTATGCACTACTACTTGGGTAATTGTCACTTCCAGTTCCTAGTATATCCAATTCCAGAGCACTTATTATATTCAAGTGCCCCCCATGGGAGAAGAACACTTGGCTAGTGGTGGCCCCTGGATACAATGAGCTTGATACCCCTGGATTAGAGGAAACCAAGAGAAACATATACATTTTAAAACAGAAGTAATTTGAAACGTTTATTTTATTTTATTTTTTGCATGCTTTATCTAAATAATGGAAACATAAATTATAGGTGTTTCTTTTTAGAAACCCAGGAGATCTGTTTTTGGAAAATTGTAATACATTTTCAAATATCCTCTTTAATAAGAAAAACAATGACTTTTGGTACTTTAAGCTTTCAAAATGTGTCTTCCAAAGATAATCAAATTCATTCCACTCCATTCTTCTGGCAATAAATGGTTTATAACTATGAGCATATCATTGGTTACGTATTTGTTTGTTATTTATTGTCAAAGTGCAGTCTATTTAGCTCTGAGGCTATAAAACATGAATAGGGGAAGCTAAAATAATCCATACTGAGCTGCTGATTTAAGGAGGGTATTGAGTTAGTGGGATTAGGAAGAACCATTGTTAAATTTATCCTTGTGTTACAACAAACTACAAAATCCCTGTTTCCCACTGAGCATATTCTGAGCGATTAGAAATATTGCTACTATTGTGTGGTGTTTTAAGACATAAAATGACAAAAGGTATAAACAGTAGTATGTTTCAAAACAAACACCCCAGGGGTCACTATCTTTCTTTAAAGCATTTGAGGATTAACCCATCTGATGTTATAGACATGCCAGCATCAGTATCTCAGATCCTATAGAATTATCTTGTTATTGTGACTGTAGATTGTATTCCATTTGCTGTGAATCCAAGTCATAAAGTCCAGACCTTGTTATATTGTTCACAAAATGCTTTCTGCAAGCTTAACTTCTTCTCTGCTTACACCTACACCTAATAGGAACATATGTATGTATATATATATATAAAACATATTTTGGAATATTACCTATAATTGTTTTTGCAATTCATTTTTTTTAAAGTAAAAAGGAGGTCAATTTTACCAAAGACATCATATAAGGTGCTTGTATATATAAAAGGAAAAAACATATTAAATTACAATTAATATTTATTTCAGGTATTTGACAGAGGTGTAGAAGTAAGCTGTATTATAGCGTGAAGTCAGTTTTTATTTACTCCTATTTTGTATTTGTACTTCTAAATCTTTGTGTATATTAAACAGCACACACTTTCGATGAGGTCTAATTTTGCTTTTTAATATAATATGCTTTATTGAGTATTTTAAAAAAACAATACAATGCAAAAAAAAAAGAAAGAAAAAGTAAAATGAAGATCACTGCTACAAGTGTTTCTGAGGGAAATTTCATACAGAGTACTTGAAATATGTATTAGAGAGCTTATTTTGAGTGATCTTTACATGTCAGTAATCTCTTACCTCATAGATAAAAAAAATAAAACGCAACACTCAGGGCGAGATTTGCGCTCGTCAGGTTACAGTGGCTAAAGTCCTCGCGTAAAGGTTAAGGGCTAAATAAAAGTTGCACCATACACAACATAAATACATTAAAATAATCTAATAATAATGATTCACATAAATATTAAAAATAAAAAAGTTATAAGTTATAAGGGTTAAAGGGTATATGGTGTATGACAAGGTGAATGGAGAGGGCTATTATATATTGGTTGAAAGGAAAGGGCTATAATGTATATATACATAAATATAGATGTCTAAATAAATGTATGCATATATAAATATGTATAAATGTGTATACAGGTGTATTTACACATATAAACATATATATACACCTGTATACACATTTATACATACAGTGCCCTCCACTTATATTGGCACCCTTGGTAAATATGAGCAAAGAATGCTGTGAAAAATGATCTTTATTGTTTAACCTTTTAATCTTTTGTTAAAAAAATACACAAAAATACTCTGCTCTCATCATGGATATCAAACAATTGCAAACACAACACAGGTTTATCAAAAAATAAATAAAAATATTTGTTAAATATATGTGTGGCACAATTATTGGCACCCCTATAAATTTATATGAGAAAAATATATTTAAAGTATATTCCCATTGATATTTTACATTTTAAGTACACCTGGGTGACAAGGAAATTGTTCAATCATGACTTCCTGTTTCACAGGGGTATAAATATGAGGTAACATATAGGCCAAATTTGCTTAGTCATTCATCACAATGGGTAAGACCAAGGAATATAGCTGTGATGTGCGCAAAAGGTTGTTGAGCTTCACAAACTGGGAAATGACTATAAGAAAATAGCAAAAGCATTAAAGGGACATAATACTCATATGCTAAATCACTTGAAACTGATGCAGTATAACTGTAAAAAGCTGACAGGAAAATATCACCTGAGCATCTCTATGTAAAAAAGGAAGATATTTTACCTCACAATTTCCTCAGCTCAGCAGAGTAAGTTCTGTGTAAAAAATTATACTCAGCTGCTGCCCAGCTGCAGGTAAAAAAAATAAAACATGAAGAAATGAACAGCAGCCAATCAGCATCAACAGTGCTGAGGTCATGAACTCTTTTACTGGGATCTCATGAGATTTGACTTAAAGGGACAGTCTACCATAGAATTGTTATTGTTTTAAAAGATAGATAATCCCTTTATTACCCATTTCCCAGTTTTGCATAACCAACACAGTTATATTAATATACTTTTTACCTCTGTGATTACCTTGTATCTAGGAACCTTCTTCCAGCCCCCTGATCACATGACTGTGACTGTTTATTATCTATTGTCTTAAATGTAGCATTGTTTTGTGCCTGAACACAATGTTATCTATATGGCCCATGTGTACTTTCTGTCTCTTTGTGTTGAAAAGACATTTAAAAAGCATGTGATAAGAGGCAGCCCTCAAAGGCTTAGGAATTAGCATATGAGCCTACCTATGTTTAGTTTAAACTAAAAATACCAAAAGAAAAAAGCTAATTTGATGATAAAAGTAAATTGGAAAGTTGATTAAAATTAAAAGTCCTATCTGAATTATAAAAGTTTAATTTATACTAGACTGTCCCTTTAACTCTTATGAGATTTCATAGTTAACTTCCATAAACTGAATAGGGAAATAACATGAGAGTGCACAAGGCTCAATCCCTTAGCTGTCCCGGGACATACATACTGAGTTGCTGCTTAGAAGTCCTTTACAATGGGATGTGGCTACTGAGGAACTTTTGATGTAAAATATCTTTCTTTTTTACATAGAGATGTTCAGGTGATATTTTCTAGTCAGCTTTTTACAGCTATGCGGCATCACTTTCAAGTGTTTCAACATTTGGGTATCATGGCCCTTTAAAAATGTCAATTTCCACAATCAGGGCAATAATTAAGAAGGTACAATCAACTGTAAATGTCATGAATCAACCTATCAAGAGGACATGTGTATGTATTGTCTCAACGCACTGTGAAGAGGATGGTTTGAGTGGCCAAAATATCTCCAAGGATCAAAGCTGGAGAATTGCAGGTTAGTTGTATCTTGGTGTCAGAAAGTCTCCAAAACTACAATCCAATGTCACCTACAACAAGTTGTTTGGAAGGGTTTCAATAAAACATCCTCTACTCTCATCCAAAAACAAACTTAAGCGTCTTCAGTTTGCCCGACATTACTGGAACTTAAGATGGCATCGCGTTCTATAGTCAGACAAAACCAAAATAGAGCTTTTTGGCAATAAACACCGGAGGTGGGTTTGGCGCAAACAGAGAAGTAGCCATATGGAAAAGTATCTCATGCGCACGGTTAAACATGGTGGTCGCTCTTTAATAATTTTCTGCTACAGGACCTGGACATTTTGTTAGGATACATGGCATCACAGACTCTATCAAATATCAACAGATGTTGAAAAAAAAACCCCACGAAATACAATCTATTGTACACACTGTTTATAAGTAATTTGGCAGAAAGTTTAATTCTTCTCTTATACAATTTTTTTCCAATGACTTTTAAAAGTATTAAATAATGTTTTATCATCTAGTTAACATTATGGGCCAGATTACAAGTGGAGCTCTATTTAGAGACTATTTAAACTTCACCAGGTGTATTACAATTTGAAAGTAAAGTTTTGCATGCAAGTGAAATCTGACGCACACTAACCAAAGGACTTAGACTATTGCGACAGTGTTGACTTATTCTCCCCATAGACTTCAATGGAGAGCGCAGAAGTAAAAACACTTTTCGCTCATGCGCTACCCTGACAGGAGTAATTAATATTTTACATTCCAATATTCTTCACATACAGAAATGTTTTTATTATATTGTAAACACACATTTCTATATTTATCTGTATATACCTATATATCTATTCAATATTTTATATTTAATAATACAAGAACATGCTTTAAGATTACTAATTCTTCCTGTGCGCTAACCCAACACTGTGTTAGACCCAAAACGTAAAACCCAAAGCTCGTTACACATATTTTACATTCCTATGTTCTTCACATAGAATTTTTTTAAATTTTTCATTATTAAATATATATATGATAATGTTAATGTAAAATAGATATCTATACCTATAAATAAAAATATATGCTGTTTTTGAATGGCGTCTCACAACGCAACATATCTATCTAGATAGTCTTGAGAAAGGCTAACCCAAATAGCCAAAATGTTGACTCTTGATGATGTTTGCATAATAAAGAAACCTTTTTGTATTACATAAAGTCCTGTGAGTGCCCTCATCTTTGTCTACTTTTGTATATATAGGAATAGATATACAGTTATAGATATATACAGCTATATATAGGAATATACAGTATATTTACAATAAAAATAACATTGTCCTGTATGTAAAGAACATTGGAATGTGAAATATGTACAGTAAATATACAGCAAAACACATAGATACATAAATACATATGTACACACATATATACATATATATGCATAGATACCATATGTAGACATGTATATGTCTGTATATATACAATATAGCCCTTTGCAGTCAAACATTGTGTCAACTGTAATTTTTTAACAAACTACCCTTTACGTGAGGTTTTCAGTCTTGCTAACCTGACGAGAGTAAAATGTGATTGTGCTCTCGCGATCACATTTACTTTCAACTAATACGAGTGCAAAAAAACTATATCATTCACAATCAACAGCTTCACACTCTTTTTTTTTAAAGTAACTTTATTAGAGAAAGAATAAAGTTAACAATAAACAATACACACATAGGGGCCTATTTATCAAGCCGTCAACCGCAAATATGTGGCGAGCCTGATTCGCCTTATTTATCAAAGGCTACAGACCGGCAAAAGTAGAATTTTGTGACGTAACATACGATCCGCCGGTCTCAGTCTGACACAGATCGATGCTTACGTCACTACAGATGTTCCGAATGCAAA
This sequence comes from Bombina bombina, assembly GCF_027579735.1. NCBI lineage: Eukaryota > Metazoa > Chordata > Amphibia > Anura > Bombinatoridae > Bombina > Bombina bombina. Next base: position 430,286,221 of record NC_069501.1, on the reverse strand, counting down.
TTCGGCACTATCTGAGTACTTTTGCTACTTATCAAATAACTACCAGGTACGCTTTTATTTGGGGGGGTTGGTTGTGTGGGTGGTGTGTTTTACTGTTGGGGGGTTGTTTGTATTTTTTTTTACAGGTAAAAGAGCTGATTACTTTGGGGCAATGCCCCGCAAAAGGCCCTTTTAAGGGCTATTGGTAGTTTAGTTTAGGCTAGGGTTTTTTTTTATTTTTGGGGGGGCTTTTTCATTTTAATAGGGCTATTAGATTAGGTGTAATTAGTTTAAATATCTGTAATTTGTTTATTATTTTCTGTAATTTAGTGTTACTTTTTTTTGTACTTTAGATAATTGTATATAATTTAGTTAATTGTATTTCATTTAGTTAATTTATTTAATTATTAATTATTAGTGTTAGGTGTTATTTTAACTTAGGTTAGGTTTTATTTTACAGGTACTTTTGTATTTATTTTAGGTAGGTAGTTATTAAATAGTTAATAACTATTTAGTAACTATTCTACCTAGTTAAAATAAATACAAACTTGCCTGTAAAATAAAAATAAACCCTAAGCTAGCTACAATGCACCTTCACTAGATAACTTGAGGGCATTAGTTTTTAATACAATTTATAGTTAAAAAAAACAAAATTGGAGAACATAAGAATGGGAAGCATCATAGAACTTACTCTCAAATCTGCTGCCTCCTCCTAAATCATGTTGCCCTGGGCCGATGCCTACTTGGTTTAGGTAAAAATATACCCCCTGGTATATCCTTAGTAATAAAAAATATATTAGGTTAGGTTTTATTTTACAGGTACTTTTGTATTTATTTTAGGTAGGTAGTTATTAAATAGTTAATAACTATTTAATAACTATTCTACCTAGTTAAAATAAATACAAACTTGCCTGTAAAATAAAAATAAACCCTAAGCTAGCTACAATGTAACTATTAGTTATATTGTAGCTAGCTTAGGGTTTTTTTTATAGGTAAGTATTTAGTTTTAAATAGGAATTATTTAGGTAATGATAGAAATTTTATTTAGATTTATTTAAATTAGATTTAAATTAGGGGTGTTAGGTTTAGGGGTTAATAAATTTAATATAGTGGCGGCGACATTGGGGATGGCAGATTAGGGGTTAATAAGTATAATGTAGGTGGCGGCGGTGTAGGGGGGGCAGATTAGGGGTTAATAACATAATGTAGGTGGCAGTGGGCTCTGGGAGCGGCAGGATAGGGGTTAATAAGTTTATTAGAGTGGCGGTGGGCTCCGGGAGCGGCGGTTTAGTGTTTAATAACTTTATTTAGTTGCGGCGGGGTCCGTGAACAGCGGGATAGGGGGTAAAACAGTGTAGTATAGTGGCGGTGTTTAGTGACAGTATACCAATAAAGCTGGGAAAAAGCCGAAGAGCAGCGAGATTGATGACTGTTAGTTAACAACAGTCCGCTGCTCATCGCCCCGTACTTGGTGCACGGCTTTTTGACAGCTTTTTTGGTAACTTTGGAGTGCGTATTCAGGTCCGCGGCAGTGATGTTAGGTGATATTAGGCGAGCGTATTGGTGCCGACAAATGCAAGTAAGTTGACGACTTGATAAATAGGCCCCATAGATTGAATAGATGGTATACTATGTATACTAAAATAATAGAGAAGTAAATTCTTGACTTGTAAATGTGTGTACTTGAAATATGTGAGAGCTTGCAAGTGATTTGCTTATAAAGTTCAACAAAAATAAAGTTTCATAAAGGTACATTAAAAACTAAAAAAATGCTACATACTATGATGTATTCAAAGCAAAATTTAGCCTGAGAATAGTACAGTATGTAGGTGTACTTTTAAAATGTGCAGTGCATTGGTTGTTTAAATATTGAAGAAATAATAATTATATTTTGAGTAAAATAATTGATACCTCCCTGTTGGAGCTTTATCTAATCTCTTCTGCTGAGGAAAATTATTTTACAGATATAAAATAGTCACTAAAGTACAATAAAAAAAGGGACATGAAACCCAAAAATTTCCTTTAATTATTAATTTAGAGCATACAATTTTAAACAACTTTCCTATATATTTCAATTACCTAATTTATTTTGTTCTCTTGTCCTTTGTTAAAAAACATACCTAGGTATAGGTTCAGGAACGGGAAGCTAGCTGCTTATTGGTGGCTGCACATTATCATTGGCTTACTGATGTATTCAGCTTGCTCCCAGTAGTGCATTGCCGCTCCTTCAATAAAGGATACCAAGAGAATGAAGCAAAATTGATAATAGACTTAAACTGGAAAGTTGTGTAAAATTGTATGCTCTATTTGAATCATGAAATACATTTTTGGGTTAGATGTCCCTTTAAGAATGGGAAAAATTGAACTAAGTAGGATTTTTTTCTAAATTGCTCAACATCTCAACATACAGTACATATGTTTGATGACTCGTTACTGCATTATTGTGTAAGCATTTTGCTATTTCTACATATAATCTCTTACATGGTTTATATTTTCTTCACATAAAAAAAATGACAAAAAATTTATTAGACGAAAATTTCCAGCACAGGAAGCAAATTCTCCACATATTTCATAACGCCTTTGTAGGAGAACAAATAAAAGATGTTGCTTTGATTGATTGCTCTTATTTAAATGCACATGTATTCCCAATACCTCTTTTAGCACCAGTAGAATTTGTTGGAGAAGTAGAATTTTAAGTAAAAATCTACAGAAAATCAGCAACTTATTTTTGCAATCGATGGGGAGAAACTTATCAATCTAATACCACTTCATAATTCTAGACATGTCAAAAGGTTTATCAATTAGGTTCACTTCTTGGAACACAGAGCTAGTTTCAGTGTGAAGGATGTAGTTACCACAAAAACATCTTCGAAATGTTCTTGAACTAAAAAAAAATGGAAACTAAAGTTTATCTAGAAAACATTTGTACAAAAGAAAAATTGAAAACAGTTAAACAGAAATAAAAAAATAGAAATGAGATGCTTTCGTTTTCTGAAATAGTGAAACACAACTTTGAGATGAAATATTTCCCACGGACAGGATTTATAGTAAGGTAAAGTAGGCATGTGCCTACAGGCACCCAGAAGGGTGCCTGTCTCTGCCTATTATAAATATCAGTCAGCCGGCAACCTTAACAAAGATGGCTGCTGACAGTGAAATAACAGCACTGCGCATGCGTATTATGCATGCATAGCCTTACGACTTCCCCAGTTCATTCGGCCATAAAAGATGGCCACCGCACATCTGCACTACTGTTATTTTACTGCCAGTCGCCATCTTAGTTAAGGTTGCTGGAACAGCAGTGAACGGTGAGCGGGGAGCGTAGAGGGAGGGTCGGGGGACGCTCCAGCTACTGGTGCCTACAGACAACTAGGCTGTAAATTAGGCCCTGCCCACGACGCAAGAGAATCTTTACAAATTCTGCATGCTGGGCCGAGATGTAGGTGAAATAGGAATAGATGCCAGTCTTACCACTATTTGAGTCTAATAACTATTTTTCCTACTTTGTCAACAGGATTCAAAAATACACAGTACATCATTTCAAAGGATATTTGCTTACAATTTCTGTCACATCAAGCCATCACACACATACACATCAAGCTATCCTTATATTTTCCTGCTTATCCAAAGAGAAATGCAATAGAATATGCAGCCCGTAGTTCAAAAGAATAGGCACATGTTGCTTGAGTTTAACTACCTGTGAACTTCAGACTCTTTAGACAAGTGATAAAACATTGCCAATTTGCAATTTGCCTGCTGCAAATTCATCTAAATAGAAGCCCTACTAGGGAATTCTTGGCCCATTATTTAGCAGTGACATGTTTATATAAAGTGTGTTAATTGTAGAAAAGCACTAGGCAACAACTGAGGTCAAATATATGTGGGAACTTACTGCATATGATCTGGAACTGCCCCAAGCTAGCTAGATTTTGGGGAATAACCCATTATTGGCTGAGATCTATTGGAATCCCTTTGGAAACGCTCACACTTCAGACAATTGTTTTCCTAGACTGCCAGAACACAAATAAATCAAACACACTATTCACATATAATGTAATCTTACAAGCAAGGAAAGTTGTTCTTAAAAACGGGTTAAATCGAGAGGCCCCAACCTTAAAGCAGTTAAAAAGAGAAGTACATCAACAAATGCTATACGAGCAAGCAGATACACTGGGAGATGCCCAGAGACGCACAAATCGTTTCATGGGTAAATTGGAGGCCTATCTACATACACTAGATCAGACTCAACAAATACAAATACTATATCCAAAACGCAACACAAACTACATTCTAGAAGCTCAATTGAGAGGGGAATGGCAACTTGATTTTGGGAGTTATACCCCTTCCTCAAGGTTGGGGACCAAGTCTATTCCGAGGAAATGGAACAGTGATGCCCTGGGGCAGGGATTGGTGGAGATGTGGAGGGCTGGAGGGTATATAAATAAATAGAAAATGAAGACATGCATTGATAAAACTCAATGGTTTTATCTTATCTTTTTTTCTCTCTGTATGATACTGTCATATGTGTTGCTTTTTGGTCAATCGACAATGTTTGTTCTTATACATATTGAGATAAAAGTCGATGTATGTTCTATGCATAAAGAATTAAAAAAAAATATCTGTGGGAACTTGAGTAACCTCCATCCAGGAAAAATATGAATCCAGACCTGTTTGCCAGAGATGATTTTTTAGTATTAATATATTTTTTATTACTAAGGATATACCAGGGGGTATATTTTTACCTAAACCAAGTAGGCATCAGCCCAGGGCAACATGATTTAGGAGGAGGCAGCAGATCTGAGAGTAAGTTCTATGATGCTTCCCATTCTTATGTTCTCCAATTTAGTTTTTTTTAACTATAAATTGTATTAAAAACTAATGCCCTCAAGTTATCTAGTGAAGGTGCATGAACCCTCCATGGGTTCCTGCCCTCTAGCTGGGAGAAATATATGAAACAAATATGATCTAAAATTGTTGGGTGTTGGGGGAATTTTAAGGCACCAGAATTTCCCAGTGCCTAAAGCAGCACAAAGCCTAAATTTACCACTGGGTTATCTGTTACTATGTTTAGAATATCACAGACTGCAATAACTTGGCAGCAATATTATAGGCCTAGAACTAAGTCAGTTTCAAGTTCTTGCCACCCATGGAGTTCTGCTATAAATAAAGTGAAGCTTTTTTTTTTTGCATTTAGGCCTTAACACATATCTTCCAACATTCCCCAGAGGCCTTCTTGGACTTGAGGCTAAGGACAGGGGGGGGGATAGGAAGGCTATGGATGGAGTCATGGCAGCCCCTGGTTTTGCTGTGGAAAATTGGGGCATTTGCCTGAACAGGAACTAGTGGGAGGGACTTTGGGGCTTCCGACTCTTGACGCTATGCAGAATGATTTAAGGTTAGGTTTACGATTAAGGTAGGAGCATAATAATAACTGTGTGAAGCTTAAATACCATAATATTATAAAATAATTATACAGGGATAGTTAAAGGAATAGTCTAGTCAAAATTAAACTTTCATGCACGAGTTTAAAAGAGCATCATTTCGGGGTGGAGCCGGACCGAGTTTAAGCATAGACGTGTAGTTTCTGAGCTCTGAGCAGTTTAAAGGAAAAAAGGGGCAATTAACGCTAATATGTGAATCAAATGGCACCAAAACAAAGGTTTTAGCTCCTAGAAGGGCTACCCTTCAAGCCTTTATCTATTTGGGCAAAATCAATTACCCACGAAGAACACAAAAGCCCAGAGGCCTAAACTGCAGGCACTGACACCACGAGGCACATCCGGAAAATTGCAGCTTTCTAAATATCAAACGGGGCAGCATTTCTTCTAAACTAGCCATGGCAGAAAGATAACTGACTGCCAGACTTAGGGGACTTCACTGGCCACTTTATCCGGAATCAAACATGGTCTATATTGCATTCTGGGAACGGGAGGTACAGCAACTCCTCCGGAGACACTTTGAGGGTCTAGCGCGGGACCTACATAGGATTGTGAATATACAAGCTTCCTCCCGAGAGATTGAGGTGCTAAGTGTAGCACAAACATTTCACCTGGCTGAGATAAGTGAAGCACCTTCAGAAGGTGCAGCGACTGGAGCCCTTTGGGCTTACGCGTCTCCATTAGCCCCAGCACAAGCGGTCTGACTGTCCGGAAGGCTTCTGCCGTGCTACCGGTGCCATCCAACATTTTACTGGAGGATGTCAGCAGGGAATGCAGCTCTCAGGCAAGTTAAGCTGTTATAAGTCCTCATGACAATCAGATTCTGTTGTCTTCATGTGAAGTGGGGATTAAGAGCAGCCTATGGCCCCAATTTATCAAAGGGCTTGCGGACCTGATCCGACACTGTGGATCAGGTCCGCAAGACCTCGCTAAATGCGGAGAGCAATACGCTCTCCGCATTTAACATTGCACCAGCAGCTCACAAGAGCTGCTGGTGCAACGCCGCCCCCTGCTGACTCGCGGTCAATCGGCCGCCAGCAGGGAGGTGTCAATCAACCCGATCGTATTTGATCGGGTTGATTTCCGGCGATTCCTGTCCGCCTGCTCAGAGCAGGCAGACAGGGTTATGAAGCAGCGGTCTTTAGACCGCTGCTTCATAAGTTGTGTTTTTGGCGAGTCTGAAGACTCGCCAGAAACACGGCCCTTCAAGCTCCGTACGGAGCTTGATAAATGGGCCTGCATATCTCAAGCTTTCCCTCTGTCTTGCCACTGGGCCACTAACTGTCAGCTACATTGAGATCGGGGATGTCCTTTTTTCTAAGCCCGCAAAATCATATGTGCCTATTATCTGCTTGATTATCTGCTTGAGTCTCTGTGTCCTCCTACCTATTAAGAGCTGAGAGAATCGGAGTTGGGTGAACTTGAGTGAACACACCGACATTTACAGGAAGTTGCTTTACAGACCTAGTGACTTCCATATTTCTAACTCTCGGTCTCAAATATTTGAAGATCCTTCTGTGAGACCTAATTATTGTAAATCTCAAGATATCGTTGATATTGGTATACAGATTTTATTTATATTGAGGACTTCCCTTTTTTCATTATGTTTGTGAACTTATTATATTGTTATTATTTAAGGTTGCTTGATATATATCCTATATGTCATGCTTTTCACAGAGCCAACAAACGCCAAGATTTATGATTTAGAATTTTAAACTGACTCTTACTATATTTAACTCACGCAATTACTTACTCAATGTATCCCCACATTGCTAATATATATACCATATGGTGATGTCGGTTGTATTTGGCTGACATCCCCACATATTGCTTGCCTTGAACCCTAACTACTGTTTAGTCCACTAATGTGTTGGGTGTCAGCTATTTAAATTTAAATTCTCCTTCTTTCATTGTGGCATGGTTTTACTCAGAGTTTATGTTAAATATGCTGTACCCTCTCTTTTAGTTGACCTCCTAAGAGGACTGTGTTTATAATACTTGATGAGAAAAAGGAAACTATATTGGCGCAAACTACTGAAGACTACCTGTTGAATAGTAAAATATATGACATGCTGTATTACTACATATACCTTATAATGTGTCCCTCCTTGCCATGGGGTATAGGGCCCGTGCCCATATGGAAGGAGAGTTTTGCATGAGAAAGAGGAGAACCTCAATAGTGAATCTATATGGTTATGTACACAATGTATTGCCTAGATTAGCGCTAAAACCATATTTTAGTTTTGGAATTTTACATAACATAATACACTATAACCAGTACAGCCTTTGCTACACTCTAGGACTGTCCTTATGTGTGTGTGTGTAAACAGTGTTTCATTGCATGTTTAGTTGGACTACACCTCAAATCCTCATGATGTACGTTAACTTGTTTGCTGCGTGATGTATTTATGTTACTCCATGATGGACTTATTCAGTCATGTCAATTGTGTTTTCTCTTCATTTTATGCTCCAAAGGTCTAGGAGAGGTCCCATTCGGTTCTTCTATGTTGTTTACTGGTACATTTAACACTTCAGAAGAATGGTCTAATAATTTGGATTTTAACGCTTATCACCTTTTAAATATAGTCATAGGGGTCAGTTATAGTACTGCTTGCTTTATAGATTATATCATTTTTTTTTAATAACCAGTGTCCTTGTTCTTATGTAGCAAGTGCTTGAGTTACAAGTTAAACGCCTGCAGCCTAATAATCTTTGCACTTGCTAAATGACCCAGTGGATTCCACCTGGTTAGTTTGGGAATACATTTATTTTATTTCTTTAGCCCCCTCCCCCCTGCAATGGTTTTGAGGATCTTCTGTCTTGAAATTCTAGATAATAAAGGATACGTTTGATTGAGCTCAGCAAAGGTTTTGCTCATATTTGGAGCATATTTCATTGTGTTGCCCAGTTAGCCCCCCCACCTATAAATCTAAAAGTATTAGAGTATTTGTTAATTCTACCCGGATACAATTAGTGCGGTTTACCTTGTAATTAACCACAATTAATACAATATCTATTATTCAAAGTCAATATTATAAACATATATTTTACATTTTCAACATATAGTAACTATTATCATAGTCTTTCTTGTTTTATTATTTCCTGAGTCTTCTAGTATAATCATAGGTTTGAACCCAAAGAACTCTTCCTGAGAAGATATATGTTTCTATATTATATGTGCTACTACACGGTTTATTCATATATTGGTCTTTATATTATTCACTTTAATACTAATTAATATTCTTAAGCAATATGTATATTTGTGCGTATTTTCTTTTGCTTTGATATGTCATAGTGATTACCTGTCAATCATTAATATTTACTATGTCAACAACCTTATATGCTACTAAGATATCATAATATCCATGCAATTTGTATTTATCCTCAAACTAACGGGATGTTTATGTATAGTTTATATTTGTTGTTTACTTTAATACTGCAATTCCCTATAAAATGTTTGTATAAAGAGTTAGGCCCAAGAGAGGTCTTGACTGCTTATTGAGGGATATATTTATCTTACAAAGAAAATGGAGGTTATACTTTTAGGGGCCTATTTATCAAAGGTCTTGCGTATTCGTATTCAGCATTGCACCAGCAGCTCACAAGAGCTGCTGGTGCAACGCCACCCCCTGCAGACAGGGGGGTGTCAATCAACCCGATCGTACTCGATCGGGTTGATTTCCGGCGATTCCTGTCCACCTCATCAGAGCAGGTGGACAGGGTTATGGAGCAGCGGTCTTCAGGCTCGCCAGAAACACGGGCCCACAAGCTCCATTCGGAGCTTGATAAATGGGCTCCTTAGTGTACATCTAGCGAAAATATTTTGATTTAGAAAAATGTCCTCCTTTCTGTATGTTCAGTCAGACCGGTTGTGTTTTTCTTACCATTCTTTTATATTTTGGCCAAATTCTTGATTTTGAGACTCATATATTTTATGTAAACCAGTATATAAGCTGCAATTTGTTTATATTTGTATTCATTTGCTTTGTATTATTTCTTTAACCTCAATAAAAAAACAATAAAAAAAAAACTACTTTCATGCACAACCTCAGATGAACAGATATACACTGAGGACAAAAAAGGACAAGGAATGAGCAGTAACTCTAAAGTTATTAATCTCTCAGATATCAGTCTCACAAAAGAACAAAAGAGGGTGTTAAACTATGGATTAAAATTTGTACCTAGTACAAAGTTTAATCTTTTCAATACCATTGTAGATGTCCATAGGATGGTGAGAAACCTTACAGTCAAATAGTTAGTGTAGGGCCCAGCATGGGCCTAGAGTGTGCTAAGGGTTAAGGCTGTAGGATAGTGGGATAGGAGAAGAGGGTTGGTTTAGTGTCCGCAAAAATGTTGCAGAAGTATGGAGGGCCCCTCCTTACCTTAAAAGCTGGGAACAAGCAAGCTATTTCCTCTTCTCCTTCTAATCTCAAAGGTGTGAAGTCTCTTCTGTGATCATGAAGCGTTCAAGACGTTCTGTGTTACCTCCACGGCGTTATCAGGAAGGCCAGGATCCACATGCTTTTGCTAGGACAAATAAGCAGATAAGTATAGGTTCTCAATTTGAGGAGGATATGGATGTTATACCCCCAACTCAAATGCAGCATGAGATTCAGGCCTTAGTACATGCTCCCCATAACGTCCAGAGTGTCTCTGCTGAGGAGATCACTAATGATTCACAACCTCCTCAATCACAAATAAACCTGGCATCAGATTTGCAGGTTCATCATTTGCCAGATATTAATTTAGCCCCTCTTTCTGCAGCGGTTACGCCATCCGCGGCAACGGCCGTTTCTTCATTTTTAGCATCCATTGCGGCTGCGATGGCTGCCTCAGTAAGCCAAACATCACCCTCAGGTGTTATTATTCCTACCGACACACCACCCGTTTCAGTAATGGCCCCTGCAGTTAATAATCTTGTTCCCTCGGATCAAATAAATATCCCTTTAGTCCCTAGCAATGAGCCTTTTTTTACTGCCACACTCCCAGTGCCTAAAAACCCAATACCCGTTCAAATGTAGCCTTCCGTTAGCGATCCGGAACTTGTGTAACCCATCATAAAAACTGTACAGGCCATGCGGCCTACTAGTCAGCATCAAGATGCGCCAAGCCCAGCTTCTAGTCAACTTCAGGTATCGTGGCCTACTTCCGGTGATGTATTTACGGCGATGACATCACCGGATGTTGCTGCGAAGGGCGCGGTAACTTCTGGTTTATCAGAAATCCAGCATGGCGGCAGCACTGTCCCACAGGAGCTCGCAGGTGAGCACCATGAGGTGACATTGAGGCAGGGAGCACAGAGGGGGGACTCGGGGGCCAATCAGTGCAGCGGTAATGTAACACAGCGCAGTGTTAGGCCTCATGTGAAAAGTAATATTGGACAAGATTGGTTGGCAAAGCGCAAACCAGTTAGGATAACAGCAGCCTGTAGGAGCGGTTCTCAATTAATGGCAAAAAATTCTAAAGGTACTAAAAGACCTCTTTAATTTGTTCAAGGGCCAAGTTCAGTGGCTACTGTTATCTCTGGCGCACAGAATAACGCAGTAATGGTTAGCAATATGCCCAATACAGTCAGCCAGGATAATGCAGGTATACAGCCTGGGATTGCTGCTAACATCCCAGGTCTCACACATAATTCTTTATTAGGTACGAGAGGTGTGATTGATGCTTCCCACTTGAATGCATGGGGTTTCCGTTGTGCAAAACAGTGTGAATGAACAAGGGTGGTATGAATGTAACTTCATTGAATGAGAGTTCTATGAATGTTAACTCTTTGCAAACTTCTTCTATGCCTGTCTCCTCTTCATCCCTGTGTACCATCTCTGATACTCCCGGGCCCAATGTACAATGTTCTCTCAAGTTGTTGGATCTCTTGCAGGGGGTGTTGTCAGAAGAGCATTCAGGCACGGCCACAAGCATTCCTCCAAGCGCATCAACATTGCCAGTGGCAATGCAACAGGTGATTCCGAGTACATCAAGGAGTCAAATCCCTCCACGTCAACAGGGATGGAAACACAGTCAGCTGTAGCAGCCACATCATTGCTGAACCCTGCAACTGCAGTACACGGTGAGTCTTGCACATTTACACATGACCGTAATGATTCCTCCCCTACTGACACCAATTCAGCTAGCGACACATCTGTAGGTCTGCAGGGAAAAGGACAAAAGAGGATGTTTAGGATGATTAAAACAATCCTAAGGGAATCTCATTCAGGTTCTAGTAAACAGGTCAGTGTAGGCTTATCTCAGCCCAATCAAACTTAAGCGGTAGCCCCCCTCCCAATAGAGAACATACCCCCTTTGGGGGCAATTTCCAAAAGACTGCATTGTATGGGGATGCCAGCCCAGCAAAAATGTACTCCCTTCACACTCATTTGCGCCCAAAAATAGTGAAGCGTTTACACTAAGGTAAATACATTAATATTTTTGACTTCTCTATTGATTCTTATAGGCAACGAGAAAGAAGTGAACAGGCCCTAAAAAATGTAAATGCCCAGGCACTTTTGATGAGTGGCTGCAATGTTTTATGGTCTTCTCTTCCTGCTACCTCGAGAAATACCCCTTTAAAAATTCACTGGATTCAAAGACACCATAGTGAAGGGATATGGAGGGAGTATGATTCCGAATTTAGGAGAAAAATGTCTGGTAATCCAGTCCTAACATTCAATTCCACCAATTTGCAGTTATGGCAGTGTATGGCCCCTTCCAATCCTTCCCCTTCAGCGAATACTAGTTTACAAACATTTTGTGGTAATAGAAATAGAAAGAGGGGCGGGGCATGCTGTTTTTTTCAGGAATAGAAATGTGAGAGGCAACTCCTGTAATTTTAGACACGTCTGCAAATTCTGTGCTGGCCCCCACTCAGGTAGTGACTGCTTTAAAGATACCCCAGCATCCGGGAGAGCCCCTAATCCCAATATGGCAGCAAAAGGCGCAGTCGCCAGTGATGGTTCACGTGCTTGAGCCCTGGTTGCATAATTACCCAGATCAGGCAGTGGCAAGATTAGTGTGGGAGGGTTTTACTTATGGGTTTACTATCCCTGTTTATCACCCAATTAAAGGCTCAAAAGTACATAGACAATTTGGTTTCGGCTTACCAGCACCCTCTGGTAGTAAAAGAAAAATTGAATAAAGAGTTGGCCACGGGCCGTATCATAGGACCACTCCCCTATCCTTCCATCCCAAATTTAGTGGTATCCCCCCTAGGGGTAGTGCCCAAATAAGAGCCAGGAAAATGTTGTCTTGTTCAGCCCCTCTCATGCCCCAAGGGTAGCTCAGTTAATGATGCCATAGATCCTCAGCTAAGTTCAATGCGTAAAAATCTTTTGATGGTACCCTGGATTTGGTTAGACGGGCAGGGAAGGGTGCTTTAATGGCTAAATTAGATATTGAGGTCGCTTTCCGGTTGTTGCCCCTTCATCCATCAGTTTTCCCCCTTATGGGTTGTAAGTTCCAGGGTGAATTCTATGTAGATCGCTGCCTGCCCATGGGTTGTGCGCTTTCATGTGCCCTCTTTGAGTCCTTCAGCACTTTCCTTCATTGGGCTGTAGAGTGTAGGGCAGGCAGCGATTCCATTATTTATTTATTAACAGGTATTTGTAGAGCGCCAACAGATTCTGCAGCGCTATAAACATAGTTGGTATACAGGATAACATTTATAAGGATCAAATGGGTAGAGAGCCCTGCTGAGAGTTGCACTTTTGTAGTCGACTCTTACAAAACTGTGTTTCCACCCCTGTTGACGTGGAGGGATTTGACTCCTGATGATCCCTTGAAGTACCCGGAATCACCTGTTGCATTGTCACTGGCAATGTTGATGTGCTTGGAGGAATGCTCGTGGCCATGCCTGAATGCTCTGCTGACAACACCCCCTGCAAGAGATCCAACAACTTGCGAGCACATTGTACATGGGGACCGGGAGTATCAGAAATGGTACACAGGGATGAAGAGGAAACAGGCATAGAAGAAGTTTGCAAAGAGTTAACATTCATAGAACTCTCATTCAATGAAGTTGCATTCATACCACCCTTGTTCTGAGGTCCCCCATCATTCACACTGTTTTGCACAATGGGACCCCATGCATGCAAGTGAGATGCATCAATCACACCTCTGGTACCTAATAAAGAATTATGTGTGGGACCTTGGATGTTAGCAGCAATCCCAGGCTGTATACCTGCATTATCCTTGCTGACTTTATTGGGCATATTGCTAACCATTACTGCATTATTCTGTGCACCAGCATTAACAGTAGCCACTGAACTAGGCCCTTGAACAAATTGAAGAGGTCTTTTAGTAGCTTTAGAAATTTTTGCCATAAATTGAGAACCGCTCCTACAGGTTGCTGTTTGCACTTTGCCAACTGACCTTTTATAATATTACTTTTCACATGAGACCTAACACTGCACTGTGTTAGGTTACCGCTGCACTAATTAGCCCCCGAGTCCCGCCCTTTGTGCTCCCTGCCTCAATGTAACCTCATGGTGCTAACCTGCGATCTCCTGTGGGACCGTGCTGCCGCCATGCTGGATTTCCAATAAATTGGAAGTTACCGCGCCCTCCGCGGTAACTTCCAGTGAAGTCATCGCCGGAAATACGTCACCGGAAGTAGGCCGCAATACCTAAAGTTGACTAGAAGCTGGGCCTGCCGCATCCGGATGCTGACTAGTAGGCCGCATGGCCTGAACGGTTTGTACAATGGGCTACACAAGTTCTGGATCGCTAACGGAAGGCCACATTTCAACAGGTATTGGGTTTTGAGGCATTGGGAGTGTGGCGGTAGAAAAAGACACATTGTTAGGGACTAAAGGGATATTTATTCCATAGCTCATTACCTGGACGATTTCCTTCTAGTAGGGAGAGCGGATTCAGGTGAATGTTTGAGGCTTATGAATGAGATGCGGAATCTTATGTCCCAATTTGGGGTTCCCCTAGCTGATGATATATTTTGGTAGACATAGTGGAGATGGTTTGTAGACTTCCAGTTGATAAGATCCAAGCTATGTTAGAGGCCGTCCGGGCTGCTGCTAGTAGTAAGTTTTTTTAGCTGAAACAACTCCAATCTCTTTTAGGTCTACTGAATTTTTCTTGTAGGGTCATTCCTATGGGCAGCGTTTTTAATCGCAGATTAGAGATACAACTTAGCGCCAGTTCTAGGCCCACACACAAAATTATGCTCTCAGAGGACTTGGTAGCAGATTTGTTAGTCTGGGAATCCTTCCTGGTAAAATATAACGGTTTGAGTGTTTGGCGCACTGGTCCGGTATCTAGCCAGCTTTTACACCTTTTTATTAATGCAGCAGGAGCACATTGCTATGGAGCTTATTTTCAAGGTGAATGGAGTGTGGGACGGTGGCCGAGTCAGTGGGTAACTCTGGGCTTGACTCGCAAATTAACTCTCCTTGAACTTTTTTCCATAGTAATGTCAGTTGAACTTTGGGGGAACAAATTCTCAGACAGAACTATTGTGTTCTGGTCAGACAACATCAGCGTGGTATATGCAATTAATAACTTGTCTGCCACCTCTTCGGTGGTAGTGACTTTGTTGCGGCATCTGGTGTTGCGCTGTCTGGAGCTCAATATCCAGTTTATAGCGAAACATGTCCCTGGGGTGAATAACGTAGTGGCTGAGGCGTTATCAAGATTTGAGTGGGAGACCTTTAGATGCTTAGTACCCAATGCAGCTACAGTGGGTGTACTTTGTCCTGATTTCCTTTGGCAGCTTGTCGGTCCTCAAAAGCTTTACTACCCCTGGTGCGTGCCTCCTTGACCCTGTCCACCTGGCACTCCTATGTAAGACTCTGGAGTGAATGGGATCAGTTTTGCAATTCCAACATTGTTGAGTCTGCTCAGGGATCTCTGGCAACCTTATGTGACTGGTTGGTGAGTTTACACGCCGCTGGAGCACGTCAGGGTGCCATTCAGTCTCATTTGGCAGTGTTGCCTTTCTTTTATAGATCATAAGCTCTGACAGACCCCGCAAATTAATTTTTTATTCGCAAGTAGTGAAAGGATGGGGTACATCACAGCCACAGAAAAAGGACTCACGGGAGCCTATCACCAGGGACCGGATTGAACGGTTGGTCTCTGCATTGGAACTCATTTGTGCTTCCAAATTTGAATTATTATTATTCCGAACTGCTTTCGTGTAAGCCTTCTCAGCGGATCTAAGAGTTAGTGAGTTAGTGGCTCCTTCAAAGCGAATATCAGGCAGAGGTATACAGTTAGAACACGTTAGGGCCTCTCCAGACTCATTGCTCTTGTTAATTCCCTGTTCCAAAACTGATGCATTAGGTAAAGGTGTTTGGCTCACTATCCCCCCAGTCGCTGATAGCCCTTTTTGTTCAGTGAAGTTAGTCAACATGTTTATGATGCTCAGGCCACAGACACATGGGCAATTCTTGACCCATGAGGATAGGAGCTCCCTTTCAAAATTTCAGTTTAGTCAGGTATTGAAAAAAGCAGCAAATAAAGCAGAGCTGGATGTTACTCAAATAGTACCACACTCTTTTCGCATAGGGGCTGCCACTAATGCGGCACTCACGGGTTCTTCCGTTAATAACATCAAACAATTGGGATGTTGGTGCTCCAATCGTTTTAGAGGATATGTTCGTCCAATTGTTTAAGACTTGCAGTAATATTCACCAGATACTAATCTCTTTTGTTTCCACAGGAGGCACACCGGGAGCAAAACGTGTTTGGATCATGGAACACTCCTACGTTCATTGGGCTGCTATTCGGTGCGCTTCCCATCCCGTGAGGCAAACTTTGCGCTTCCTATCTCCCAAGGCATCTGTTAGGTGGTTAGGGCATAGGGGAATGTGCTGGCCGCAGTTAGTGGACATCCTTTCTGAGGCCCTCACGTTATACCAAGATTACATTGGAGACTAAATGCAGCCTATAGGGTACGTAAAAAAATAAATCTTAATAGGCCAAGACCTTCACAGAATCTGGTGGCTTTGTGGTACGGCACAAAGCCATCACGGCCGACAGAGCAGATTTATATATCGCAGGGATAAGGTTCACCTAACTGATATAGGCCTGGATTTATTTATTAAGAGTATACAGAGGCTACTTAGTATTGTGTAATGGCACTTATTGTAAACAAATCATCAGTCTGGTTATACCAGTGCAGTAGTCCTTACCATTTGTGATGACATATCAGTGTCAGTATGGTTATCTTATGCTAAACACTGGATTGATGTTTTTGTAGTATTATATATTCTGACTGTGTGTTGCTAAATTGTTACACAGTAAGAAGTATCTATTGCGTTGGTTTGAACAGAACTTCAATAGTTTAGCCCACACTACAAAGTCTGAATGTGCTGGGTGTCTTGCCTGTGTAACTTAATATGTACCGATGCTGCACTTATTTTGCCATCATTATCTAGTGTGAATACTTTACATGTATGTTGCCTATTCTATGGTATATGATACATTCATGCACAGGTTGCTGGTACTTATAATTTTCAAAGGTACTTGTTTTTCACACTCTGCCTTTGTGTTTAATATATAATGTTGGCATTGGTATTTTTATGTGCTATGCATTCAATAGTTTGGTTAGCGTTACTGTATGTAACCTCGTATCTTTGATGTGTTTGTGTTAGTATCAACTGGGAATAAATGCTATTGCAACATTATGTTAACACTGTTGCCATCTTTTTAATTGCTTGTACATATTTTAGTTATAAGTTTTGGCACTCTGTGTTTCCCAATGTATTGGGTATATATTTATTGGTATTAAGCACTTCTGCTGCAAATGCAGACTTGTTTAGTGTGTTCCAACTTATAAACAAATGTGCGGTACTCAGTTGAGACGTGACCTATATTCCATTATATCTCATAAGTTACAAACAGTGCTTGCATAAAGCGTTCAAATAAAGTAGTAGTTACCTATTAATAAATATTACTGACTATGAGTTACAAGTACTCTCAGATCACTGTTGATGCGTGTATACACCGTTGTAATCGATATCAGAATCTGCAAGTGCACATACATTTTTGAATGTTTATTATATATTGCAAGCTGCTTCTGAGTAAGCTGCCTACGGCAGGTCTTTAATAAGTTCAATTGCTGTTGAGACGTTCATACATCGATGTGTAACACCTGCTTGTGTTGGTCCATTCACACTTTGTAAATAGGTCTGTTTACATTCATACACTGTTACGATATTTAGCATACACACTCTGTAAGGCTGACTGCTGTAGCGGTAAATTATAGCCACTATATGTAAAGGATTTTACAATAGGAGTCTCCTTATGCACTCTCCGTATTATATGGCAATCTTTGCCTGTTATTCTATGGTAGATAAATTACAAGCGCTCCACTGATTCATCGGTACCACCCCCAATTCTCAAGACTGGTTTTCTATCCGTGGTATAATTTCATAATAGTAATTAGCAACTATGGTAGATTAAAGTAAAAACAACAACTATTGGGACCCCATCATCCCGCACAACCCCCCTGACGCGTTTCGCCTGTTTAGGCTTTATCAAAGGCCAAATTAGAAAGTTGCTTAAAATTGCATGCTCTATCTGAATCATGAAAGTTTAATTTTGACTAGACTATTCCTTTAAGGACTGAAAAAAATATTTATGAAATACATTTTTTGTTCTTTAGCTTTTACCAAATGAAAGTATGGAATTTTATTTCTGATAAAATGGTTTGCCCCAACAGAGGTTTTGGTGGGAAGCTTTCAATCTCCAGTGCAATGTAAATCTATTTCTGGCCGTATTCCATTTTTTTGCAGACTTGCTGGCTATGACTGTTATTTTTTAATTCTTTTTACTTTCAGAATTTCTGTAAGCTTAGTATATCACTAGCTTTCTCTCGCCTCTTTATTTCATATAATCCTGTTTGTTTTTCATCCTTACATATGACTCCTAAGGATGATTTACTAAACAAATCTGTTTTCAGCTCTATTCAATACTGAAACACATTGCCCTCAACTCCCTTCAGTCAGTGGAAGAGTTAAATCATGCTGGCTCAAGCCCTGTGCTTGAGTTCAGAATTAATGGACTTTTAGGCCTCATCTAAAATATCCTTCCACCCCAGGGTCTCCCACAGGTTACACAAATATTAGTTCAAACTACCCAATAAATCTGTCCCACAGGCAGATAGGTCTGCAGTTTTCTGTCTCTGGATTCTGAGGCCTTACTGTTTAGAAAAAAATGTAAAAAATTGTTATAGTTTGTAACTATTCTGCAAAAAAACAAGCGCAAGAACAGATATAGTAGAAAATAGATTATATGTATTGTACTTCTGAATGGATTATATTCACAGTAATCTGTAAAAATCCTCAACAGGACAAAACTCTGTTATATAACAAACAGGGTAATCCAAATTGAAGGGCTGAAAATTGTTAAAAAAAACAAACTTTATGATAAGCATTACTGTACATAGCTAATACATTTAGCAAATTAGCAACCTTTTGTAAATTCAGATAAAAGTGCACTGGATAATAGGGGTGCCCTAATTGCTCTTAACCCTCCCCCCCCTAAAAAAAAAAAAAAAGAAACCCAACAAATTATATTCTTTATTTGTTTCTCAGTTGTTCAGAGAAAATTTAGATATTAAAAAAAAAAAAAATACAGCCATCAAAGACCATCTTATATGCACCTTGGATTGTACTGTTGTCTCAGGATTGAAGTGCTATATCCATGACTCATTTATAGTAACAAATCAGGATTCCTTGTCAGAACGTATCATCCGCCGTCTTCTTCTGGTCTGTAATTAAAGGGACACTCAAGTCAAAATTAAACTTTCATGATTCAGATAGAGCATGCAATTTTAAATAACTTTCCAATTTACTTCCATTAACAAAATGTTTTTTTTTATATTTAAATGTTTTAAGTGACCAGCTCTTACTGAGCATGTGCAAGAATTCACAGAATATATGCATATGCATTTGTGATTGGCTGATTGCTGCCACATGATACAGGGGGAGTGGAAATAGACATAGCTTTGAAATTTGTCAGAAAAAAATCTACTGCTCATTTGAAGTTCAGACTAAGTGCTATTGCATTGTCTTTTTATCATGCATTAGTTGATTATGCAAATCTACTGTATTTAATGGTCCTTTAACATTTGGGCACCCATTCTCCTAACAATTTTTCCATGTCTAAAACATCCACTAAAATTAACTGTACTATGCCATATGTCTCTAATTTGCGCATTGTCAATCATCGCCCATCAATCACCATGTCATTAATTTTTTTCACAGATTTTTCAGTGGCAAATATTGTTGGGCAACTGTAACAAGGGGCATTTTCATATGACTCCGCTTACAGCTTAAGGGGACAGTAAAGTCGAAATTAAACTTAAATGATCCAGACAGATATTTTAACGAACATATCAATTTACTTATATTTCCGAATATGCTTTGTTCTTTTGATATACTTTGTTGAAAAGCATACCTAGGTAGGCACATTAGCAGCAATGCTGGAAGCCTGTATGTGAGGCTATCCAGAAGTACAGTAAGAGGCCTATTTATCAAGCCGTCAACTGTGCTGCTTTCACCGGTATCAATACGCTCGCCTGACATCGCCTAACATCGCAGCCGCGGACCTGAATACGCTCTCCATATTTAACAAAAAAGCTGTCAAAAAGCCACGCACCAAGTACGGGGCGATGAGCAGCGGACTGTTGTTAACTAACAGTCATCAATCTCGCTGCTCTTCAGCTTTTTCCCAGCTTTATTTGTATACTGTCACTTAACACCGCCACTATACTAAACTGTTTAACCTCTATCCCGCCACTCTCGGACCCTGCCGCAACTAAATAAAGTTATTAACCCCTATCCCGCTGCTCCCCGACACCGCCACAACTCTAATAAAGTTATTAACCCCTATTCCGCCGCTCCCGGAGCCCACCGCCACCTACATTATGTTATTAATCCCTAATCTGCTGCCCCCTACACCGCCGCCACCTACATTATGTTATTAACCCCTATCCCACCGCTCCCGGAGCCCACCGCAACTAAATAAAGTTATTAACACCTAAACCGCCAGCCCCCCACATCGCCATAAACTAAATTAACCTATTAACCCCTAAACCTAACAACCCGCTAACTTTATATTAAATATTAACTCATCCCTATCTTATAATAAATTAAACTTAGCTTTAAAATTAAATTAAACTATATTAAACTAATATTTAACCTACCCTAACTTTTATACTAAAATTACATTAAACTATATTAAATTAATAATTAATCTACCATAACTTTTATACTAAAATTACATTAAACTACAAATTTTAAATTTTAAATTTTAAAAGCCCCCCCAAAATAAAAAACCCCTAACCTACAGTAAACTACAAATAGCCATTAAAAGGGCCTTTTGTGGGGCATTGCCCCAAAGAAATCAGCTCTTTTACCTGGAAATAAAAAATACAAATACCCCCAACAGTAAAACCCACCACCCACACAACCAACCCCCAAATAAAAACCTAACTAAAAAACTTAAGCTCCCCATTGCCCTGAAAAGGGCATTTGGATGGGCATTGCCCTTAAAAGGGCATTTAGATCTATTGCAGCCCAAACCCTAATCTTAAACTAAAACCCACCCCATAAACCCTTAAAAAATCCTAACTCTACCCCCTGAAGATCGACCTACAGTTTTGAAGATCCGACATCCATCCTCCAAGAAGCCGGCAGAAGTCTTCATCCAAGCAGCCGAAGTCTTCATCCAAGCCCGCAGAAGTCTTCACCCAGACGCCATCTTCTATCTTCATCCATCTGGCGCAGAGCGGTTCCATCTTCAAAACATCCGACACGGAGCATCCTCTTCAATCGACGGCTCCTTCTGAATGAAGGTTCCTTTAAATGACGTCATCCAAGATGGCATCCCTTAGATTCTGATTGCCAATCGGAATTAAGGTTTAAAAAATCCTATTGGCTGTTGCAATCAGCCAATAGGATTGAGCTTTCATCCTATTGGCTGATCCTATCAGCCAATAGAATGCGAGCTCAATCCTATTGGCTGATTGGATCACTATGTAGGTGGCGGTGGTGTCGGGGCAGCAGAATAGGGGTTAATAAGTATAATGTAGGTGGCGGCGGTGTAGGGGGCGGCAGATTAGGGGTGTTTAGACTCGGGGTATATGTTAGGGTGTTAAACGTAACTTTATTCTACCATAGGAATCAATGGGATATCGAGCAGCAGCGAACATAAGCTTTCGCTGCTTTCAGACTCCCATTGATTCCTATGGCATCCGCCGCCTCCAGGACGGCGGATTGAAAACGAGGTATGGTACGCTGGGCCGGAATAGTGGCGAGCGTACCTGGTAGTTATTTGTTAACTAGCAAAAGTAGTCAGATAGTGCCGAATTTGCATTCGGAACATCTGTAATGACGTAAGCATTGATCTGTGTCGGACTGAGACCGGCAGATCGTATGTTACGTCACAAATTTCTACTTTTGCCGGTCTCTAGGCTTTGATAAATAAGGCGAATCAGGCTCTCCACAATTACGCTGCTGAATTCCAGCATATTTGCGGTTGACGGCAGTTATTGTATGATTAAAATGGAGCCTAGATAATAGCATGCCCCAGTGCATGCTGGTATCAGGCTCAGTGGCTAATTACTGGATGCCTCAGGAGTCAATGTTATTTTCTGCCCTTAGCGATAAAAGGGTTAAACTTAATGTGTCAAAATACTAGATAAATACCCTGGGTTGTCTAAATTCTACAAATATATACTTTTGTGTAGCAGTTTTGAATTGAGTGACTGCTATTTAGTTCACTGTCTAAGAATAGAAAATATTATCATTAAACCAAAAATTCCATCTTTATAGTATTTGGCCAAGATTTGTTATAAATTACTTGGAAACATATAGGGTATTCTTAAAATCAGGACAACATAATGAATTTATTTGGTAGTATTTTTCTTTAGCTACATTAGTTTTGAAGAAATGATTAAAGGGACACTCAGGTATTATTAAATTTTCATGATTCAGATACAGCATGTAATTTTAAACAACTTTCCAATTTACTTCCATTAAAACAAATGTGCACAGTCTTTTATATTTACCCTTTTTTTGAGTCACCAGCTCCTACTGAGCATGTGCAAGAACTCAGACTATACGTATATGCATTTGTGATTGGCTGATTGCTATCACATGGTACAGGGGGAGTGGAAATATACATAACTTTGAAATGTGTTAGAAAAGAATCTACTACTCATTTGAAATTCAGAGTAAATGCTATTGTATTGTCTAGTTATCTTGCATTTGATGATTATGAAAATCTATTGTGTTTACTGGTCCTTTAAAAAGAAAACTGAAAAAAAATGCTATTTTTCCCATTTCCCCCATTTTTCAGTATTAAATTCCATATTAAGTATTAAATGACATATGCTTGAAGGGTATCACTAGAAAAGCAAAAGTCTGTCTATTAAAAATAGAGTATAATATGTATGGGTACACTAAACAAAAGAGCAGACAACAAAAATGCCCAAATTGCTCATGTCATTTATGCATTGAAACTAGGAAAAACCTTGGTCCTTAAGGGGTTAAAATTGTGTGCTCTATCTGAATCATGGAAGAAAATGTTTGGGTTTCATATCTCTTTACACTCCTAACACCACCTATTAACTGTGGACTAAGATGGAGAAGAGTCTTCTAATGTGTCATGCATGTCTTTTTTTTCACTAAGTATTTGATGACAGCACAATATTTGCTTTGCTCTATTTCTACAAATTTCTCAATAGCTCACAAAAAATAATAATCCTGTAAAGAAGAAAAGAGTTCAATTTGGACAAGTGGAGAGCTAAATATTGCTTGTATGCAAGATAATCGCAATGACAAGAGCGCACTTCCATAGGTTTCTATGGGAGCCTCGTTCTGATGCCTTTACAGACGGCATCAGAACCTTGAGCAGCGCAGAGGCTAAGTAGCGCAGCGATGGGCAGCATTTTTAAATATATATGAATATATACATATATATTTATGTGTTAATATGTGTATATACAGATATTAACATAAATATATATGTACAGTATATAATCATATACATATATATTTACCTTGCGGTCTATGGAAACACACAGCTCCCATAGACTGTTATTATTATTATAAGTTATTTGTAGAGCACCAACAGATTCCGCTGCGCTATAAACATAGGTGGTATACAAGGTAACATTTATAGGGGTCAAATGGGTAGAGGGCCCTGCCGAGAGTTGCAACGTTGTAGTCAGCTCTTATGAAGGTGATCTGCAAACAGTTGGGCTTTCACGCTTACATGCTAAGGGGGTTCAAGGGGATAGCCATGAAGTAGAGAAATTGGGTTTTAGAAGAGGTTAGTGTAGGTTGTATGCATCCCTGAACAGTAGAGTCTTTAGGGAGCGCTTGAAGCTTTCAAAACTAGGGGAGAGTCTTGTGGAGCGAGGCAGAGAGTTCCACAAGATGGGAGCCAGTCTAGAGAAGTCCTGTAAACGGGAATGTGAGGAGGTAACAAGAGAGGAGGAGAGTAGGAGGTGATGAGCAGAGTGAAGGGGTACGGGAGGGAAAGTATCTGGAGACAAGGTCTGAGATATAGGGGGGAGCAGTGCAGTTGAGGGCCTTGTATGTCAGAGTCAGAATTTTGTGTTTAATCCTGGAGGCAAGAGGAATTAGCAGATGAAAAGCGTAAGGAAGATGAGCCTGGCAGAGGCATTCATTATGGATTGTAAAGGAACTAGACGGCAGCTAGGGAGACCAGAGAGAACAGAGTTGCAGTAGTCAAGGCAGGAAAGGATGAGAGAGTGGATTAAAATCTTAGTTGTGTAAGGAAATGTCTAATTTTAGAGATGTTTTTAATGTGGAAGCGGCAGGATTTAGCCAAGGACTGAATGTGAGAAGTGAGAAAAAGATCTGAGTCAAATGTGACCCCAAGACATCGGGCATGCGGGGTAGGGGTAATGATGGAGTTGCCAACAGTTATAGAGAGATGGGGGTGGAGATTTTGGAAGAGGGGGGGGGATAAGATTTAACTTAAGGTAGTGAGAGGACATCCAGGATGATATATGAGAAAGACAGTTAGTGACACGGGTTAGCAAGGACAGAGATAGGTCTGGTGTAGAGAGGTAGATGTAGGTGTCATCAGCATACAAATAATATTGAAACCCGTGGGAATTTATTAGGGAACCTAGTGATGATGTGTAGATTGAGAAGAGAAGGGGACCGAGGACAGAGCCTTTGCGGTACCCCAACAGAAAGTGGTAATGGGGCAGAGGAGGACCTAGAGAAAGCTACACTAGAGACTGCAATGTAAAGGCTCTTTTCAGTGCTGTTTTTTTCTAACACCCCACTCCTGCCAACTTTTAAGCCCCAAAACTGCCTAGTGCAGTTTTTTTTAAATAAAAACTATAATGCCCTCTATTTTGAGGGCATTTGGGGCACTTTTATAACATTAACCAGAGGTCTAATCTCTGGTTAATTTTTGGAGCACTGCAATTGCTACCACGATAGCAATAACCAGCCACTTGTAATCGCTGGTTAATTATTGAGCTCCTGCAAATGGGCACATTTTCCCATTTGCAGGAGCACAATAATTTAGCACTCCTCTTGTAATCTAGCCCTTACAATTTGGCATCTGCATCCTCAAAACAGTGCAGAACAATATACTTCAACTTCAGTAATGTAAATTCAGAGCTTCCCAATTAGGGTTAGGGACTTATTTATCTACCCTGGTATGCTAAGGTCATTACTAATGGAAAAATAGACATAGTATTTTTTTTATTAAAGGGCCATGATACCCAAATGTTGAAACACTTAAAAGTGATGCAGCATAGATTTAAAAAGCTGACTAGAAAATATCACCTTAACATCTCTATGTAAAAAAAAATAGATATTTTACCTCAAAAGTATTTACACCCCATTGTAAAGGACTGTCAGCAGAAAATCAGTATGTTTGTCCCGGGACAGGCAAGGGAGTGAGCCATGTTATTTCCCTATTCAGTTTAAGGAAGTTTACTATGAAATCTCATGAGATCACAGTAAAAGACTTCATGACCTCAGCACTGCTGATGCTGATTGGCTGCAGTTAATTTCTTATTTTTTTTATTTTTTTTTACCTGCAACTGGACAGTAACTGAAGTATAACTTTTTAGCCAGGACTTACTCTGGTGAGCTGAGGAAATTGTAAGGTAAAATATCTTCCTTTTTTACATAGAGATTTTCAGGTGATATTTTCCTGTCAGCTTTTTACAGGTATACTGCATCAGTTTAAGTGATTTAGCATATGATTATTATGTCCCTTTAAAGGGGCATGAAGCCCAAAATATTTATTTCATGATTCAGACAGATATTGAAATTTTAAACAATTTTCCAATTTACTTCTATTATCTAATTTGCTTCACTTTTTAGATATTCTTTGTTGAAGAAATAGCAATGCACATGGGTGAGCCAATCACAAGAGGCATCTACGTGCAGCTACCAATCAGCAGCTACTGAGCCTATCTAGATATGCTTTTAAACAAAGGATATCAAGAAAACGGAGCAAATTAGATGATAGAAGTAAATTGTAACGTTGTTTAAAATCACATGCTCTTTCTAAATCATGAAAGAAAAATTTGGGTTTTGTGTCCCTTTAATGTTGTTTTTTAAACAGTTTTACTTTAACTATGTTTGTTCATGCAAAGAAAGTGACTTTTTTTTAAATGTTCTAGCTTATGGTATAAAATATGATTTTATTTTGTTTTAAAATGATGATTACTTAGGTCATGTCAGAACCCTTAGTTAAGGGTTAAAAGTTCCCAAATTGATTGCAGTGGAGCAAAACTAACTTCATGTCTCCAGGTTCTGTAGTTCTAATGCTATTCTATGCAGCTGGTTCATTAAAACTCTGTCCCTACAATATTTAGTGAATCAGCCACAAAAGAACAACATAGATATCTGTGAATTTTGCTCAGTTAAGTAAAGAAATAGAAACTTTCACAATTCAGATTTTACAACTTTACATTTTGCTTTTGTTATCTAATTTGTTTGGTTCTCTTGTTATCCTTTGTTAAAAAGCATAGTAAGGTAGGTTCAGGTTGAGCTAGCAATAGGTGTTAGGTTTTTTATTTGCACTTTAATTTGTTTGGTTTCCTTGTTATCCTTTGTTAAAAAGCATAGCAAGGTAGGTTCAGGTGGAACTAGCGATAGGTGTTAGGTTTTTTGATTTGCACTCTCCATTGAAGTCTATGGGGAGAAGTTACAGCATTGCGATATCCATATAAGTCCAAGAGTTAGCGTTCATTGGGTTTCACTTGCACGCTTACATTTTACTTTCAATTTGTAATACGTGCGCTAACCCACAAGATTTAAATGTTTACTTCTGGTGGTGTTTACGTGTGAACGAAAGCAGTAAATAGTGCTTTATTTGTAATCTGGACCTTAATTTGTGTCATACAAGACACTGCTTACTCTCTGAGAAGGTGTAATGTTTAACCTTAATACTACCGAGAATTTCAGAGAAGAACTTGCCCAAAATCCCGGAGAATTTATACAGAAATAGAGCCTTGTTTTTTTTATTTACTTGTCAAAACTATATATATATATATATATATATATATATATATATATATATATATATATATATATATATAGTAATAGCGACAAAAAAGAGCACTCACTGGGTCTATCATTGATATAGCATAAAAATGCTTTTTATTTGTACAGGTAACGTTTCAGGGATTCCAACCCCGTCCTCAGACCTTACATAATACACACTAAGTCTTACCTTAAATACCCTCCACCGACTGTGCATATCGCTGTACCGGAAGTCGACCGGCGTTCTGCCCGCACCACTGCGCATGCCCAGAGCGTCGGCATGACAACCGGACCCAGCGTCATGCTTAAAAAATATACATAACACCGTGGTTAAAAACAAGAACATGGAATAAGTGAAAAACAATACAGCCTCATATTTAGTCTAAAGTAAGCACAAAAGAATTATAGTTTACCTGCTAGCCTAGTATTTAAACTTCGATCTTAAAGCACATTATGATAATTATACCTGATGTAACTTAATAGTTGTATCATTTTATTGCATTTACTTGCCTGAGAATCGATACTAACTATCTTACTTGCATTTCAGCTTTTTGGCCACGCATACTAAGAGAACTTAAATCATAATGGGCACTATATATTTCCTAAGCAGACTATACAGTGATATAACAATCTAAAGACCCTGATGCCTGCTTATTCAGTAGTTTGATCTGCAATGACCTTTTTAATGAATTAGGGGCCAATACATTTGAAATTATAAAAAACAGTGCCAATCTAGGTGGGTATTAAGCCCACCAGGTACAATAGTACCTAAATTAAAAATCCATCTCGATTCTCACTGCAGCAACATCCTATCTCTATCTCCACCCCTCGTGAGTGGTGGTATGTGATCAATGATCACATATCTCAGGTCCGCTACCGTATGGCCCTTCAGCGCAAAATGTCGCGCAACTGGTTGTTCCGAATCATGGTTTTTAATTGCCAATCGGATTGCCGTGCGGTGATTAGCCATACGGGTGCGGAGGTCGTCAATAGTTTTTCCGACATAGAATAACCCGCACGGACAATGTAACAAATACACAATATGTGTAGTCGTGCAGGTTACCCTATGTCGGATGGTATATCTCTGATTGGTTGTAGGGTGGGTGAAGAATTTGGCATTGGTTAGACCATTGCACGTAGTGCAACCCATGCACTTGTAACAACCAGGCTTAGAAGTCTGTAGCCAGTTCTTTTTTGTGTAGTTGTGAACCGGGTCCACCTTTACCAGGATATCCCGTAATGATCTTGCTCTTCTATATCCCACTTGTGGGTGTAAAGTCCCTTTGAAAGGTAATTTTTTATCGCTCTCTATGATGTTCCAATTCTTTTTCACTAGCTGATGCATGTTGTATTTATCAGCAGTGTACTCAGTAGAAAGCGTCATTCTTCTGTTTTGTTTCCGAGTGCCACTTTTCTGTAAAGCCTCATCCTGAGACATGGAGGTGAATCGTTTATCAATCTTCTTTTCTTGATAACCTCTATTCAGGAATCTTGATTTCATCTCCTTAAGTTGTTGTTGTGCATTTTCTTGATTGCTGTTGTTACAAATGACCCTCTTAAATTGCGAGATAGGTAGTGCATTCTTGAGAGATGGTGGATGACAACTTGTAGCTTCCAATAAGGAATTTCTGTCAGTGGTCTTTTTGAAGAGTGTAGTGCATAAAACCCCTGCTTCCAGATAAATTCTTAAATCTAAGAAGTCCACTGATGTAGGGCTCTTTGTCATTTTGAATTGTAGGTCCATTGAAGCTGAATTCAACATCATGTAAAAATACAACATGCATCATGCATGAAGCTGAATTCAACATCATGTATAAATACAACATGCATCAGCTAGTGAAAAAGAATTGGAACATCATAGAGAGCGATAAAAAAATACCTTTCAAAGGGACTTTACACCCACAAGTGGGATATAGAAGAGCAAGATCACTACGGGATATCCTGGTAAAGGTGGACCCGGTTCACAACTACACAAAAAAGAACTGGCTACAGACTTCTAAGCCTGGTTGTTACAAGTGCATGGGTTGCACTACGTGCAATGGTCTAACCAATGCCAAATTCTTCACCCACCCTACAACCAATCAGAGATATACCATCCGACATAGGGTAACCTGCACGACTACACATATTGTGTATTTGTTACATTGTCCGTGCGGGTTATTCTATGTCGGAAAAACTATTGACGACCTCCGCACCCGTATGGCTAATCACCGCACGGCAATCCGATTGGCAATTAAAAACCATGATTCGGAACAACCAGTTGCGCGACATTTTGCGCTGAAGGGCCATACGGTAGCGGACCTGAGATATGTGATCATTGATCACATACCACCACTCACGAGGGGTGGAGATAGAGATAGGATGTTGCTGCAGTGAGAATCGAGATGGATTTTTAATTTAGGTACTATTGTACCTGGTGGGCTTAATACCCACCTAGATTGGCACTGTTTTTTATAATTTCAAATGTATTGGCCCCTAATTCATTAAAAAGGTCATTGCAGATCAAACTACTGAATAAGCAGGCATCAGGGTCTTTAGATTGTTATATCACTGTATAGTCTGCTTAGGAAATATATAGTGCCCATTATGATTTAAGTTCTCTTAGTATGCGTGGCCAAAAAGCTGAAATGCAAGTAAGATAGTTAGTATCGATTCTCAGGCAAGTAAATGCAATAAAATGATACAACTATTAAGTTACCTCAGGTATAATTATCATAATGTGCTTTAAGATCGAAGTTTAAATACTAGGCTAGCAGGTAAACTATAATTCTTTTGTGCTTACTTTAGACTAAATATGAGGCTGTATTGTTTTTCACTTATTCCATGTTCTTGTTTTTAACCACGGTGTTATGTATATTTTTTAAGCATGACGCTGGGTCCGGTTGTCATGCCGACGCTCTGGGCATGCGCAGTGGTGCGGGCAGAACGCCGGTCGACTTCCGGTACAGCGATATGCACAGTCGGTGGAGGGTATTTAAGGTAAGACTTAGTGTGTATTATGTAAGGTCTGAGGACGGGGTTGGAATCCCCGAAACGTTACCTGTACAAATAAAAAGCATTTTTATGCTATATCAATGATAGACCCAGTGAGTGCTCTTTTTTGTCGCTATTACTGAATGTTGTTTGGATGCACCCTGGGCGGATGTAACATAAAGTGAGTGCAGAGTTCACCAGAGACTGCTATATATATATATATATATATATATATATATATATATATATAGCCACTCAAACAAATGCACTCTCAGGTCTTTTCAAATTGGAATAACAAGGTTATCTTTATTGGAACGTTTTCGGGTATATACTACCATTCATTAGCACACAGAAAAAGTCCAGCACTCACTCACAAGCTCTCAGCTAAGATTAAAAGCAAAACCGGAAGAGTCGGTTAACGCATTTGGTCAAATGGGACAAGCCCAGGTACCACGTCAAGGTCTCTTTCAGAAACCTGGGTCGCTAATACAGCCACACAAATGCAGCCACGCACACAAATATAAGCTCTTAATCAAACAAACTGGGAACAAGTCAGGGTTCAGGGACTTATGTAATCACCCTGGGCGTAAGCAAAACAAGGAAAAGTGGACAGCACTCTCAGACCGGACCCAGTACACATCCCATGGCTCCTAAACAGGCTCAGCTTTGGTTGCTACTGCACTCACTTAAAGTTACACTATTTTCAGTCACAGGCTTTTAACCCGGGCATGCCAAGGTGCAGGTCCATAGGGAAAATTACAAAACAGACAACACAAATATATAATATTTAAATAGACAACCCAAGGTATTGATCTAGGCCCATTTTGGTATATTTCATGCCACCATTTCACCGCCAAATGTGATCATATAAAAAATAATTAACTTTTTCACAAACATTGAGTTCTCACTTAAATTATTTACATACTGCTTGTGCAATCATGACATAAATGTTTGTAAAAGTTTCTCTGGGATCCCCTTTGTTTAGAAATTGCAGGCATATATGGCTTTGCATTGCATTTTGGTAATTAGAAGGCTGCTAATTGCAGCTGCACACCGCACTTCTAGTATTCCGGCAGTAAAGGAGTTAGTCAGGTAGTTTGTAAGCTTAATGTTAGCTGCAGTATAGAGATTACCCTCTCCCCTGGCACATCCCAAAAAGCTCTCCCCCCTCCCTCACCTCCCATTGGTCACCACTATCTTTGGTACTGGCAGACAGTTTGCCCGTATGCAATTTAGTTTCTTCTTCTTCTTCTTTATTTTATATATATATATATATATATATATATATATATATATATATATATATATATATATATATATATATATATATATGTTTTTTATGCAGTGTAGTGATCCTCCCCAATCTCCCCAATCCTCTCACCTCCCTGATCCCCCCTAAATAGCTCTCTAATCCTCTCTCTGTCTGCCAGTACCTATAAATACATATATGCATGTTCTCTAGGGCCCTCAACCCTATCACCTAACATTTTTTTCTGTAGTGTAGTTCTCCATCCCTCCCTCCCTCCCTCTCCCTTCATTTTATTTTCTGCAGAGTAGGGCCAACACATTCCCTCCCCCTCCCTCCGCTACTGGACCACCCATTCGCCTCCCAGTTTCCCTCCCACATACAGTTTCACCATCTTTAATGATCAGACATTTGCCTTCTTAATAAACCAGAGCACCAATCATGCTGAGGTTCCATATGTGGGCATATGCCATGAGCTCAGGAACTCCAGTTCTTGGCTGTAACTTAAAGGGACATAATACCCATATGCTAAATCACAAGTGATGCAGCATAACTGTAAAAAGCTGACAAGAAAATATCACCTCTCTATTACTGAAATCCCGAGATTGCATGAACAATTGCATGAACAATTTCAATTATTACACATTTGTTTATATCAGAACTTTGTTCCGATGTAGACAAATGAGTCCCGGCTGGAAGGGGTTAAAATTAAAAACACACCATGCTCATTTCAATGTTGACTTTTCTATGCCTTTAAGGAAGTACTGGAAGTACAAGGTGTAAATGAAACATGGTTGCTACTTTCGTTAATTTTAGGAAGGCTACATATTGACACATGCTTAAAATGTTAACATATACTGATAATTTGTATTTCTAGTAGTGTCAAGTATCACTTTGAGCTTTTTCCCCCCATCTGCAAAATATGAGAGATAAGTCGAAACAACAAAATATTTGTTACTATGGTATAAGATTTCTGTAAAAAAGGCAAGTGTGTATGATTATTTATCATTGTACATAAATTGTGACATACAAATCTAAATCTTAATTTTCAAATACAATTTTTTTTGGAAATACAATTTTTTTTTAGAATATGAATCTTTAATTACAAATACAAATCTTTTTTTTGTGAAGTAGAATTTAGTTTTTTTGGAAATCCAATTTTCTTTTTGGAATTACACTTTTGTTTTTTGGAAATACAATACAATAAAAATTTTTTGGAAGTACAATTATTTCTTTTGGAATTACACTTCCAGTATGTTTAAATAATGTCAAAAATAAATTCTACTTCCCATTTTGCTAAAGGACTTGCAAGTCAGTTCAGTAGTTTGCCTGGGAACTATCAAAATCAATATTCCCTAGTACATTCTTATTATAAAACAAGGAAGTATAAGCACTTTGGCCATGTTAAAAGCATTTTGTATGATAAAACATAAAAACATACTCTAAAAGAAAGCCACATGCTACAGAGAGTTTTTACTGCTACTATGAAAACTGTAATTAAAACATCAAAATCAATATTCCTTTGTATAGTGTTGTATGGTGCAAATGAGAATAATCACTTCTGGAATGTTAAGCCATGTTGTATGTTACATGATAGATGTTAAAAAGTTTACTTGAGATCTTGATATGCTGGGGTTGTCAGCCATTTCTCCACATTTAATTGAAAGCAAAGGAGCAGCTACTGAACTGAATGCTGTGACACCTTTAGCAAAATGGGAACTAGAATTTATATTTGACAGTGTTTTGACACTTGCTAAAAGTGTAATTCCAATAAAAATAATTTATATTCATATGTCACAATTTATGTACAATAATAAAGAATCACACACCCTTGCCTTTTTTACAGCAATCTTATTCCATAAGTTACTGTTATGAAAATGTGCTGTGAAATGCTGTCTTTGGGCTAGTTTACAAGTGGCGCGCTAATTGTAGAGCGCAAGCAATATGTGGTATTTCTCTGTTTGTGTGCGCGCATATTACATGTTGAAAGTGAACGCTTTGCTTGAGCGCATTTGATTTTAATGCACATTGGGTTAGCTTGAAATCAGCATTCTGGATAACTGTCAGGCGAGACAAAAAAGCTGCACAAAACACATTAAAAACATAATTTATGTAAGAACTTACCTGATAAATTCATTTCTTTCATATTAGCAAGAGTCCATGAGCTAGTGACGTATGGGATATACATTCCTACCAGGAGGGGCAAAGTTTCCCAAACCTCAAAATGCCTATAAATACACCCCTCACCACACCCACAAATCAGTTTACCGTATAGCCAAGAAGTGGGGTGATAAGAAAAAAGTGCGAAAGCATAAAAAATAAGGAATTGGAATAATTGTGCTTTATGAAAAAAAAAATCATAACCACCACAAAAGGGTGGGCCTCATGGACTCTTGCTAATATGAAAGAAATGAATTTATCAGGTAAGTTCTTACATAAATTATGTTTTCTTTCATGTAATTAGCAAGAGTCCATGAGCTAGTGACGTATGGGATAATGACTACCCAAGATGTGGATCTTCCACGCAAGAGTTACTAGAGAGGGAGGGATAAAATAAAGACAGCCAATTCCGCTGAAAATAATCCACACCCAAAATAAAGTTTAAATCTTATAATGAAAAAAACTGAAATTATAAGCAGAAGAATCAAACTGAAACAGCTGCCTGAAGTACTTTTCTACCAAAAACTGCTTCAGAAGAAGAAAACACATCAAAATGGTAGAATTTAGTAAAAGTATGCAAAGAAGACAAAGTGGCTGCTTTGCAAATCTGATCAACTGAAGCTTCATTCCTATACGCCCAGGAAGTAGAAACTGACCTAGTAGAATGAGCTGTAATCCTTTGAGGCGGAGTTTTACCCGACTCGACATAGGCATGATAAAACAAAGATTTTAACCAAGATGCCAAAGAAATGGCAGAAGCCTTCTGACCTTTCCTAGAACCGGAAAAGATAACAAATAGACTAGAAGTCTTTCGGAAATCCTTAGTAGCTTCAACATAATATTTCAAAGCTCTAACTACATCCAAAGAATGCAACGAGTTTTCCTTAGAATTCTTAGGATTAGGACACAATGAAGGAACCACAATTTCTCTACTAATGTTGTTAGAATTCACAACCTTAGGTAAAAATTTAAAAGAAGTTCGCAACACCACCTTTTCCTGATGAAAAATCAGAAAAGGAGACTCACAAGAAAGAGCAGATAATTCAGAAACTCTTCTAGCAGAACAGATGGCCAAAAGAAACAAAACTTTCCAAGAAAGTAATTTAATGTCCAGCGAATGCATAGGTTCAAACGGAGGAGCTTGAAGAGCCCCCAGAACCAAATTCAAACTCCAAGGAGGAGAGATTGACTTAATAACAGGTTTTATACGAGCCAAAGCTTGTACAAAACAATGAATATCAGGAAGACTAGCAATCTTTCTGTGAAAAAGAACATAAAGAGCAGAGATTTGACGTTTCAAGGAACTTGCAGACAAAACCTTATCCAAACCATCCTGAAGAAACTGTAAAATTCTAGGAATTCTAAAAGAATGCCAAGAAAAATTATGAGAAAAACACCAAGAAATGAAAAACTTCCAGACTCGATAATATATCTTCCTAGATACAGTTTTACGAGCCTGTAACATAGTATTAATCACAGAGTCAGAGAAACCTCTATGATTGAGAATCAAGCGTTCAATCGCCATACCTTCAAATTTAAGGATTTGAGAACCTGATGGAAAAAAGGACCTTGCGATAGAAGGTCTGGTCTTAACGGAAGAGTCCACGGTTGGCAAGTGGCCATCCGGACAAGATCCGCATACCAAAACCTGTGAGGCCATGCTGGAGCCACCAGCAGAATAAACGAACGTTCCTTTAGAATCTTGGAAAAAGAACTATAGGCGGAAAGATATAAGCAGGATGATACTTCCAAGGAAGTGACAATGCATCCACTGCTTCCGCCTGAGGATCCCTGGATCTGGACAGATACCTGGGAAGCTTCTTGTTTAGATGAGAAGCCATCAGATCTATTTCTGGAAGTGCCCATATTTGAACAATCTGAAGAAATACCTCTGGGTGAAGAAACCATTCGCCCGGATGTAGTGTTTGGCGACTGAGATAATCCGCTTCCCAATTGTCTATACCTGGGATATGAACCGCAGAAATTAGACAGGAGCTGGATTCCGCCCATACAAGTATTCGAGAGACTTCTTTCATAGCCAGAGGACTGTGAGTTCCTCCTTGATGATTGACATATGCCACGGTTGTGACATCGTCCGTCTAGAAACAAATGAACGACTCTCTCTTTAGAAGAGGCCACGACTGAAGAGCTCTGAAAATTGCACGGAGTTCCAAAAAAGTTGATTGGTAATCTCACCTCCTGAGATTCCCAAACCCCTTGTGCTGTCAGAAACCCCCATACAGCTCCCCAACCTGTCAGATTTGCATCTGTTGAGATCACAGTCTAGGTTGGAAGAACAAAAAGAAGCCCCCTGAACTAAACGATGGTGATCTGTCCACCACGTCAGAGAGTGTCGAACAATCGGTTTTAAAGATATTAATTGAGATATCTTTGTATAATCCCTGCACCACTGGTTCAGCATACAGAGCTGAAGAGATCGCATGTGAAAACGAGCAAAGGGAATCGCGTCCAATGCAGCAGTCAAAAGACCTAGAATTTCCATGCATAAGGCTACCGAAGGGAATGATTGAGACTGAAGGTTTCGATAAGCTGAAACCAATTTCAGACGCCTCTGAATCAAGAACACTGAATCTATCAGGAAACCTAAAAAGGTTACCCTTGTCTGAGGAATCAAACAAACTTTTTGGTAAATTGATCCTCCAACCATGTTCTTGAAGAAACAACACTTATAAAAGACTGGAAAGGTTCTTTCTAGAGAAAATGAGCAAAGGGAATTGAATCCAATGCTGTGGCCATAAGACCTAAAACTTCTATGCATATATAGCAACTGAAGGAAATAATAGAGACTAAAGGTACCGATAGACGGAACCCAATAACATTATCCCTTGTCTGATAGAGACAAGGACAGTGACACAAACTATCTGGAAACCTAAAAAAGGTGACCCTTGTGTGAAGAATCAAGAGCTTTAGAAAAGAAGATCCTCTAACTATGTCCTGAAGAGTAAGTGAATCATATGAGATTCCGCATCCTCAGAAAATAATCTGAATGAAAACAGAAAAATGAAAATATGCATTTATTGT
This sequence comes from Bombina bombina, assembly GCF_027579735.1. Classification (NCBI taxonomy): domain Eukaryota; kingdom Metazoa; phylum Chordata; class Amphibia; order Anura; family Bombinatoridae; genus Bombina; species Bombina bombina. Next base: position 430,249,877 of record NC_069501.1, on the reverse strand, counting down.
ATCTAATGAAAACAAATAATGCTATCAAAGACCATAAAAAGGCAAAATAGTTTGAATAAAACTCCAAAACCCTGTTCCTCAAAAGGAACTGGAAGAAATACCCCAGAAGATTCCAGGTCTGAGCAGCGCTTGAACCCTATTGGTGCCCAGCCATGCTTCAACAGTACCCAAAATATATAGGACAGAAACACAGTTAAAGAAAGTGTTAGCCTTGCTGGAATAAAATCAAAGAAATTTGGACAAAATAAATTTCAAAGAAGCCTTAACCTGCCCCTTACCAACCAAGCTGGAATACGGCACGTACATCGCAAAATTAGGGAGCTGATTTCGAACTCCAATTATAGACATGTTACTTGGGAAAGAACTCAGGAATTCGTTCCTTAATAAGAACAACCAAACTAGTATAAGCTTAAAGTTTTAGTCTTAGAACTCAACCTTGAAGCCCAGAGTAACCGTTAAGAATTGAATCCAATTATAAAACAAATAATTGATTATCTTAGAACAAAGGAAATATGGATTTTTTTTTTTTTAAATCACAAAATTCTTCTAGCTAAAAAAGCTAAAGACATAGATTAACCCTCATTTGCGAAAATATTCAATAAAATGAAGACACAAATGAAATTATTAGCATGATAGTCCAGTTTAAAGGACCAGCCAATACAGTGGACTTGCATAATCAATAAATGCAAAACAACAAGACAACTGCAACAGCACCTAGTCTAGTAAATGTTGTCCCTTTAACAATGCTAAAATAAATCATAATCTGATACTTGATCTTAAAGTAAACAGAGAAAATGAAGCAATTGCAATATCCAAATAAATCACAGGACCAAAAAAAGTACCTGAAACTAAATAATTTTCCATAAATAAGATACAACTATCTAAAGGAAAATAAATACTATTTTGCTATAGAAACAATAGCATAATTAGTAGAATTAGAGATAGCCCTAATAAATTGGAGAACCCTCCAAATTGAGTTTAACTGCTGGCAAAGAATATAGTTTAAAACCTTTGAAGAAGGAATAAAAGAAAATTCTCAGCCTATTCCATTCCCTAGTATAGGGAATTGGAAAGAAAACCTCTAAAGAAATAAATAGGCAGAAATAATGTCAGCTAGTCTTAAAGAACTAGTTACCTTAATATCCAAAATAATCAACACCTTTTCAACAAAGAACAAATGTACTTTAATAATTGAAAAATAATAAAAAAGTAGATTTGTTAGTGTCAATATCTGATGAAGAAAATTTCTGAAAGAGAAAAAAACATCATCAGAGAAGGATAAATCAGTATGTTGTTGGTCATTTGAAACTTCAATAATTAAAAAAGAAGTGAAAAAGACCTAAAAATTTTATTAGAAGGCACGAAGTCAGACAAAGCCTTTAACATAGAATAAGAAAAATATTTCTTATAAGTCTTCTAAATATTTCTTGCAAGAAAAGAAAATATATAAAGCATAAATACTAATGGATTCCGCATGTAAAAGTATAACATAATAACTTATTACAAACCATAGCTAAAGATAAACATTTATAACATTTAAAATAAATGAACTTAGCTTTGGTAGAACTGAAACTCAGTTAAGCGTTTTTCCAAAAGTGGCTTCTGATTCAGAGTCCATTTGAGACATCTTGCAATATGTAATAGAAAAAACAACATATAAAGCAAAATTGATCAAATTCCTTAAATGACAGTTTCAGGAATGGGAAAAAAATGCCAATGAACAAGCTTCTAGCAACCAGAAGCAATAAATAATGAGACTTAAATATTGTGGAGACAACAATGACGCTCGAATTTTTTAGCGCCAAAAAAGCCGCCCACATTATTTGGCGCCTAAATGCTTTTGGCGCCAAAAATGGCGCCACATCCGGTAATGCCGACATTTTATGGCGCAAAAACGTCAAAAAAATGACGCAACTTCCGGCGACACGTATGACGCCGGAAATGACAAGAAAATTTTTGCACCAAGAAAGTCCGCGCCAAGAATGACGCAATAAAATGAAGCATTTTCAGCCCCTGCGAGCCTAACAGCCCACAGGAAAAAAAAAGTCAAATTTTAAGGTAAGAAAAAATTGAATTATTCATATGCATTATCCCAAATATGAAACTGACTGTCTGAAAATAAGGAACGTTGAACATCCTGAATCAAGGCAAATAAATGTTTAAACACATATATTTAGAACTTTATATAAAAGTGCCCAACCATAGCTTAGAGTGTCACAGAAAATAAAACTTACTTACCCCAGGACACTCATCTACATGTAGTAGAAAGCCAAACCAGTACTGAAACGAGAATCAGTAGAGGTAATGGTATATATAAGAGTATATCGTCGATCTGAAAAGGGAGGTAAGAGATGAATCTCTACGACCGATAACAGAGAACCTATGAAATAGACCCCGTAGAAGGAGATCATTGAATTCAAATAGGCAATACTCTCTTCACATCCCTCTGACATTCACTGCACGCTGAGAGGAAAACCGGGCTCCAACTTGCTGCGGAGCGCATATCAACGTAGAATCTAGCACAAACTTACTTCACCACCTCCACAGGAGGCAAAGTTTGTAAAACTGATTTGTGGGTGTGGTGAGGGGTGTATTTATAGGCATTTTGAGGTTTGGGAAACTTTGCCCCTCCTGGTAGGAATGTATATCCCATACGTCACTATCTCATGGACTCTTGCTAATTACATGAAAGAAAATACATTTAACAGTACAGTTACACTTATATTTACACTGTCTGATAAAAATTATTAAACAGAAATTGTATTAAAAAGTTATAAGGACTTAAAGATATGAGGTCTCAGGTGTTATGTATGTGTATATATATATATATATATATTTATATATATATATATATATATATATATATATATATATATATATATATATATATATATATATGTTTATGTGTGTGCACATATGTATTTACGTATTTATATGTGTATATATTAATTTACAGACATATATAAACTTATAAACACATAAATACATATATACAAAAAGAGAGAAGCGCTCAACCTGGGAACGAACATTAGCATAATAGCTTGTCCTATGGCTAGTTATCACCCTAGGAGCAGCCTCTTTTTGCTCAACATGTTCCTTTCACTGAGAAGAACTCTCCTGTAGTATATCAGTCTGATCCTAACTAAACAGTGCAGTCCAGTCCCTAAATACCAGGCAATCCCTCCCTGAACGAGAGAAACGGCAAAACCCCAGACACACATTTTGGCCTAGTGTGGACTTCGTCAGTGAGGTGCAGCAATATCCCTCTAGGAACACTGAGCAATGGGTCCACGTCTGGTTTCCCGCATCAACCCTATGGAGACTTCCTTCAGGGTCATCCTGGGAACAAACATTAGCATAATAGCTCGTTCTATGGCTAGTTACCACCATAGGAACAGCCTCTTTTTGCTAAACATGTGCCTTTTACAAAGGGTTTACGTGTGAGTAGGGTGTTAGTTTTTTTCCCTACTTTTCACACTCCTTTGAAGACTATGGAAGAATGTGTTAAGACGATCACAATATTATTACTTCAGCTTTTTGTGCGCATCAGGTTAGCATGCAAGCGAAAACGTTTTGCTTTCAACTTGTAATACACGTAGTATCTGAAACATGTAAAATGCTTACTTCTAGCACTAAATAGCGCTCCACTTGTAATCTAGCCCATAGTGTTTAACTGTGTATGTGCTGTAAATATTTAACATTCCAATTCAAATAGGGGAAAATGTTTTAAGTATTTTTAAATAGATTTTCCTATATATATCTGTAGATATCTATACCTATATATAATTATATATATATATATATATATATATATATATATATATATATATATATATATATATATTTACAATTTAGTGGAGAGAGACCTTATAATCCTACAAATAATCTGTTATTTTAAATGCACTGTAGATATCCTGCAAATTTAATCCATGGAGTTTTGGTGCAGATCCTAGAAATAACAATTTTTTTACCTGATTAAAGCGAGAAATGGAAAAGGGTAAATTATCCCTTATTTTTCCAAAGCAAGGGAATTCAGCACTCTTTAAATTTTAACATTGACTTAATTTATTATCATCATATTTAAGGGCACCCATTTGATACAGAGAAACACTTATGTGAAAGTTACATCCAATACATCATAGCTGTAAAAACATCTTTAACCAACTATGTAAAGCCTACGTTTTCATGCCCCTGTTGGTATCAACATACAAATACATTAGCAACATACTAATACAGTATATCTAAATACGGAATAAACTGAGCCCTCAGTATAGAAACATTGTAGCCAGTTCATTTAGCTTTAGAATATTCTCTTTTACTTGCTAGAATTTCATTTTTATCCTCCAGTTTTTCAGACAAAATTGGGGAAAGAGGTGCACCTCATTTTGCTAGAATTCTGCAGGGAACTGAAAACACAAAAGTCACTGTGGTTACGCTGCCTGCTGAACGCGGCTTTTGCCGCACACAAGGTCCATAGGCAATAATCCTCTAAACCGCAATTTAGACTTATGTTCACTTTAGATTCTCAGAGTGGATCTTACTGTTGTCATTGCATGATACTTATTTCAGCACATACCACTTCCACTATAAGACTTCTCTCATCTTGCTTCGGCTTATCACGTTAACCCAGGGATCTCACTGCTCACCGCGACCTCGCTGGATTCCCACAGCTTGCTGTTAGTCGTTCAATAGAGCCAGTCACCGTTACCATAGATGCCCTTCACTTTAAGGTAAGTTCGTCTTTATTCCAAGTTCAACGGTCGGCCGATACACGCCATGTCTGTGACGTCACTTCTTTCAGGTTACCGCTCTCTTAGATCCAAGAGATCTCACTTTTGGAAATGACTGACAGGTAGCTTTTTGCCTGTATATTTCTTAATAAAGGCAAACTTACCTTAAAGTGAACGGCATCTATGGTTACGGTGACCGGCTCTATTGAGCGACTAACAGCAAGCTGTGGGAATCCAGCAAGGTCGTGATGAGCAGTGAGATCACTGGGTTAATGTGATAAGCCGAAGCAAGATGAGAGAAGTCTTATGGTGGAAGTGGTATGTGCCGTGATAAGAACCATGCAATAACAACAGTAAGATCCACTCTGAAAATCTAAAGTGAACAAAAGTCTAAATTGCGAATTAGAGGATTATTGCCTATGGACCTTGTGTGCGGCGAAAGCAACCACAGTTCCCTGCAGGATTCTATCAAAATGAGGTGCACCTCTTTCCCCAATTTTGTCTGAAAAACTGGAGGATAAAAATGAAATTCTAGCAAGTAAAAGAGAATATTCTAAAGCTAAATGAACTGGCTACAATGTTTCTATACTGAGGGCTCAGTTTATTCCGTATTTAGATATACTGTATTAGTATGTTGCTAATGTATTTGTATGTTGATACCAACAGGGGCATGAAAACGTAGGTTTTACATAGTTGGTTAAAGATTTTTTTACAGCTATGATGTATTGGATGTAACTTTCACATAAGTGTTTCTCTGTATCAAATGGGTGCCCTTAATTATGATGATAATAAATTAAGTCATTGTTAAAATTTAAAGAGTGCTGAATTCCCTTGCTTTGGAAAAATAAGGGATAATTTTACCCTTTTCCATTTCTCACTTTAATCAGGTTAAAAAAAAAAAGTAAAAAAAAAGAAGATATATATATATATGTATAAATATTTATTTAAGAATAAGTAGAACATATTCTTCTATTTGATTAACATTGGAATGTAACCAACTTTTTACATAGAATAGAGACTACATTGCTGCGTGCTTCTGTGCAGAATTTGACAATGCTCAACCCAACTAAGCACTATAGTGACTACCCAAATAAAATAATATAAGGGACCATTGAAAAGGAAGCAAAGAAACATATGATGAACAAATTCTTCTTACTGGGCCATATCCTTGTGGCAAGCCTTAATAGTCTCTAAGTAAAATGTAAATCAAGTCTGTGCTAATAGCTCGCTTACACAACTCACATTTAAGTAGTTTCCAATTGAATGAAAACCGAGTTACTTTTAATAAAGTTTTGGAGAAATGCATTAGGTGACGCATATGAGGGTTGGAGGTATTTATGTTAGCTGAATACTGATGCTATCCAGGTCTGTGATTTTACATGTACTTGGAGAACATTGGAATGTGAAATAGTCATATTTAATGCCAGGTTTAGTGCACTTGAATAAACGTGGTCGGATTATTGCGCAAGTATGGGTATTGTTTTTTTGCAGTTTGCGCACTCCATTGAAGTCTATGGGAGAATACGTTAACATGATCGTCATTATCAAAGTTTCACTTTTTGCGCATGTCGGGTTTTCACTCTCGTGCTAACGTTTTACTTTCAACTCATAATACGAGCGCAACCAGATACGCGCAAAAGCCTCCGTCTAATGAAGTTAACGCACAAGCACAAAATAGAGCTCCACTCATAATCTAGCCCTTTATGTCAATTTGCAACATGAAATGACAACTTAGTTTTTAGTTCACAACAGCCAATTTATAAATAATAAGCTTTACATCTAATAAATATTATACTATTACACTTACTTATTTTACTAAGTACATTTTTCAATTCTTTCCTCTATTGAAATATTAACTACTTGTTTTATATAAAGTCATCATCCTCCAAATGTTTACAAAAACTTCAAATTATTTTTCATGTGATAGATGTAATTGATGCTACTTTTATTATAGTCAGAATAATTTACAAGCTCACTTAAATCCTAATTATAGTCCTACAGACCTTTAGGTGTACTAAAAAAAAAGTTATACGTTTTAGGAAAACACTAGACTAATTTAAATAATTTAACATAATAGAGAACTCAACTGTGATTAAAATTCCTCAATAAATACTTTTTACAAACAAAAATCTTTAAACAAAGAAAGTGTCTCTTTTAATGATATTTTAAATGGAGATTAAACACTTTGAAATTGTAATGTAAAATATTTCATCATGTGTAGTGAAAAACTTTGCAATATACTTTGATTACGTATTTTGACCCCTTTTCCTGTAATTTAACTTTGAAAATGGCTGGTTTTCTAAATTCCACAAAGTTTCTATAAAGTAATGGGTGCTGCCATGATGAAACCTAGGCTTCCCCTTATCTGTGTCTTTACTTGGGACAATTATGGACAGATTTTAAACAGGCAATAAAACAGAGTGCGTGAACAAGGCTGTGTGGAAACTTTGTTAGCCTTGTTTGCACAACCTTGTTTATTGACTGTTATAACTGTCCAAAATTGTCCTCAACTGAAAAGGTAGATAAAGGGAAGCTTAGGTTTCAACAGGATGTCACCTATAACTTTTTAGAAACTAAAGTACTTAGAAACTAAACCTTTACATTTATACATCAATATTTAAACAACTAATATAATGTAAAAAAACATACATGTAAATACTATCCTCAGATTAATCTTTGCTTTGTATAAATCATTATATATTATGTATTTTTTTCTTCTTTCATAAAATGTAGTGGTGTAAAAAGAGGAATTTCACAACCCTAAACTGCAGATAATAGAAACCCTGACGAAGTGCTGGTATCACAGGCACGAAATGCGTAAGTTTCTCTGCCCAGTCTGTTGGCTCTTCAAAGACTGTTCACTTATAAACTTTTGCTTTTAATGTTTTAAAAGGACAGTTAAGTCAAAATTGAACTTCCATGATTCAGATAGAGCACACAATTTTTTAAAAAAACTTTCCATTTCACTTCCATTATCAAAATGTGCACAGTCTTTTTATATAACACTTTCTGATGCACCAGTTCCTCTTGAGCATGTGCAAGATTCATAGGCTATACGTATATGCATTTTGTGATTGGCTTATGGATGTCACATGATGCATTAGGAAGGAAAATGTAACTAACTGACATTTGTCAGAAAAAATTCTACTACTTATTTGAAATTGAAACTAAGTGCTTTTGCAATGTCTTTTTATTATACATCTATTGATTATGTGATTCTACTGTGTTTAGTCACATTTTTAAAAGATACCTTAGAATCAGTTTGCTGGATATTGATTTTTCTGCAGATAATAGACACCAAAGTGCAACCTCTTTTTACAATATAGGTTTATATGTATTTTTTAAAAAAATATTAAAGCAGTATACACAACATACAAGCAAGTTTACAAAAATCATGGTGTCTTAGCCACATCCAAAGTCCTCTGGTTCTGGTTCTGAATTACGAGTCTTCATTTTATTTATGTATTTATTTTGTTTTACAGCTTGCAGAGATTATTTTTTTTACTGCTCACTTTATTTAGAAGTTCATCAAAGATGACAACTCCATGCATTTCCAGCAGCTAAATATGTTAAATTAAAAGAAAAATAATAACCTGACATTTGTTCTATTTGCTTTCTGATATTGCTGAAAAATATAGAATCTTTAAACACAACACTTGCATGGGAAATATTGTTTCTTTATGACTCTGTCCATAGATAAAATATTTTCTTAGTCTATAAAGTTCATCATTTCTGTTATGAAGAATCTGTCATGTGACTGTTTTGAATAAATTCAATAAACCAACATTTTTGCTTGTGTCCTTTATTGCATGGTTTGCAAAAACATGTCCTTGTTGAGGGGCTGATACTGTCTGTGTTAAATAATATCCTGACAGAATATTTTCACTTGCTTTTTTTCAGCAATAAATGTAATAATACTTGTTGCACATCGTTCAAAAGTACTTGGATATAGTGTTCAGTCCCCGCTTGTGATAGAAAAGCCACAAACATCAAGAGTGAGCTGTAATATTTTGGAAGTCTTTAGTGGATTACCAGTAGATTAAGGCTCACAATTTAATTTTTTGGTTTTATTGCAAAGGTCTCGTACAGAAAAGACAAGTTCTTTGATGGCCTTTTTTTTTTTTTTTTTGAGGATCCTGGGAAGTGTAGTCCTGTCTTTAGTGCCTTGCATAATTAATTAAATAAGAAGCCATGCAGCCAGACTACACTTACACCCAGAATCCTGCGGGGCCTGCAGCTTTTGTCCAGATGTTTGGCGAGATGGGCTCAGGTCTGATCTAGCCATTCTGCTCTCTTTGGTGCTTTGCAGGTGTGCACATCCACTGTCTCCTCGCACTCTTTACAGCGCACAGCGCAACACCAATGGAACTTGCATTCACATTTAGTGATACGGGTAACACGTGTGGTATCATAACCCCGTCCACAGCACATGACCTCACAGCCGTCTGTTCCACGGGAGACCTTATCACATACCCTGCCAGCAGTTCCCAGGGAACCTGAAAGAAAGCGTTGTGCAACAGGTTACACACAGTGATAAAAAATCCTGAACTGATCAAAGAAAAACAAAAACAATGTGTACAAGACAATAAAATCTATCTGCATACCAAATGTCATAAAGATTGGTGCAGCTATTTTATTGTTGGTTAGCTTTATCATTGTGTTACTTCTTAACATTGAAAATAAACTTTTTCCAAAACTTAAAGAGACAGTAAACTCAACATTAAACTTTCATGATTCAGATAGAGCATGTCATTTTAAACAACTTTCCAATCTTCCTCTGTTATCTACTTTCTTTTTCTTGTTATCCTTTGTTGAAAAGCATACCTAGGTAGACTCAAGAGCAGCAATGCATTACTGGAGTTAACTGCTGATTGGTAGTTACACGTATATGCCTCATCATTGGTTCACATGATGTATTCAGCTCTTTAATGCCCAATTAATAAATGTAAGATATATATATTGGAGTGCTGCTGCTCCATTGGATTTAGTCTACGTGATTGTGGGGGTTTGGTGCAGGGCACTTGAACATATGTGCAGCTTTTGTCTTATTGGGGTGCACTGATACTCAGGGGCCGATTTATTATGCCCCGAATGCTGCTATAAGCAGCTGTTTCCGTGCGAGCCTTCAGGCTCACCAGAAACATAAGTTAAGAAGCAGCCGGGTCCTTTACTCATCCGCCACCACTGAGGCGGCAGACAGCAATCCGCCTGATCACATATGATCGTTTTTTTTTTTTTTTTTATTATTCTTTTTATTGAATCATAGTCCATATACAAACACAGGAAAGTAAGAAGACACAAATTAAGAAAAAAACATACAATACAATTTTATGTCTAAACATAATATATGTACAGATATTGCATATAACATAAGCATGAAATCTCATTATCGACATAGGCAAAATAGGTTTAGTTCAGGACTCCAGTTAATATTAGCAGTTGTACAACCCAGACGAGTGTAAATCACTTGTTTCTGAATTGGAATATCTAGTGTTTTAATAAATATGCCCCTTTTTAATACATTTCTCTATTCTTAGATCTTTTTCATATAAAACATCAAATATTTCAATTATTACTTGATCTCTTAAAACTAATTTAATCTCTCTAATGCACGGTACACTAGGGGAAAGCCAAGCCTTTAAAATACTTTTTCTCTTCATTAACAAAACCATTGCAAAAAACAGACTTTTTTTTCCCTTCCCTACCCTATTATCAAACAAATAAATATTATGTCCAAACTCAATTTGAAAATATTTTTTCAACAACTTTGTTAGCCAAAAACTAATCTTTGCCCATAATTGGTTAATCCTAACATCAAAACTCCTTTAAAAACTAGTTTACAATCGCCGAACTCACTCCCTGTCCTTGCTTGACCCACTGCAATCCGGATTCCGCACAAAACACTCAACTGAGACTGCCCTTACCAAGGTTACAAACAATCTTCTGCTAAAAATATTGGCCACTACTCTATACTCATCTTACTTGACCTCTCAGCTGCCTTCGACACAGTTGACCACCCCCTCCTCCTACAGACCCTTAGCTATTTTGGCCTCTGTGACACTGCTCTTTCCTGGATTCACTCTTATCTTTCTCACAGGTCTTTTTCTGTGTCATTTGCCGGCGACTCCTCCTCTCCTATGCCTCTCTCTGTTGGAGTACCTCAAGGATCTGTTCTGGGTCCTCTACTCTTCTCCATCTATACTTCTTCGCTGGGTAAACTTATCAACAGTTATGGCTTCAAATATCACCTCTATGCTGATGACACCCAGATCTACCTCTCCACCCCTGCTTTCTCTCCCTCTGTCCTTTCTCATGTCAGTGACTGCTTATCTGGTATTTCTTCCTGGATGGCCTCTCACCACCTAAAGATTAACATGTCCAAGACTGAGCTCCTTCTCATCACCCCCTCAAGCTCTACGCCAACTTCTGACTTCTCTATACCTGTTGACGGCATCACCATTTTCCCATCGCCCCAAGTCCGCTGCCTCGGAGTCACACTTGACTCAAATCTATTCTTCATCCCCTATATCCAATCGCTTTCTATATCCTGCCGCAACCATCTACACAATATTTCCAAAATTCACCCTTTTCTGAGTGCTGACACCACAAAGCAAATAATCCACTCCCTTGTTATCTTCCGACTTGACTACTGCAATAACTTACTCGCTGGCCTTCCTCTTTCCCGCCTCTCCCCCTTCAATCCATCCTAAATGCCTCTGCCAGGCTGATCCACCTTTCCCGTTGATCTGTATCTGCTGCACCTCTCTGCGAGTCCCTTCATTGGCTCCCCATACACAGCAGAATTAAATTCAAAATTCTCACCCTTACATACAAAGCTCTCACTAACACCGCTCCCCTCTACCTATCCTCTCTAATACACAAGTATACTCCAGCCCGTCCACTAAGATCCAACAATGACCTGCTCCTTGCATCCGCAACTATCACCTCCTCTCATGCTACACTGCAGGACTTCTGTCGTGCAGCACCTACCCTCTGGAACACTCTCCCTCGTGCTGTCAGGATTTGCCCTAATCTTTCTTCCTTTAAATGTTCCCTGAAGACTTTTTTGTTCAGGGAAGCCTAGCACCCAACTCAATAATAAATTAATTTCACTTACCTAACATTTCCCTCATCTAACTCTGTATTAACAGCTTTCTCTTCTAGATTGTAAGTTCCCACAGGAATAGGGCCCTCAATCCCTCCTGTATGTGTTTGTAAATTTTGTCCTGTCTCTTACAAGTCTTGTATTGTTTTATTTAAATGAATTGTATCCATGGACAGCGCTGCGGAATATGTTGGCGCTTCATAAATAAAGTATAATAATAATAATAATCCTTGGGCATGCCCACATATAATGTTTTAGACCTGGGTTTCCCCTTCTGCATTTGATACATTCATTTTTACATTGGAGCCACTTACACACAGACCTTGGAGTAAAATAAAATCTAAGTGTCTTTAAGCTGCCTAAGCATCATGGGAAATGTAGTTTTAAAACAACTGGACAGCCAAGGTTGCTGAACCCTGCTTTAGAGAATCCCAAATGAAAATCTTACATAGATTTTTTTTTTACACCAAAGTCTGTGTGTAAGTGGCTCCAATGTAAAAAGGAATGTAATACACAAGTTGTATATAAGCATAATACTGTGAATCTGCTAAATAATATTTTAGTTGTCATTCTGAAAAGGGAATTACCGTTCCTTTCAAGGGATCAAGAAGATCTCATATTGTCTTTATTTTAACCTTTCCCCATGCTTGAAAATTTTTAGTATTCATACCTGGTGGAAAGTCCGGATTTCCACTAATAGGTAAGTAAATTGTAAACAGATGTGAGATCCCCAATATTTTATGTATCTTGATCCATGCTCTAAGTATGTCTTCAAGCATAATATTATTCTTAACTATCTGGGGAATGTCCGTTCAAGCTTGATGAAGTAAAAATACTTTAGAGATGTCCCCCAACGGCTGATTATCCACTGAATTTTCATAAAAGTTTGGGTTGATTGACACCCCCTGCTAGTGGCCAATTGGCCGCAAATCTGCAGGGGGCGGCATTGCACAAGCATTTCTAGTGAAATGCTTGTGCGATGATAAATGCTGACAGCGTATACTGTTGGTATTTATCGATATGTGGCGGACATGATTGCTACAGGGGATCATGTCCGTCCGCACATTGATAATTCGGCCCCTGTGCATTTATTGCTATTGTTTGCACTGAAATCTCTCAGGTCTATGAGGTCCCTTTCAAAATTAGCAAACATTAAAATTATTTAGAAACCTCTGTAGCTTGTAAAGGGCAAGTGCTACATTTCTGGATAACATAGTGAGATAAATACAAAGAATACACATTTTAGTTATTTTACACTTTATTTTGTATATTACATGGATAATGTTGTTTTTAATGGTATATATACAGATTAGAATCCATATTTGCAATGCTATTCAAAAATACAAAATAAGAATTCTTACTTCAATAAAACTCTCATATTGTGCTAAATCAAATGACAGACAATATATCTTTATTTATTTTTGCATAGTAGATTAATCACTTAAAGGGACATTAAAGTAAAAATTAAACTTCCGTGATTCAGACAGAGCATGAAATTTTAAACAACTTTCCAATTTACTTATATTATCTAACTTCCTTCATTCTCTTGCAATCATTTGTCAAATAGCATACCTAGGTAGTCTCAAGATTAGCAATGCACTTCTGGGAGCTAGTTGGTGATTGGTGGTGGCACATATATGCTTCTTAAAAATGGATCTGTAAGAGACTGCGCCTGGAATCTAATCTTAAAGCTCCTTTACAGGTAATCTTCCCTATAATTACCGTATAAAATTACAAAGTGTTAAGACAATATGGAGTAAAGGAGCGCTGTGAGCTAAATAAGATAGTCTGGAGACCTCTATACAATTTGTCAAACGTACATTTATTTTAAAAAAGGATTAAAAAGTTTCATGCATTAGTATATATTAGGGACGTCTCCCTGAAATTAAAACAATTTTATATATAAAACAATACAGTATAAAGTGTTTCGAGTGCTCTTTTTAAATAATTCCACCTTTCTATTTTAGTTATCCTATTCCACCTTAAATAATATGGTGCTGCAGCTGTAGTGGCTTTTTTCTTAGTCTTTCAATCACAAAGCAACAATGTCTCTTTTCATGATTCTATAAATTGTAATTGTGTAAGTCACTTATCTTTACAATGTCTTTTGATGTTTTCTGTAATTTGTAGACTTGTCTGTAATACAGATATTTTATTTACGTATACGGATGGGCTTACCGGGTCTTCTGACACATCTGTGTCTGATGTAAGTTTCTTGGGTGTCAAAACCTGATCCTCGCTCTTTGGTATCGAAACCTGGACCACGCTCCTGCGTGTATGGGTTTCTTTTATGCTGCCGTTTTGAAGCAACTTTCACCCCTGCAGTCTGGGTTCTTTGTTTCCCGGGCAGCCTCCTGAGACAGGTAATCACGATGCACGCCTCCAGCGCGTGTATGGGAACTAGGACTTGAATTCGCAAACGGCCGTTTGTCTTAAACTTTCTTTCCCTCTCCTTTTTCAAAGTGGGGTTAGTTTAATGGGTGTCCAGTTCTTTGTAGTGTAGAGAACGTCTACGCGTTTCGCCAATAGGCTTTATCAAGACGGATGATTTTGGTTGTTACACCGGCATTTTAAAAAGCCCTCCTTTCATTTCTATTGGTTGATAGGTATTCTGTTCTGATAGGTGTCTTTTAGAAAGGTGGATTTCTCTGATATCTTTAAGGTGGAATATTTTTTGCTTCTTTCTTTGTTACTTTATAAAAGCTTTGGATATCACCTGTTTGCTCCTTTGTATAAGGTGGAATGTTTTTACTCTATCTTTTGTTAATCTATATAAGCTTTCTATATCTGATATATTTCGCTTTTTTAACAATATTCAAATTCTGGCATTCTCATCTTATGGTGGAATTATCAGCCTTCTATTTTATATCATGATTATAAATGACTATATGCGTTTCTATTATACTAAACTATTTTTTCTATGTATGTGAAAAAATTAACGATCTGTTTTAAACAAATATTTCACTTCTAATTTATTATTCTTTGTATGAATTTCAACTTATATAAGTTTTTAAACTTAGTTATTTAGTTTTTTTATATAATTGATTTGTGTAGCATATTATTTTTTATTATTGCATATATGTTTATATAGTTCTAAATTTCTCCACTTTTTATTTTCTTATCAATTTATTTGGCTCTTTGTCGATGACTTCTCATTCATACAGTTTAGGGTATTTCAGAGATTTGGGGACTTTTTTGTTAAAAAGGTTGATCTATAATATACTGTATTTTCATGTATACTATTAGTGGATTTTAATTTATGACAAGAGAAACGGGGATAGATCTAATTCTGAGTTTAATCCCGCAGGATAGAGGGTTTGCATGTTGTAAATTAGCTCTGCTTCTGTTCTTAACAGTTTTTCTTCAAAATTACCTCCTCTCCATTCGGGTTTGAGCTTTTTTATGCCCCAAAAAGTGAAATTTTTTAGATTATTATTATGTACTTCCCTAAAGTGGGTGTAAAGGTGTGTTTCTAGATTTCCTCTGTCTATGCATGATAAGTGCTCGCGTATTCGTTCCCTTAGGGTTCTGGTGGTCTCCCCTATATATTGTAGATTACATGTGCATTGTATAATGTAGATTACACCCTTATCCTGACATCTTATGGTTTCTTTTATGTGATGTATTAGACCATTTTTATTGGATTTAATGTTCTTGCATTTGCTGCTGAATTTACAAGACCTGCAGCCAAAACAGGGGTAAAAACCGGCTAATTTATTGCCTAGTAGATCTTTTTCTAATGTGGAATTCGTTTTAAAATTTCTGAACTCACTGGGAGCTAGTATTTTTTTGAAATTTTTTGCTTTTTTGAAAATTATTTTTGGATTATCTGTCATTTTTTCGCCTATGAGAGGATCTGTTTGAACTAGATGCCAGGGTTTTTTCAATATTTTTTGTAAAGTGTAGTGATCACAATTGTAATCAGTTATTAATGCAATGTTGAATTTATCTTCCTTTTCTTCTTTTTTGTCTATTTTATCAGAGTTTGTATTTTTATATGTAAGTAGACTTTTTCTCTCTTTTTGATCTACTTGTTCCTTTGCCTTTCTTATTATCTC
Organism: Bombina bombina; assembly: GCF_027579735.1. NCBI lineage: Eukaryota > Metazoa > Chordata > Amphibia > Anura > Bombinatoridae > Bombina > Bombina bombina. Next base: position 430,233,984 of record NC_069501.1, on the reverse strand, counting down.
TGTATTGTATCCTCTGTCAGTGAATTTTTTCTCAAGTATCTCAATCTGTTCTAGATAATCTGATGTTTTCGTGCAATTGCGCTTTATCCTGAGATACTGACCTTTGGGGATATTTTCTTTCCATTTATTTAAATGGCAGCTATTGAAATGTATTAGATTATTTGCGTCTACTTTTTTGAAGTGTGTTTTAGTGATTATTTCTTTTTCTATAATTTCAATGTCCAGATCTAGGAATGTTATTTTTTCCTTACTGGTGATATATGTGAAATTAATTCCTATATCATTATTGTTCATATCTGAAATGAACTTGTTTAACTCTATAGATGTCCCCTCCCATACAAAGATGATGTCATCAATGTATCTCTTATAGAGCACGAGATTTGCGCCGAACTCATGTTGGGATATAAATTCTTCTTCCCATTTTCCCAAGAATAAATTTGCATAGCTTGGCGCAAATCTCGTGCCCATAGCGGTTCCTCTTGTTTGAATATAGAATTTTTTGTTGAAAGAAAAATAATTCTGATTTAAAATAAAATTAACACCTTTAATTATAAATTCTTTTTGTTCTTGATTTAGTGTTTTATCCCTGGTCATGTACATTTCTGCTGCTTTTGTGCCTAGATGATGTTGAATGCTTGTGTATAAAGATGAAACATCGCACGTGCCTATCAGATAGTTTTCTTTCCATTCTAGATTATTAAGGAGTTGTAATATGTCCGTGGTGTCTTTAAGGTAGGAAGGTAGAGTTTTTACATATTTTTGCAGGAAATTGTCAATGTATTGTGATAAGTTTGCAGTTATGGACCCTATTCCGGATATTATGGGCCTACCAGGTGGGTAAGATCTCACAAACCCACCTGGTAGGCCCATAATATCCAGAATAGGGTCCATAACTGCAAACTTATCACAATACATTGACAATTTCCTGCAAAAATATGTAAAAACTCTACCTTCCTACCTTAAAGACACCACGGACATATTACAACTCCTTAATAATCTAGAATGGAAAGAAAACTATCTGATAGGCACGTGCGATGTTTCATCTTTATACACAAGCATTCAACATCATCTAGGCACAAAAGCAGCAGAAATGTACATGACCAGGGATAAAACACTAAATCAAGAACAAAAAGAATTTATAATTAAAGGTGTTAATTTTATTTTAAATCAGAATTATTTTTCTTTCAACAAAAAATTCTATATTCAAACAAGAGGAACCGCTATGGAACCGCTATGGGCACGAGATTTGCGCCGAGCTATGCAAATTTATTCTTGGGAAAATGGGAAGAAGAATTTATATCCCAACATGAGCTCGGCGCAAATCTCGTGCTCTATAAGAGATACATTGATGACATCATCTTTGTATGGGAGGGGACATCTATAGAGTTAAACAAGTTCATTTCAGATATGAACAATAATGATATAGGAATTAATTTCACATATATCACCAGTAAGGAAAAAATAACATTCCTAGATCTGGACATTGAAATTATAGAAAAAGAAATAATCACTAAAACACACTTCAAAAAAGTAGACGCAAATAATCTAATACATTTCAATAGCTGCCATTTAAATAAATGGAAAGAAAATATCCCCAAAGGTCAGTATCTCAGGATAGAGCGCAATTGCACGAAAACATCAGATTATCTAGAACAGATTGAGATACTTGAGAAAAAATTCACTGACAGAGGATACAATACAGAGATAATAAGAAAGGCAAAGGAACAAGTAGATCAAAAAGAGAGAAAAAGTCTACTTACATATAAAAATACAAACTCTGATAAAATAGACAAAAAAGAAGAAAAGGAAGATAAATTCAACATTGCATTAATAACTGATTACAATTGTGATCACTACACTTTACAAAAAATATTGAAAAAACCCTGGCATCTAGTTCAAACAGATCCTCTCATAGGCGAAAAAATGACAGATAATCCAAAAATAATTTTCAAAAAAGCAAAAAATTTCAAAAAAATACTAGCTCCCAGTGAGTTCAGAAATTTTAAAACGAATTCCACATTAGAAAAAGATCTACTAGGCAATAAATTAGCCGGTTTTTACCCCTGTTTTGGCTGCAGGTCTTGTAAATTCAGCAGCAAATGCAAGAACATTAAATCCAATAAAAATGGTCTAATACATCACATAAAAGAAACCATAAGATGTCAGGATAAGGTGTAATCTACATTATACAATGCACATGTAATCTACAATATATAGGGGAGACCACCAGAACCCTAAGGGAACGAATACGCGAGCACTTATCATGCATAGACAGTGGAAATCTAGAAACACACCTTTACACCCACTTTAGGGAAGTACATAATAATAATCTAAAAAATTTCACTTTTTGGGGCATAAAAAAGCTCAAACCCGAATGGAGAGGAGGTAATTTTGAAGAAAAACTGTTAAGAACAGAAGCAGAGCTAATTTACAACATGCAAACCCTCTATCCTGCGGGATTAAACTCAGAATTAGATCTATCCCCATTTCTCTTGTCATAAATTAAAATCCACTAATAGTATACATGAAAATACAGTATATTATAGATCAACCTTTTTAACAAAAAAGTCCCCAAATCTCTGAAATACCCTAAACTGTATGAATGAGAAGTCATCGACAAAGAGCCAAATAAATTGATAAGAAAATAAAAAGTGGAGAAATTTAGAACTATATAAACATATATGCAATAATAAAAAATAATATGCTACACAAATCAATTATATAAAAAAACTAAATAACTAAGTTTAAAAACTTATATAAGTTGAAATTCATACAAAGAATAATAAATTAGAAGTGAAATATTTGTTTAAAACAGATCGTTAATTTTTTCACATACATAGAAAAAATAGTTTAGTATAATAGAAATGCATATAGTCATTTATAATCATGATATAAAATAGAAGGCTGATAATTCCACCATAAGATGAGAATGCCAGAATTTGAATATTGTTAAAAAAGCGAAATATATCAGATATAGAAAGCTTATATAGATTAACAAAAGATAGAGTAAAAACATTCCACCTTATACAAAGGAGCAAACGGGTGATATCCAAAGCTTTTATAAAGTAACAAAGAAAGAAGCAAAAAATATTCCACCTTAAAGATATCAGAGAAATCCACCTTTCTAAAAGACACCTATCAGAACAGAATACCTATCAACCAATAGAAATGAAAGGAGGGCTTTTTAAAATGCCGGTGTAACAACCAAAATCATCCGTCTTGATAAAGCCTATTGGCGAAACGCGTAGACGTTCTCTACACTACAAAGAACTGGACACCCATTAAACTAACCCCACTTTGAAAAAAGGAGAGGGAAAGAAAGTTTAAGACAAACGGCCGTTTGCGAATTCAAGTCCTAGTTCCCATACACGCGCTGGAGGCGTGCATCGTGATTACCTGTCTCAGGAGGCTGCCCGGGAAACAAAGAACCCAGACTGCAGGGGTGAAAGTTGCTTCAAACCGGCAGCATAAAAGAAACCCATACACGCAGGAGCGTGGTCCAGGTTTCGATACCAAAGAGCGAGGATCAGGTTTTGACACCCAAGAAACTTACATCAGACACAGATGTGTCAGAAGACCCGGTAAGCCCATCCGTATACGTAAATAAAAATATCTGTATTACAGACAAGTCTACAAATTACAGAAAACATCAAAAGACATTGTAAAGATAAGTGACTTACACAATTACAATTTATAGAATCATGAAAAGAGACATTGTTGCTTTGTGATTGAAAGACTAAGAAAAAAGCCACTACAGCTGCGGCACCATATTATTTAAGGTGGAATAGGATAACTAAAATAGAAAGGTGGAATTATTTAAAAAGAGCACTCGAAACACTTTATACTGTATTGTTTTATATATAAAATGGTTTTAATTTCAGGGAGATGTCCCTAATATATACTAATGCATGAAACTTTTTAATCCTTTTTTAAAATAAATGTACGTTTGACAAATTGTATAGAGGTCTCCAGACTATCTTATTTAGCTCACAGCGCTCCTTTACTCCATATTGTCTTAACACATATATGCTTCTTGCCATTGGCTCACCAATGTGTTCAGCTAGCTCACAGTGGTGCATTGCTTCTCCTTCAACAAAGGATACAAAGAAAGTGAATCAAATTTTATAGTAGAAGTCAGTTGGAAAGTTGTTTCAAATTGAATGCTCTGTTTGTATCATGAAAGACAAATTTGGGGTTTCATGTCCCTTTAACTGATGAGCCATTTCCCACCCCTCTGCTGAGCTGTTTTGGAGTTCTTTAAAGGGATGTGAAAGAGTCTGCTTCATTGTTGTAATAAAAAAACACTAAGGAGTGTCTTATACTTAATAGAAATCATTGCAGTATTTATTATTCATAATTTTAAAAGGATTTTACCTTTTCTTTTAGTTCAACTTAATTTGAGCAGTGTCCATTACTTCCTGTCACAGCCCTACAGGTAGGCTGAGTTATTTACAAGAAGCCTTATGTAGCTTGATGCCATAAAACTTCTAAAGTAACATACTGATTTAGTATTAAGTGAATACTAGATAAAAAATAAGTCAGATTTTCCCATTCTCAGAGGAGGCAGAATGTAGCCTAAGCTGCTCTCTTATATTCCTGAGGACAGGGGCTACACTGAGAATTTATAAGTGCTCATTTTGCAAGAATACAAGTAAGCTATTTGCTTATTTTTATGGTTACTTTTATTTAACATATTTGTTTTTACTGAAGGAGCACTGTTTAATATTCTTTTAATGCTGGTCAAATTAAGACCTGCTATACTATTTTGTTATGTTTATATCATGATGTGAGGAATATGCTACAAAATGTGTGAAACAAATACATATATTTATTACAAATGTAATAAACAATTGTGTGTGTTTTCTAATCTCTACAGTCAAAAGAAGAAGGTACCCTCATATCAATAAGGGCCTTTGGATTTTAATAGTAACTCCCATGAACCTCTAGTCAAATAAATGCACATTTATTCATGCCAGGAAATCACTATTACCAGATTGATCATCTGACTATTAATGAATAAGAGGCTATAAAGCTGAAGGTAATTAAAAAAGTATTTTTATTTTTTTAAACTTTATACCCCAATCGATTGCCTTCCTAATAATCACCTAGATTACGAGTCTTGCGTTAGCCTTAAAAAGCAGAGTTGAGAGGTCCCAATGCTGCTTTTTAACGCCCGCTGGTATTACGAGTCTGGCAAGTACAGGTGTACAGCTCACTTTTCTTCCGCGACTCGAGCATACCGCAAATCCCCTTACGTCAATTGCGTATCCTATATTTTTAAAGGGATTTGCCTAATGCCGGTATTACGAGTCTTGGAGAAAGTGAGCGGTACACCCTCTCCTGTCAAGACTCCTACCGCATTTAAAAGTCAGTAGTTAAGAGTTGTATGGGCTAACGCCGTAACATAAAAATCTTAACTAAAGTGCTAAAAAGTACACTAACACCCATAAACTACCTATTAACCCCTAAACCGAGGCCCCCCGCACATCGTAAACACTTAAATAAAGTTTTTAACCCCTAATCTGCCGACCGGACATCGCCGCCACTTAAATAAATATATTAACCCCTAAACCGCTGCACTTCTGCCTCGCAAACACTAGTTAAATTTTATTAACCCCTAATCTGCCGTCCCTAACATCGCCGACACCTACCTACATTTATTAACCCCTAATCTGCCGCCCCAACTATATTAAAGGGACAGTCTACCATAGAATTGTTATTGTTTTAAAAGATAGATAATCCCTTTATTGCCCATTCCCCAGTTTTGCATAACCAACATAGTTATATTAATATACATTTTACCTTTGTGATTACCTTGTATCTAGGAACTTTCTTCCAGCCCACTGTTTACATGACTGTGACTGTTTATTATCAATTGTGTTATATTTAGCATTGTTTTGTGCTAAATCTTAAATAACCCCCTGTGCCTGAACACAGTGTTATCTATATAGTCCACGTGTACTATCTGTCTCTTTGTGTTAAAAAGAGATTTAAAAAGCATGTGATTAGAGACAGCCCTCAAAGGCTTAGAAATTAGCATACGAGCCTACCTATGTTTAGTTACCAAGAGAAAAAAGCAAATTTGATGATAAAAGTAAATTGGAAAGTTGATTAAAATTAAAAGTCCTATCTGAATAATGAAAGTTTAATTTATACTAGACTGTCCCTTTAAATGTTTTAACCCCTACACCTAAGTCTAACCCTAACACCCCCTAACTTAAATATAATTTAAATAAATATAAATAAAATTACTACAATTAATTAAATTATTCATATTTAAAACTAAATACTTACCTATAAAATAAACCCTAAGCTAGCTACAATATAAGTAATAGTTACATTGTAGCTATCTCAGGGTTTATTTTTATTTTACAGGCAACTTTGTATTTATTTTAACTAGGTACAATAGTTATTAAATAGTTAGTAACTATTTAATAGCTACCTAGCTAAATTAAGTACAACTTTACCTGTAAAATAAACCCTAACCTAAGTTACAATTACACTTAACACTACACTATAATTAAATTAATTCCCTAAACTAATTACAATTAATTACAATTAAATTAAATAAACTAAAGTACGAAAAACAACAAACACTAAATTACAGAAAATAAAAAATGAATTACAATTTTTTAAAACTAATTACACCTACTCTAATCCCCCTAATAAAATAAAAAATACCCCCAAAATTATAAAATTCCCTACCCTATACTAAATTACAAATAGCCCTTAAAAGGGCCTTTTGGGGGGCATTGCCCCAAAGTAATCAGCTCTTTAACCTGTAAAAAAAAATACAATACTCCCCAACATTAAAGCCCACCACCGACACACCCAACCCTACTCTAAACCCCACCCAATCCCCCCTTAATAAAACCTAACACTAACCCCTTGAAGATCACCCTACCTTGAGACGTCTTCACCCAGCTGGGAACAAGTGGTCCTCCAGAGGGGCCGAAGTCTTCATTCGATCCGGGCAGAAGAGGACATCCAGAAGTCTTCATCCAGACGGCATCTTCTATCTTCATCCATCCGGAGCGGAGCGGGTCCATCTTCAATACAGCCAATGCGGAGCATCCTAATCAAATGAAGTCCACCTGAAGAATGAAGGTTCCTTTAAATGATGTCATCCAAGATGGCGTCCCTTCAATTCCGATTGGCTGATAGAATTCTATCAGCAATCGGAATTAAGGTAGGAAAAATCCTATTGGCTGATGCAATCAGTCAATAGAATTGAGCTCGCATTCTATTGGCTGATTGGAACAGCCAATAGAATGCGAGCTTAATCCTATTGGCTGATTGGATCAGCCAATAGGATTGAACTTCAATTCTATTGGCTGATTACATCAGCCAATAGGATTTTTCCTACCTTAATTCCGATTGGCTGATAGAATCCTATCAGCCAATCGGAATTGAAGGGACGCCATCTTGGATGACATCATTTAAAGGAACCTTCATTCTTCCGTTGGACTGGATTGAAGATGGACCCGCTCCGCTACGGATGGATGAAGATAGAAGATGCCGTCTGGACAGGGGCTTATTTTGGCCTAGGCAAACAAGGCACCGGCCTAGGGCAGCAGATTGGGAGGGGGCAGCACTTTTTGTCTGGCTATATTAGTAAGAAGCTTACAGTTATTTTAGAAGCATTATACAGGTATGTAAGGGAGATTTTGCCCAAAGAGCTTACATTCTAGGGGGAAAAAGAGACTTCCCATGGAGCTTACAGTTTGGAGGTAGCTCTAAACCTTTCTTTTATTCAGCTAGCTACTGACTTTAGTTCTGTTGGCTACCAGCACTTAGTATTTTGTTTGGGGAAGTATTGTTTCAAGAAATCTGTGTTTGTTTTTTGTATATTGCAGCGATAGGTGTGTGTGTGTGTATGTGTATATATGTGTGTGTGTGTATAACTCTGTGTGTATCTGTGACTGTGTGTGTGTGAACATATATTTTGAAAATGCCATAAAAGATCACTTAACTCCCTGACCAAAAAATATCACAGCTAAAAAGGCCTAAAACCTTAGAGGGAGAGGGGGATAGGAGGCAACAGCATTTTGAGTGCCTAGGGCAGCACAAAACCTTAATATGCCACTGCGTCTGGATGAAGACTTCTGGCCGTCTGGAGGTCCTCTTCTGCCCGGATCGGATGAAGACTTCGGCCCCTCTGGAGGACCACTTGTGCCCGGCTGGGTGAAGACATCTCAAGGTAGGGTGTCTGAAACTAATGTTTATTTTTAGTGATGGTAAAGCCTAGCGTTTGTTATAAGCTTGGATTTACCAGCACTGAGATCAAGGGGTTTGTATACTTACCCCATCCAGCTCCCTTAAGCTCTCTGCAGCAGCCTGCGCTTTCTCTTTCTCATTGCTAGTAGTTCATGTTTGATGTGTGAGATATCATGTACTGGGCATTGCACGTAACTACAGATGTTACTGGCAGTGAAGATGTATTTTGAACAAGATCATACCTTTACCATGAGGTCATTCATAATGTTCCCTCTAAGACCAGTTTTGTGAGGGACCCAGCAGTGAAACAGTTAATTAGAGCAATTAGCAAAGACTACACAATGCAGACTACAAGGTGTGATGCCTTTATTAACTCTTTCACTGCTGGGCCACTCACAAAACTGGCCTTAGAGTGAACATTGGTCCTTCAGCAACCTCATGAGCAGCTACACATTAAGCCTTGTGTCTTTTCCAACAAGCACAGTGTGCTGTCCCAGAAAGAAAAGAGTAAATGTGGGAAAAGGTACATTTAAAGGGATGGTAAACACTGTTTTGTTCTCACAATTAAATGAGACAGTAGTCACTTGTATTTCCATGGGTGATTTGGGGCGGTATAAAAAAGGTTAAAAATCATGGTATGCTTTATAAGAGCTTAATATTTTATATATTGTGGCCACACTATCTTATTTAATTGTGAGAACAGAACAAAAGTGTTCCTTTAAACATGATAAGCATGTTAAATGCGAAGAGCGTATTGCTCTCCGCATTCAGCGAGGTCTTGCGTACCTGATCCGCACTGTCGGATCAGGTCCGCAAGACCTTTAATAAATAGGCCCCATTGTTTCAGCCTCGCCATTAAAATGCTCTGAAAATGAGCTTGCATCTATTTTTATAAGCATTGTAATCATAAGCAAAATACAGTATTTTAAAATGTAATCAATTGTATTGTTGGATTTTTTTCATAAATGTTTTGAAAATTACTTTAAAAACTTTATTTAAAGGGATGCCACAATTACATACCTCTCAACCATCCTGGATATTACAGGATTGACAAAGGCTGAGAATTCTGCCTGCCGTTCCGCCCACAGTCTTCCTCCTAAGGGTAAATGTCCCAGATTTCATTGACTGTTCCGGCCCCACCTACAACACATCTAACTCCTCCAACCCTATAAATGACACAACTAGATTCACCCTCAGCAGCACACCTGAGGCCCTCCCCTTCTGCTGTAACTCACTGGTGGGTCACTGACCATTAATCCTCCTCTGCCTAAATCTCTCACAGAGGGCTTCTGGGAAATGTTGGGAAGTTTGTATTACAGTTTCTAAAATGATAAATATTTAAACCTATTAGGTTTTTTAAAACTATTCTAGACAACTATGTTCTAAACTAGGAGTAACTTCTAGATTAGACTTTCTGAGTGATGTTGAGTGGTAACCTTGGAGAGTCCAATGATTGTCATTTGCTTCCTTTAAACAAAGGTTACATATAAGTATGGAATGAGACGTTATTATTTTATTGCATAGCATTATTTTGAATAAAATAAATGTATATATATATATATATATATATATATATATATATTTATATTTTATGGGTAAAGTAAGCTATACGGGTAATCCTAGGATTACCCAGCTAAAACTAATATTTCCCAAGCAGCTATTGGTAAAATGTACTGTAATCCCCCCATCTACACTATTTTTTTGCCTCTGTCTGGGGGGTTCAAGGAAGGTGGCCCGCTGATCCTCTGGCATCCACCCCAAGTGAACCTTGGCGAATGAGTTTTATAAGGGGGGGGGGGTTCGTCCCCCTTAAACCCCCCAGGCAGAGGCAAAAAAAAATAGTGAAGATGGGTGAATTATAGTGCATCCTTTATATATTTGATGCAGTGACTTAATGAAGCGCATGCACTCTGAGGCAATTTATGAACTTACATCGGGCTTTACCCACAGCCGCTTGGGTAATGTCCATTTTACCCAGGTAATCCTAGGATTACCCAATATCTGACTTTACCTATAACATATATATTTACATATATATATATAAAATATCACCAGCAGTAGAAATATATCATTATTCCAGCTAAAGTCATCTACTCACAATCCTTTTTTTTTTTTTTTTTTTTTTAATTGCTTTTGTCCCCTGAATATTTTCTTCTGTCAAGATGTCACTTGAATGTTAATTTATTTTTCTTAAAGGGAAATGAAACCCAATTTTTTCTTTCATGATTCAGATAGAGCATGCAATTTTAAGCAACTTTCGAATTTACTCCTATTATAAATTTGTTTTCATTCTCTTGGTATGCTTTGTTGAAGGAGCAGCAATGCACTACTGGTTTCTAACTGAACACATGGGTGAGCCAATGAAAATCATTACATATATGCAGCCACCAATCAGCAGCTAGTTTCTTTGCTGCTCATGAGCTTTCCTAGATAAACTTTTCAGCAAAGGATAACAAGAGAAGGAAGCAAATTAAATAAACGAAGTAAATTGAAAAGTTGTTTAAAATGGTATTCTCTATCTGAATCATAAAAAAAAATTTGGGTTTCATGTCCCTTTAAGTTTTGGAATCTAGGATAGCAATATACATCTGCCAATAATGAGTTATATATTTGTTTTTCATAGCACCAAGTTACACTGATTATTTCTGGCCACTGCATCTCTCCTTGAAACGAAAAACAAACAAACAAAAAACATTTTATCATTTTAACACCTTTATTCTAACTAACACAATGATAAACAGGGCTGGATATTTCTACTAGTTCATTAGTCCTGGACATGTAAGAAGTTGCAGTGGAGTAAAAATGTGTTTGTTTTTTGTTGTTTCTTTTTTTGTATCTTTGTGTGGACTTGTACTCTCCTGACTAGGAAACTATAGTGATATTTTTACACCCATGATTATACATATACTAATTTTTTGACTGACCAACTAATTTTGCTTATAAAACAGTTTTTAGGCCAGCAATATAACCATCATAGGGTCAGTAACTGGCACCATTAGTCAGCAGCTAGAGATGATAGTTTGGGCCCTGTCTATGGGTCATGGCTGTGAAGGGACAACTACAGGATCTCTTATCCTTCTGACTAAAGGCATAACATTCCTTTGATAATGAACTCCTTTTGATCCTTCTCTGTGGCCTTCCTTTTAACCCTCAAGGAACTGGGAGAGTGAAAGGATTAAATACCCATTAAGACATTCAGCTCAGTACCCTAGGGGTATTTACAGCAAGTAGGACAATTTGAGAGCATCTTAGTTAGGTGGATTCTATTAATGAGAAGAATAAAAAAACAAAAAAAATTTGGGCCAGATTACAAGTGGAGCGCAAATTAACGCTTGCACGTTAATTGTGCTAGAAGTAAGATGTTTGCACTTGTCGGGTTGTGCTAGAATAACGAGTAGAAAGTAAACTGTTTTCGCTCTCGCACTAACCCGACAAGTGCAAAAAGCCGAAGTTAGTATATTGCGCACGGGTTCACGTATTACACCATAGAAGTAAATGGAGAAAAAAGTTGGGGAAAAACTAACACCCCACTCTTGCGCAAACCCGGTCGCATATTCTCATTTGCTCTAACCCGACATTAAAATAAGAATATTTCACGTTCCAATGTTCTTCATACAGAAGATTATTTTCTATTTATTCATAAATACATATTTCTACATATATCTGATGGTATTTTTGTACACTATATATATATATATATATATATATATATATATATATATATATATATATATATATATACCTATATGTATATATATATATATATATATATATATACACACATATACATACATACATGGTTATATGTAGGTATAGATTTATACATATATATATATATATATATATATATATTTATATATAGGAATATCTATTTAGAATACATAGAACATATTCCGCTAAGTGCAGAACATTGGAATGTGAAATATTTACATTAAATACATATTAAAATAATTGTAATGATAGATGCAGTTGTTCTCTGGGCATTTGTACATAGAAAAGCAGTTTAAGTGACATTTTCTGGTTACTCTGAGACTAGCTCTACAAACGTACTCACAAATTTCATTGTTCTGTGGGAAAATGTTCTCTGAGACTAACTACACGCTGCCTCAGTCCCCCTCATAGCACACAAGCTTGCAACACAACCAGCTCACTATCACATACCAACAAACAAGGAATTGATGGAGAAAGCTTTAGGGAATTTATAGTCAGCTAAGGTGTTAGATGCCGAGTGGTATCATAATCCCACATAGGAGGATGTCATAGGTGGTCCTGAATATCACTAATTAAAGGATCAGAAAGCTCTAAAACATTTCTAACATACATATGAAATAGCAATATGTAAATATGTTAAATAGATCTTTTGTATGAGAAAGAAAATAAGTCAAAGTTCTTTATTTAATTTTTGAAGCTAACAAGAGGAGCTACATTTTAAAGGGACAGGAAACCCCAAAAATGTAATTCATTATTCGGATAGAACAAACATATTTAAATAACTTTCATATTTACTTTTATTATCAAATTTGCTTAATTATCTTGTAATTCTTTGCTGAAGAAACAGTATTGCACTACTGACAGCTGGCTGAACACATCTAGTTAGCCAATCACAAGAGACAAATGTGTGCAGGCACCAATCACCAGCTAGCTCCCACTAGTGCAGGATATGTGCTTATTCATTTTCAACAATGGATACCAATAAAACATAGCACATTTGAAAATAGAAGTGATTTTAAAAGTGCTCCATAACCTGTCCGCCTGCTCTGACATTGCCGCAATTCAACCCGATCGAGTACGATCGGATTGATTGACACCCCCCTGCTGGCGGTGCAATGCTGAATATGCAAGAGCTGCTGGTGCAATACTGAATATGGAGAGCGTATTGCTCTCCGCATTCAGCGAGGTCTGTCGGACCTGATCCGCACTGTCGGATCAGGTCCGACAGACCTTTGTTAAATAGGGGCCTCAATCTGATTCTTGAAAGTTTCATTTTCACTTTCCTATCCCTTTAAAGCATGATGGGATGATAAGCGGAACTCCCACTGCTTCATTGGTGGACAGTACCACGCCTCATAATGTTGTTGTTTTTTTTTCAGGACAAAGGCATCCATTTTACTAAAAAAACTAAAAACTTGTAATGTATTTGAAATATCCTCTTTTAGCTTTAACAAAGAAAAAGAAAATACTTTTATGTCCTTAAAAATATGAGTATTTTCTCCACACTGTTCATATATTTATTTGAACATACAGTAAATATTATTAATCTTGAAATAATTTTTGAGGGGTTTGTTCTTCAAGAGTTTTTATTATAAGCTTATTTTTTCAAGCATCAAATATCTCTGGAATGGGATATTTTATTATTAAATCACTACAAAGTGTAACATTTTATGCAAAACTGTTTAGTATTTTTGGAAATATTAGGCATTACATAAGTAAGACACATAGTTAAAGTACCGCTCAGGAGTCTCAGAGCACTGCTGATCCTGAGCAGAGACTGCCAGTCACCTAATCAGTAGAGGTAGTAGCGTGTATGCGGTTACCGCTGTGGATTGGGTCACCGTCCGTTTCTGCTTGGAACCAGCAGTGCTTTTACTATGTGTTAGTTTAATCTTTTTGCAGGGTTAAACACATAGCATTGCAGGGTCGCTAGTGTTTAAATTACATTCTCTAATGTTTCCACCATAACAATATTAGTTATGGTGGAAACGGGTCTAAGCTGTGAGGATACGATCATGTTCTAAATTCATTGAGGTTTACTTTACATATTTTTAATTGCCGATCGTCAATAGGCGTTCCTGCCATCATATAACATCATATAAAGTTGTGTTAAATGCCCCAATACATGATGTCTCGCAAAACCGCAACACTTTGGAAACGCTTTGCAAAATATCCATGTCTGTTAAAGTAGTCTTACTGGATAGAACGATATTTGTATGAGTAATCTCAAAGATGCGTAAAGGGTGCTTGGGTCTTTTCGATACTAGTTCAGGGTTTTTTCCCTAAATTGTGACTCAGCAGCCAGTTCTTAAAAAGACACGATTACCATGTGACGTATATTATCTCAATATGGTGTCTCCCCCTATCTAAGCCAAAGAGGTTGTCTCTTATTTTTCTCTAACTTTTTTCAAGTTTTCTCTTCTACTTGTTAGAGTGAACAGTTTTCTAGAGCCTGTTTCTTTCTTTTCTTTTTCTTTTTTTTAAATTCTTTTGCTTAGTAATAATTGACAACATTTCTGTGATGACAGTTTTCTATAAAAAATAGCTACCTTGTTGACATTTCCTACCTCGACGTGGATATGGTCACAATTACGTATTCTACCTGCATCTGCGCATGCTGTTCATTACATAATCACATTCCACACATTCCTTTCAAACATACGTGAAGTGCGATTACGTAATTGTGAGCATGCGGAGATTGAGGTAGCAAATCTCGACAAGGTAGCTATTTTTGACAGGACACCGGTACTCTGTCTGTATATCAATTTATATATTTACAAACACATAAAAAAACAAGAATGTCAACTTACAAACACTGCACATTTTCGACATGATGTGATTAGAGCACCAACAGATTCCGCAGTTCTAACATATTTATATTATTATGAAGATTGCTTGAGCATGAAAATAATGGTGTCAAGCACTGCATAACAAATATGTCCTTGAACACATATACCACACATAGGTTGTATGCTTCAAAACTGCAGCATACCTAATTTTTAGACCCCTGTGCATTACTGTGTTAACACTTTTAACCAACAGCCCTTCTCTAAAAAATCATTTTCTTTTCTTAAAGGGACAGTCAAGTCCAAAAAAATACTTTCATGATTTAAATAGGGCATGCAATTTTAAACAACTTCCCAATTTACTTTTATCACCAATTTTGCTTTGTTCTCTTGGTATTCTTAGTTGAAAGCTAAAACTCGGAGGTTCATATGCTAATTTCTTAGACCTTGAAGACTGCCTCTATTCTGAATACATTTTGACCACTAGAGGGCATTAGTTCACATGTTTCATATAGATAACATTGAGCTCATGCACGTAAAGTGACCTAGGAGTGAGCACTGATTGGCTAAACTGCATGTCTGTCAAAATAACTGAAATAAGGGGCAGTCAGCAGAAGCTTAGATACAAGATAATTACAGAGGTAAAAAGTATATTAATATAACTGTGTTGGTTGTGCAAAACTGGGGAATGGGTAATAAAGGGATTATCTTTCTTTTTAAACAACAAAAATTCTGGTGTTGACTGTCCCTTTAAGACAACCAAAGTGAAGCCATACCCAGGCAAAGGACATATTGTTAGAAATTAAACATGCACAGTTTGGTCGGGGATCCTCTGACAAGCCACAGTTGATTTGTCAAATAATCCCCTGCATGCCCAAAGTTTAACATCAAACCCTTATATATAGAAAAAGTGCCATATCGAGCAGTTAGTGTCTCCAATAGTGTTGGCAGTATGGCATCTCATTGGCTAGACTGCCAAATGTGTCATAAGAAGAAAAGAGCTGTATGGCATCTCATTGGCTAGACTGCCAAATGTGTCATAAGAAGAAAAGAGCTGTATGGCATCTCATTGGCTAGACTGCCAAATGTGTCATAAGAAGAAAAGAGCTGTATGGCATCTCATTGGCTAGACTGCCAAATGTGTCATAAGAAGAAAAGAGCTGTATTTGTTCATATTTATTTATGTAGGTTTTTATTTATGTGTTTTCATTTTTTTACATTTACAAAATGATTTAAAAATAATATATTTGCATAATATAATGTTTTAATGTATTTCATTGCTTTAGAATTTACTGATTGACAAGTTTTTGCTGAATGGAAAAGGCAGATTACTTTGTACTATTATAATGCTTTTGTTTGTTTGTTTTAATCCTAAGCAGTTAATGTTGAAAGTTGTTTTGTGTCATTCTGATCCCTCCTAGAGCAGTTTTTAGTTTTATTTTATTTCACATGTTTCTGTTGACTAGAAAATGAGAGGAAACCTCTCAGTACTGTATATTTTGGCTGACAAAAGATCAAACAAGGTGTTGAGTTTTGCAATAATGAACGACAGACAGCAGAGGCATTTCGCCAGAGGCCAGCACAACATTTCACTCAACTGCTGTTATCTATTGAGAGAAAAAAATGTGTTTTACCTGCAGACTTGTCCATCACACAATAATCAGGAGAATTCTCAAAGTAGACCAGGTCCTTTTTTGTGGCTTCCCTGAAATTCTGATTGGCCACTGTAAAGCCACTACCATCTTGATTCATGGTGACCTGGATTGCCCCATTATATTTTTTTCTCAGATAGTCTCCTGTTTTTCGGAAGTCTGACATGGCACGCCAACATGTTCTTAATGAACATGACCCGCTGACCCCGTGACACTTACATTCAAGCTTCATAAAACGTTTTACTGCCTGCAACAAAGAAGAAGGGGATTAGAGCGGCCTGAGTTTCAGTTGCATATGAGGGAGTGTTATTCCCAACTACTACTCAGAATGTAAGATATAAAGCAGACTTTCATATGCTCAAGGGACTAGTATTGGTCCCTGACCAGAACTACTAGCAGATGTTCTCTAGCAACCCTCCTATATACATAGCAACTAGCTATTATTATACTTCTATACAAAAAACAGGCAGCACTACAATTACAGATCTAATAATGTATGTTTAAAAAATACAATTAGGATTGGCCATAGGCTTACAATATGTACAAAGCAAAATAATATTGGCAAAGAAAAAACAATATTAATTTCCCAGCACAAACGTAATGCAAAAATACTTGCCCAGTTAAGAATCTCTCTAAATGCCTAATTAGTATCTGACCAGACTAAACAGGTATCACCTGAGGAAGAGGAGTGTTCTTGAAACGCGTTGTATATAGATTTTAAGACAGTTACCTAGGTAATTATATTTGTTCTTCTCTAGCAGCTATACATTTTCCTTTGGTACAGTATCATTTTTTTTAAAAAAAAATTTAAGTTTGCTGCTACAGTTTTGTTTAACTTCTATACTTGCTGTATTTTTTCCACAAATAATTTAGTTTTATAAAGAATATGTGTGTTTCAGTTAGAATTTGTAAATTCCATTAAACTGATCAGTATTGCTTCAGACTTGATGAAGAGAAGAAACTATTGCAAGCTTGTCTTTTACTGTGTAATGCATTGCATTGCAAGTCCAGTAAAAGGATATGGCAAAAGTACATTTGAAACTAGAAGTGCATTGAATAGTTTCATGAATATTTATTTTTTTACTTTCATGCCCCTTTAAGCCAAGGAGCTCAGCTTAGGTATAATAAAAAAAAGTAATAGAAAGGGTATTAATTCAATGTTCTCTTTAATACTTACAGTCAGTTTATAATTTTATGTACTTTTATAAAATCTAAAAATGCAAGTTTTTTTTCTGTTCTATTCTGTATCCTCACTTTTGTATCATATTGAATTAAACACTGTACTGGTGTTACTCTCTGTAATAAAAACACAGAACTAAGCCTATACCCGCGTATATAAAAGGTGGTAGGTCAGAAAGAAAATGTATTGAAAACTACAAAAGCAATCAGCAAGTACTAATACACTTTATATAAGGTAATGTTATCCAGCACCTATATGGAGATCTATGCAGTGTCCCTTTAAGATGATTGCATCTAGGCCATATATCAGGTAAATACTGTAAAATAAAAAACCTCTTGGGGACATCTTTAGGCAAGAATCTCTTACAGATGAATTTACAACAAGGGTATAGAAGCCCTGGCAGATTAATATTTTCCATAAAAACGCCATTTTAGCTGTTGTCTCATGAGTCACATTGAAACATAGGGCTGTGACACACTGGGAGTGGCACAGCGTGCATCCTGATGATGCAGATGTGTGCGC
Source organism: Bombina bombina (assembly GCF_027579735.1). NCBI lineage: Eukaryota > Metazoa > Chordata > Amphibia > Anura > Bombinatoridae > Bombina > Bombina bombina. The sequence continues at coordinate 430,215,916 of NC_069501.1, read as the reverse complement.
TCAGTGTGTCTTGTCTTTTCATCTCTGCGTGCTCAGCCGCGTGAGGTCGCGTAGCTGAGCGCTCAGAGTTGAAATATTTGAACTTCAGAAGCGATGCGACGTGGTGGGAAGCAGCTGCTTTGCCTCGCCTCACCGCTTGCAGTGTGTCACAGCCTTAAAGGGACATTAAACACTTTGAGATGGTGATATAAAATGATAAATCATATATAGATAAAAAACTGCAATATGCAGAACACTGTAATATTCACACAGCCATTGACTACACACTCTGGTGACCTATTTATTATAACTGTCTCTTATTGGCCACAGCCCACAGCAGAGAAGGTAACCTAAGTTACAACATGGCAGCTCTCATTGTTTTATAGGCACTAAAACTTTACACTTTTTTGTCAACATTTAAACAGCTAAACTTAGAAAAATACATTTAAATGCCATTCTCAGACTAATCTTTTCTTTGAATGCTTCATTCTATTTAGCATGTATTTCGCGTTTAATGTCCCTTTAACAGTTTACTCTTGTTTGCTTTACAGCAGAATAAAATTCTTACTAGGAACATTAATTTATTACCTGATATATTTGCTATTTTAATATTTAGTTTCCCTCCAAAATGTAAATATTTTAGATCTTTTCTTGTAGATCATTGGATTTGGACACATCAATATAGGGGGACCACAAATTTAGCTGGCTACTGTGGAGCCAGTTGTACCTTTTTTTGAGGTAGGAAATTATTCTATACAGGGAAGTAGGTGGAAAATCCAAACAGAAACAAACTTTCACTAGAAGTTTGATGGCCAATGTGTGCTAATTCATATATAGCAGCCATTGGGACAGGTAGCTGTTACTATGAAAGTTATTGTTTCTTTAAGTTTATAGGCCTTTTTGGCAGGTACTTTTCATCACCTTTGCACACTAAGACTTACCATCCTTCCACATCGGTTGTTGTGTAGATTCATTAAGGCTCGAGCATCCTTCACTTTCTTTTCTTTGGCATCCACAAAATCTTTGGCAAATTCAATCCCAAAGTCAATATTGTCACTGCAACCTCCCCAGTCAAACACTCCTGTGCTGTCATTGGAGCGTCCCCTCTTCTTGGGGTCACAGCTGCAGGATTTAAGTTCTCCTTGGCTACAGGCCCGTGTTAACGCATAGACTACTCCTGCGTAGGATATGGCGTAGACAAATGCTGCTTCTCTGCTACCTGCCAAAGGCAATCACAAAACACCATGTTTCTTATTTAGATTGAAAAACGAGTGGATACTGATGCTAAAAAAATGACAAGATTTTGTTCAGTAAATGTTACACTCAATATTGGACTATGATCAAAAGTTTTGGGGTTTCAGCTGTGTTAGCAAGAAATGACTTACAGGGGCCCATTTATCAGGCTCTGAATCGAGCTTGTGGGCCTGTGTTTCTGGCGAGTCTTCAGACTCGCTAGAAACAGCAGTTATGAAGCAGCGGTCTAAAGCTCTGAGCAGGCGGACAGGAATCGCCACAATACAACCCGATCGAGTTCGATCAGGTTGATTGACAGATCCCTGCTGGCGGCCGATTGGTCGTGAGTCTGCAGGGGGCGGCGTTGCACCAGCAGCTCTTGTGAGCTGCTGGTGCAATGCTGAATACGGAGAGCGTATTGCTCTCCGCATTCAGAGATGTCTGTCGGACCTGATCCGCACTGTCAGATCAGGTCCGACAGACATTTGATAAATGGGCCCCATAGCCTACACAAAGAAAAACAACATTGTCAAATTTCAAGTCTATAAATAACAATTTAATAGTAAAATAATTCTGTCATAAGTGCCAACAATTTATTGGTAAACAATAATAAACTCACACCTTTTTTTGGTCACGATTGATCCTCTCCACCAACAGTGGGCCAGATTACAAGTGGTTTGATATTTAGCACTTTCGCTCAAGCATTGTTTGTGTACAATCGAAATCCGACGTTCGCTTACTTTAGGACGTTGTATACCACAACCATAGACTTTAATGGAGCTCTTGCGCTAGCATTAGACCTAAAGCACTAAACCCAAATGGCTAGATTACGAGTTTTGTGGTATGGGTGAAAAGTCTTGCAGGTTTAGCTGCACCGCACACTTTTTTGGCCGTAACGCAACGTAATTACCGCAGCTTTCAAAAAGTCATTTTTTAATAGGACTTCCATAGCGCCGGTATTATGAGTCTGCCTGGGAGGCCAAAAAGGTAGCGGTACAGCCAATACCGTCAAGATCCATAACGTAAACTAAAGTCAGTAGTTATGAGTTTTGCGCTACAAAGCTGTAACATAAAACTCATAACTAAAGTGCTAAAAAGTACACAACACCCATAAACTACCTATTAACCCCTAAACTGAGGCCCTCCCGCATCGCAAACACTAAAATAAAATTATTAACCCCTAATCTGCCGCTCCCGACATCGCCACTACTATAATAAACATATTAACCCCTAAACTGCTGCACTACCGCATCACAAACACTAGTTAAATATTATTAACCCCTAATCTGCCGCCCCTAACATCGCCGCCACCTACCTACATTTATTAACACCTAATCTGCTGCCCCCAACGTCGCCTCCACTATACTAAATTTATTAACCCCTAAACCTAAGTCTAACCCTAACCCTATCACCCCCTAACTTAAATATAATTTAAATAAATCTAAATAAAACCTACTATCATTACATAAATTATTCCTATTTAAAACTAAATACTTACCTATAAAATAAACCATAAGCTAGCTACAATATAACTAATAGTTACATTGTAGCTATCTTAGGTTTTATTTTTATTTCACAGGTAAGTTTGTATTTATTTTAACTAGGTAGAATAGTTACTAAATAGTTATTAACTATTTACTAACTACCTAGCTAAAATAAATATAAATTTACCTGTAAAATAAAACCTAACCTGTCTTACACTAACACCTAACCTTACACTACAATTAAATAAATTACATAAATTAAATACAATTTACCTAGTTAAAATAAATACAAACTTGCCTATAAAATAAAAATAAACCCTAAGATAGCTACAATATAACTACTAGTTATATTGTAGCTATCTTAGAGTTTATTTTATAGGTAAGTATTTAGTTTTAAATAGAAATAATTTAGGTAAAAATAGTAGGTTTTATTTAGATTTATTTTAATTATATTTAAGTTAGGGGGTGTTAGAGTTAGACTTAGGTTTAGGGGTTAATAAATTTAGTATAGTGGCGGCGACGTGGGGGCGGCAGATTAGGGGTTAATAAATGTAGGTAGGTGGCGGCGATGTTAGGGGCGGCAGATTAGGGGTTAATAATATTTAACTAGTGTTTGTAATGTGGGAGTGCGGCGGTTTAGGGGTTAATATGTTTATTATAGTGGTGGCGATGTCCGGAGCGGCAGATTAGGGGTTAATACGTGTAAGATTAGGGGTGTTTAGACTCGGGTTTATGTTAGGGTGTTAGGTGTAAACATAAATTTAGTTTCCCCATAGGAATCAGCTTTATGCTGCTTTATTGCAGGTGTTAGCACAATTTTGCTCCAAGCTCACTTTTTGCCTGATAACGCCAGGTTTTTATAAACCTGTAATACCAGCGCTGTAGGGAAGTGAGCGGTGACAATAACGTGCAAGTTAGCACAGCTCATAACGCAAAACTCGCAATCTAGCCAAAAGGTAGTTATGCATATTTTACATTCCAACGTTCTTCACACGGGCGTGATGTGGGCGGGGTCCGGCGTGGCCAGATGCCGGGGCGACAGAGAGCTCTAAAGAGTGGGGATAATGAGAGAAGGAGAGGGGGGATAAAGAGAGGGAAAAAAACAGCAAAAAGAGAGGGGGAGAGTGCACAAAAGAGAGGGGGAGAGTGCACAAAAGAGAGGGAGGAGATAGCACAAAAGAGAGGGGGAAAGAGCACAAAAGAGAGGGGGGAAAGAGCACAAAATAGAGGGGGGAGCGAGCACAAAAGAGAGGGGGAGAGTGCACAAAAGAGAGGGGGAGAGAGCACAAAAGAGAGGGGGGAGAGAGCACAAAAGAAAGGGGGGAGAGTGCACAAAAGAGAGGGGGGAGTGCACAAAAGAGAGGGGGAGAGAGCACAAAAGAGAGGGGGAGAGAGCACAAAAGAGAGGGGGGAGAGAGCACAAAAGAGAGGGGGAGAGAGCACAAAAGAGAGGGGGAGAGAGCACAAAAGAGAGGGGGGAGAGAGCACAAAAGAGAGGGGGAGAGAGCACAAAAGAGAGGGGGAGAGAGCACAAAAGAGAGGGGGAGAGAGCACAAAAGAGAGGGGGAGAGAGCACAAAAGAGAGGGGGAGAGAGCACAAAAGAGAGGGGGAGAGAGCACAAAAGAGAGGGGGAGAGCACAAACACAAAAGAGAGTGGGAGAGAGCACAAAAGAGAGGGGGAGAGAGCACAAAAGAGAGGGGAGAGAGAGCACAAAAGAGAGGGGGGAGAGAGCACAAAAGAGAGGGGGGAGAGAGCACAAAAGAGAGGGAGGAGAGAGCACAAAAGAGAGGGGGAGAGCACAAAAGAGAGGGGGAGAAAGCACAAAAGAGAGGGGGAGAGAGCACAAAACAGAGGGGGAGAGAGCACAAAAGAGAGGGGGAGGGAGCACAAAAGAGAGGGGAGAGAGAGCACAAAAGAGAGGGGGAGAGAGCACAAAAGACAGGAAAAGAGAGAGCACAAAAGAGAGGGGGAGAGAACACAAAGGAGAGGGGAGAGAGAGCACAAAAGAGAGGGGGAGAGTGCACAAATGAGAGGGGGAGAGAGCACAAAAGAGAGGGGGAGAGAGCACAAAAGAGAGGGGGAGAGAGCACAAAAGAGAGGGGGAGAGAGCACAAAAGAGAGGGGGAGAGAGCACAAACGAGAGGGGGGAGAGAGCACAAAAGAGAGGGGGAGAGAGCACAAAAGAGAGGGGGAGAGAGCACAAAAGAGAGGGGGAGAGAGCACAAAAGAGAGGGGGAGAGAGCACAAAAGAGAGGGGGGAGAGAGCACAAAAGAGAGGGGGACAGAGCACAAAAGAGAGGGAGGAGAGAGTGCAAAAGAGAGGGGGGAGAGAGCACAAACACAAAAGAGAGGGGGAGAGAGCACAAAAGAGAGGGGGAGAGAGCACAAAAGAGAGGGGGAGAGAGCACAAAAGAGAGGGGGGAGAGATCACAAAAGAGATGGGGAGAGAGCACAAAAGAGAGGGAGGAGAGAGCACAAAAGAGAGGGGGAGAGCACAAAAGAGAGGGGGAGACAGCACAAAAGAGAGGGGGAGAGAGCACAAAAGAGAGGGGGAGAGAGCACAAAAGAGAGGGGGGGAGAGCACAAAAGAGAGGGGAGAGAGAGCACAAAAGAGAGGTGGAGAGAGCACAAAAGAGAGGGGGGAGAGAGCACAAAAGAGAGGGAGGAGAGAGCACAAAAGACAGGGGGAGAGCACAAAAGAGAGGGGGAGAGAGCACAAATGAGAGGGGGAGAGCACAAACACAAAAGAGAGGGGGAGAGAGCACAAAAGAGAGGGGGGAGAGAGCACAAAAAAGAGGGGGGAGAGAGCACAAAAGAGAGGGGGAGAGAGCACAAGAGAGAGGGAGGAGAGAGCACAAAAGAGAGGGAGAGAGCACAAAAGAGAGGGGGAGAAAGCACAAAAGAGAGGGGGAAAGAGCACAAAAGAGAGGGGGAGAGAGCACAAAAGAGAGGGGGAGAGAGCACAAAAGAGAGGGGAGAGAGAGCACAAAAGAGAGGGGGAGAGAGCACAAAAGAGAGGGGGGAGAGAGCACAAAAGAGAGGGAGGAGAGAGCACAAAAGAGAGGGGGAGAGCACAAAAGAGAGGGGGAGAAAGCACAAAAGAGAGGGGGAGCGAGCACAAAAGAGAGGGGGAGAGAGCACAAAAGAGAGGGGGGAGAGAGCACAAAAGAGAGGGGGAGAGTGCACAAATGAGAGGGGGAGAGAGCACAAAAGAGAGGGGGAGAGAGCACAAAAGAGAGGGGGAGAGAGCACAAAAGAGAGGGGGAGAGAGCACAAAAGAGAGGGGGGAGAGAGCACAAAAGAGAGGGGGAGAGAGCACAAAAGAGAGGGGGAGAGCACAAACACAAAAGAGAGTGGGAGAGAGCACAAAAGAGAGGGGGAGAGAGCACAAAAGAGAGGGGAGAGAGAGCACAAAAGAGAGGGGGGAGAGAGCACAAAAGAGAGGGGGGAGAGAGCACAAAAGAGAGGGAGGAGAGAGCACAAAAGAGAGGGGGAGAGCACAAAAGAGAGGGGGAGAAAGCACAAAAGAGAGGGGGAGAGAGCACAAAACAGAGGGGGAGAGAGCACAAAAGAGAGGGGGAGGGAGCACAAAAGAGAGGGGAGAGAGAGCACAAAAGAGAGGGGGAGAGAGCACAAAAGACAGGAAAAGAGAGAGCACAAAAGAGAGGGGGAGAGAACACAAAGGAGAGGGGAGAGAGAGCACAAAAGAGAGGGGGAGAGTGCACAAATGAGAGGGGGAGAGAGCACAAAAGAGAGGGGGAGAGAGCACAAAAGAGAGGGGGAGAGAGCACAAAAGAGAGGGGGAGAGAGCACAAAAGAGAGGGGGAGAGAGCACAAAAGAGAGGGGGGAGAGAGCACAAAAGAGAGGGGGAGAGAGCACAAAAGAGAGGGGGAGAGAGCACAAAAGAGAGGGGGAGAGAGCACAAAAGAGAGGGGGAGAGAGCACAAAAGAGAGGGGGGAGAGAGCACAAAAGAGAGGGGGACAGAGCACAAAAGAGAGGGAGGAGAGAGTGCAAAAGAGAGGGGGGAGAGAGCACAAACACAAAAGAGAGGGGGAGAGAGCACAAAAGAGAGGGGGAGAGAGCACAAAAGAGAGGGGGAGAGAGCACAAAAGAGAGGGGGGAGAGATCACAAAAGAGATGGGGAGAGAGCACAAAAGAGAGGGAGGAGAGAGCACAAAAGAGAGGGGGAGAGCACAAAAGAGAGGGGGAGACAGCACAAAAGAGAAGGGGAGAGAGCACAAAAGAGAGGGGGAGAGAGCACAAAAGAGAGGGGGGGAGAGCACAAAAGAGAGGGGAGAGAGAGCACAAAAGAGAGGTGGAGAGAGCACAAAAGAGAGGGGGGAGAGAGCACAAAAGAGAGGGAGGAGAGAGCACAAAAGAGAGGGGGAGAGCACAAAAGAGAGGGGGAGAGAGCACAAAAGAGAGGGGGAGAGCACAAACACAAAAGAGAGGGGGAGAGAGCACAAAAGAGAGGGGGGAGAGAGCACAAAAAAGAGGGGGGAGAGAGCACAAAAGAGAGGGGGAGAGAGCACAAGAGAGAGGGAGGAGAGAGCACAAAAGAGAGGGAGAGAGCACAAAAGAGAGGGGGAGAAAGCACAAAAGAGAGGGGGAAAGAGCACAAAAGAGAGGGGGAGAGAGCACAAAAGAGAGGGGGAGAGAGCACAAAAGAGAGGGGAGAGAGAGCACAAAAGAGAGGGGGAGAGAGCACAAAAGAGAGGGGGGAGAGAGCACAAAAGAGAGGGAGGAGAGAGAACAAAAGAGAGGGGGAGAGCACAAAAGAGAGGGGGAGAAAGCACAAAAGAGAGGGGGAGCGAGCACAAAAGAGAGGGGGAGAGAGCACAAAAGAGAGGGGGGAGAGAGCACAAAAGAGAGGGGAGAGAGCACAAAAGAGAGGGGGAGAGAGCACAAAAGAGAGGGGAGAGAGAGCACAAGAGAGAGGGGGAGAGAACACAAAAGAGAGGAAAAGAGAGAGCACAAAAGAGAGGGGGAGAGAGCACAAAAGAGAGGGGGAGAGAGCACAAAAGAGAGGGGGGAGAGAGCACAGAAGAGTGGGGGGAGAGAGCACAAAAGAGAGGGGGGGGAGCGCAAAAGAGAGGGGGAGAGAGCACAAAATAGAGGGGGGGAAAGTGCGCAAAAGAGAGGGGAGAAAGAGCACAAAAGAGAGGGGGAGAGAGAGCACAAAATAGAGGAGGAGAGAGAGCACAAAAGAGAGGGGAAGAGAGCACAAAAGAGAGGGGGAGAGAGCACAAAAGAGAGGGGGGAGAGCACAAAAGAGAGGGGGAGAGAGCACAAAAGAGAGGGGGGAGAGCACAAAAGAGAGGGGAAGAGAGCGCAAAAGAGAGGGGGAGAGAGCGCAAAAGAGAGGGGGGAGAGAGCGCAAAAGAGAGGGGGGAGAGAGCACAAAAGAGAGGGAGGAGAGAGCACAAAAGAGAGGGGGAAGAGAGCGCAAAAGAGAGGGGGAAGAGAGCGCAAAAGAGAGGGGGAGAGAGCGCAAAAGAGAGGGGGGAGAGAGCACAAAAGAGAGGGGGGAGAGAGCACAAAAGAGAGGGAGGAGAGAGCACAAAAGAGAGGGGGAGAGCACAAAAGAGAGGGGGAGAAAGCACAAAAGAGAGGGGGAGAGAGCACAAAAGAGAGGGGGGAGAGAGCACAAAAGAAAGGGGGGAGAGTGCACAAAAGAGAGGGGGGAGTGCACAAAAGAGAGGGGGAGAGAGCACAAAAGAGAGGGGGAGAGAGCACAAAAGAGAGGGGGGAGAGAGCACAAAAGAGAGGGGGAGAGAGCACAAAAGAGAGGGGGAGAGAGCACAAAAGAGAGGGGGGAGAGAGCACAAAAGAGAGGGGGAGAGAGCACAAAAGAGAGGGGGAGAGAGCACAAAAGAGAGGGGGAGAGAGCACAAAAGAGAGGGGGAGAGAGCACAAAAGAGAGGGGGAGAGAGCACAAAAGAGAGGGGGAGAGCACAAACACAAAAGAGAGTGGGAGAGAGCACAAAAGAGAGGGGGAGAGAGCACAAAAGAGAGGGGAGAGAGAGCACAAAAGAGAGGGGGGAGAGAGCACAAAAGAGAGGGGGGAGAGAGCACAAAAGAGAGGGATGAGAGAGCACAAAAGAGAGGGGGAGAGCACAAAAGAGAGGGGGAGAAAGCACAAAAGAGAGGGGGAGAGAGCACAAAACAGAGGGGGAGAGAGCACAAAAGAGAGGGGGAGGGAGCACAAAAGAGAGGGGAGAGAGAGCACAAAAGAGAGGGGGAGAGAGCACAAAAGACAGGAAAAGAGAGAGCACAAAAGAGAGGGGGAGAGAACACAAAGGAGAGGGGAGAGAGAGCACAAAAGAGAGGGGGAGAGTGCACAAATGAGAGGGGGAGAGAGCACAAAAGAGAGGGGGAGAGAGCACAAAAGAGAGGGGGAGAGAGCACAAAAGAGAGGGGGAGAGAGCACAAAAGAGAGGGGGAGAGAGCACAAAAGAGAGGGGGGAGAGAGCACAAAAGAGAGGGGGAGAGAGCACAAAAGAGAGGGGGAGAGAGCACAAAAAAGAGGGGGAGAGAGCACAAAAGAGAGGGGGAGAGAGCACAAAAGAGAGGGGGGAGAGAGCACAAAAGAGAGGGGGACAGAGCACAAAAGAGAGGGAGGAGAGAGTGCAAAAGAGAGGGGGGAGAGAGCACAAACACAAAAGAGAGGGGGAGAGAGCACAAAAGAGAGGGGGAGAGAGCACAAAAGAGAGGGGGAGAGAGCACAAAAGAGAGGGGGGAGAGATCACAAAAGAGATGGGGAGAGAGCACAAAAGAGAGGGAGGAGAGAGCACAAAAGAGAGGGGGAGAGCACAAAAGAGAGGGGGAGACAGCACAAAAGAGAGGGGGAGAGAGCACAAAAGAGAGGGGGAGAGAGCACAAAAGAGAGGGGGGGAGAGCACAAAAGAGAGGGGAGAGAGAGCACAAAAGAGAGGTGGAGAGAGCACAAAAGAGAGGGGGGAGAGAGCACAAAAGAGAGGGAGGAGAGAGCACAAAAGAGAGGGGGAGAGCACAAAAGAGAGGGGGAGAGCACAAACACAAAAGAGAGGGGGAGAGAGCACAAAAGAGAGGGGGGAGAGAGCACAAAAAAGAGGGGGGAGAGAGCACAAAAGAGAGGGGGAGAGAGCACAAGAGAGAGGGAGGAGAGAGCACAAAAGAGAGGGAGAGAGCACAAAAGAGAGGGGGAGAAAGCACAAAAGAGAGGGGGAAAGAGCACAAAAGAGAGGGGGAGAGAGCACAAAAGAGAGGGGGAGAGAGCACAAAAGAGAGGGGAGAGAGAGCACAAAAGAGAGGGGGAGAGAGCACAAAAGAGAGGGGGGAGAGAGCACAAAAGAGAGGGAGGAGAGAGCACAAAAGAGAGGAGGAGAGCACAAAAGAGAGGGGGAGAAAGCACAAAAGAGAGGGGGAGCGAGCACAAAAGAGAGGGGGAGAGAGCACAAAAGAGAGGGGGGAGAGAGCACAAAAGAGAGGGGAGAGAGCACAAAAGAGAGGGGGAGAGAGCACAAAAGAGAGGGAGGAGAGAGCACAAAAGAGAGGGGGAGAGCACAAAAGAGAGGGGGAGACAGCACAAAAGAGAGGGGGAGAGAGCACAAAAGAGAGGGGGAGAGAGCACAAAAGAGAGGGGGGGAGAGCACAAAAGAGAGGGGAGAGAGAGCACAAAAGAGAGGTGGAGAGAGCACAAAAGAGAGGGGGGAGAGAGCACAAAAGAGAGGGAGGAGAGAGCACAAAAGAGAGGGGGAGAGCACAAAAGAGAGGGGGAGAGCACAAACACAAAAGAGAGGGGGAGAGAGCACAAAAGAGAGGGGGGAGAGAGCACAAAAAAGAGGGGGGAGAGAGCACAAAAGAGAGGGGGAGAGAGCACAAGAGAGAGGGAGGAGAGAGCACAAAAGAGAGGGAGAGAGCACAAAAGAGAGGGGGAGAAAGCACAAAAGAGAGGGGGAAAGAGCACAAAAGAGAGGGGGAGAGAGCACAAAAGAGAGGGGGAGAGAGCACAAAAGAGAGGGGAGAGAGAGCACAAAAGAGAGGGGGAGAGAGCACAAAAGAGAGGGGGGAGAGAGCACAAAAGAGAGGGAGGAGAGAGCACAAAAGAGAGGAGGAGAGCACAAAAGAGAGGGGGAGAAAGCACAAAAGAGAGGGGGAGCGAGCACAAAAGAGAGGGGGAGAGAGCACAAAAGAGAGGGGGGAGAGAGCACAAAAGAGAGGGGAGAGAGCACAAAAGAGAGGGGGAGAGAGCACAAAAGAGAGGGGAGAGAGAGCACAAGAGAGAGGGGGAGAGAACACAAAAGAGAGGAAAAGAGAGAGCACAAAAGAGAGGGGGAGAGAGCACAAAAGAGAGGGGGAGAGAGCACAAAAGAGAGGGGGGAGAGAGCACAGAAGAGTGGGGGGAGAGAGCACAAAAGAGAGGGGGGGGGAGCGCAAAAGAGAGGGGGGAGAGAGCACAAAATAGAGGGGGGGAAAGTGCGCAAAAGAGAGGGGAGAAAGAGCACAAAAGAGAGGGGGAGAGAGAGCACAAAATAGAGGAGGAGAGAGAGCACAAAAGAGAGGGGAAGAGAGCACAAAAGAGAGGGGGGGGAGAGCACAAAAGAGAGGGGGGAGAGCACAAAAGAGAGGGGGAGAGAGCACAAAAGAGAGGGGGGAGAGCACAAAAGAGAGGGGAAGAGAGCGCAAAAGAGAGGGGGAGAGAGTGCAAAAGAGAGGGGGGAGAGAGCGCAAAAGAGAGGGGGGAGAGAGCACAAAAGAGAGGGAGGAGAGAGCACAAAAGAGAGGGGGAAGAGAGCGCAAAAGAGAGGGGGAAGAGAGCGCAAAAGAGAGGGGGAGAGAGCGCAAAAGAGAGGGGGGAGAGAGCACAAAAGAGAGGGGGGAGAGAGCACAAAAGAGAGGGAGGAGAGAGCACAAAAGAGAGGGGGAGAGCACAAAAGAGAGGGGGAGAAAGCACAAAAGAGAGGGGGAGAGAGCACAAAAGAGAGGGGGAGAGAGCACAAAAGAGAGGGGAGAGAGCACAAAAGAGAGGGGGAGAGAGCACAAAAGAGAGGGGAGAGAGAGCACAAGAGAGAGGGGGAGGGAACACAAAAGAGAGGGGGAGAGAGCACAAAAGAGAGGGGGAGAGAGCACAAAAGAGAGGGGGAGAGAGCACAAAAGAGAGGGGGAGAGAGCACAAAAGAGAGGGGGGAGAGAGCACAAAAGAGAGGGGGAGAGAGCACAAAAGAGAGGGGGAGAGAGCACAAAAGAGAGGGGGAGAGAGCACAAAAGAGAGGGGGAGAGAGAACAAAAGAGAGGGGGAGAGAGCACAAAAGAGAGGGGGACAGAGCACAAAAGAGAGGGAGGAGAGAGTGCAAAAGAGAGGGGGGAGAGAGCACAAACACAAAAGAGAGGGGGAGAGAGCACAAAAGAGAGGGGGAGAGAGCACAAAAGAGAGGGGGAGAGAGCACAAAAGAGAGGGGGGAGAGAGCACAAAAGAGATGGGGAGAGAGCACAAAAGAGAGGGAGGAGAGAGCACAAAAGAGAGGGGGAGAGAGCACAAAAGAGAGGGAGGAGAGAGCACAAAAGAGAGGGGGAGAGAGCACAAAAGAGAGGGGGAGAGAGCACAAAAGAGAGGGGGGGAGAGCACAAAAGAGAGGGGAGAGAGAGCACAAAAGAGAGGGGGAGAGAGCACAAAAGAGTGGGGGGAGAGAGCACAAAAGAGAGGGAGGAGAGAGCACAAAAGAGAGGGGGAAAGAGCACAAAAGAGAGGGGGAGAGCACAAACACAAAAGAGAGGGGGAGAGAGCACAAAAGAGAGGGGGGAGAGAGCACAAAAGAGAGGGGGAGAGAGCACAAAAGAGAGGGGGAGAGAGCACAAAAGAGAGGGGGGAGAGAGCACAAAAGAGAGGGGGAGAGAGCACAAAAGAGAGGGGGAGAGAGCACAAAAGAGAGGGGGAGAGAGCACAAAAGAGAGGGGGAGAGAGCACAAAAGAGAGGGGGAGAGAGAACAAAAGAGAGGGGGAGAGAGCACAAAAGAGAGGGGGACAGAGCACAAAAGAGAGGGAGGAGAGAGTGCAAAAGAGAGGGGGGAGAGAGCACAAACACAAAAGAGAGGGGGAGAGAGCACAAAAGAGAGGGGGAGAGAGCACAAAAGAGAGGGGGGAGAGAGCACAAAAGAGAGGGGGGAGAGAGCACAAAAGAGATGGGGAGAGAGCACAAAAGAGAGGGAGGAGAGAGCACAAAAGAGAGGGGGAGAGAGCACAAAAGAGAGGGAGGAGAGAGCACAAAAGAGAGGGGGAGAGAGCACAAAAGAGAGGGGGAGAGAGCACAAAAGAGAGGGGGGGAGAGCACAAAAGAGAGGGGAGAGAGAGCACAAAAGAGAGGGGGAGAGAGCACAAAAGAGTGGGGGGAGAGAGCACAAAAGAGAGGGAGGAGAGAGCACAAAAGAGAGGGGGAAAGAGCACAAAAGAGAGGGGGAGAGCACAAACACAAAAGAGAGGGGGAGAGAGCACAAAAGAGAGGGGGGAGAGAGCACAAAAAAGAGGGGGGAGAGAGCACAAAAGAGAGGGGGAGAGAGCACAAGAGAGAGGGAGGAGAGAGCACAAAAGAGAGGGAGAGAGCACAAAAGAGAGGGGGAGAAAGCACAAAAGAGAGGGGGAAAGAGCACAAAAGAGAGGGGGAGAGAGCACAAAAGAGAGGGGGAGAGAGCACAAAAGAGAGGGGAGAGAGAGCACAAAAGAGAGGGGGAGAGAGCACAAAAGAGAGGGGGGAGAGAGCACAAAAGAGAGGGAGGAGAGAGCACAAAAGAGAGGGGGAGAGCACAAAAGAGAGGGGGAGAAAGCACAAAAGAGAGGGGGAGCGAGCACAAAAGAGAGGGGGAGAGAGCACAAAAGAGAGGGGGGAGAGAGCACAAAAGAGAGGGGAGAGAGCACAAAAGAGAGGGGGAGAGAGCACAAAAGAGAGGGGAGAGAGAGCACAAGAGAGAGGGGGAGAGAACACAAAAGAGAGGAAAAGAGAGAGCACAAAAGAGAGGGGGAGAGAGCACAAAAGAGAGGGGAGAGAGAGCACAGAAGAGTGGGGGGAGAGAGCACAAAAGAGAGGGGGAGAGAGCACAAAAGAGAGGGGGGAGAGAGCACAGAAGAGTGGGGGGAGAGAGCACAAAAGAGAGGGGGGGGAGCGCAAAAGAGAGGGGGGAGAGAGCACAAAATAGAGGGGGGGAAAGTGCGCAAAAGAGAGGGGAGAAAGAGCACAAAAGAGAGGGGGAGAGAGAGCACAAAATAGAGGAGGAGAGAGAGCACAAAAGAGAGGGGAAGAGAGCACAAAAGAGAGGGGGAGAGAGCACAAAAGAGAGGGGGGAGAGCACAAAAGAGAGGGGGAGAGAGCACAAAAGAGAGGGGGGAGAGCACAAAAGAGAGGGGAAGAGAGCGCAAAAGAGAGGGGGAGAGAGCGCAAAAGAGAGGGGGGAGAGAGCGCAAAAGAGAGGGGGGAGAGAGCACAAAAGAGAGGGAGGAGAGAGCACAAAAGAGAGGGGGAAGAGAGCGCAAAAGAGAGGGGGAAGAGAGCGCAAAAGAGAGGGTGAGAGAGCGCAAAAGAGAGGGGGGAGAGAGCACAAAAGAGAGGGGGGAGAGAGCACAAAAGAGAGGGAGGAGAGAGCACAAAAGAGAGGGGGAGAGCACAAAAGAGAGGGGGATAAAGCACAAAAGAGAGGGGGAGAGAGCACAAAAGAGAGGGGGAGAGAGCACAAAAGAGAGGGGAGAGAGCACAAAAGAGAGGGGGAGAGAGCACAAAAGAGAGGGGAGAGAGAGCACAAGAGAGAGGGGGAGGGAACACAAAAGAGAGGAAAAGAGAGAGCACAAAAGAGAGGGGGAGAGAGCACAAAAGAGAGGGGGAGAGAGCACAAAAGAGAGGGGGGAGAGAGCACAGAAGAGTGGGGGGAGAGAGCACAAAAGAGAGGGGGGGAGAGTGCAAAAGAGAGGGGGGAGAGAGCACAAAATAGAGGGGGGGAGAGAGCACAAAAGAGAGGGGAGAAAGAGCACAAAAGAGAGGGGGAGAGAGAGCACAAAAGAGAGGGGGAGAGAGAGCACAAAAGAGAGGGGAAGAGAGCACTAAAGAGAGGGGGAGAGAGCACAAAAGAGAGGGGGGAGAGCACAAAAGAGAGGGGGAGAGAGCACAAAAGAGAGGGGGGGAGAGCACAAAAGAGAGGGGGAAGAGAGCGCAAAAGAGAGGGGGAGAGAGCGCAAAAGAGAGGGGGGAGAGAGCGCAAAAGAGAGGGGGAGAGCGCGCTAAAGAGAGGGGGAGAGAGCACAAAAGAGAGGGGAGAGAGCACAAAAGAGAGGGGGAAAGAGCACAAAAGAGAGGGGGAAAGAGCGCAAAAGAGAGGGAGAGAGACAGCAAAAGAGAGAGCAAATGAGAGGAGGGGGAGAGAGCAAATGAGAGGAGAGAGAGCAATGAGAGGGGGGAAGAGAGAGAGCAAAAGAGAGGGAGAGAGACAGTAAATTAGGGGGAGAGAGAGGCAGCAAAAGAGAGGGAGAGAGACAGCAAAAGAGGGTGGAGAGAGAGCAAAAGAGAGGGGGAGAGAGAGAGCAAAAGAGAGTGGGGAGAGAGAGAGAGCGCAAAAGAGAGGGGGAGAGAGAGACAAAAGAGAGGGAGAGAGAGCACAAGAGAGAGGGAGGAGAGAGCACAAAAGAGAGGGAGAGAGCACAAAAGAGAGGGGGAGAGAGCACAAAAGAGAGGGGAGAGAGAGCACAAAAGAGAGGGGGAGAGAGCACAAAAGAGAGGGGGGAGAGAGCACAAAAGAGAGGGAGGAGAGAGCACAAAAGAGAGGGGGAGAGCACAAAAGAGAGGGGGAGAAAGCACAAAAGAGAGGGGGAGAGAGCACAAAAGAGAGGGGGAGAGAGAGCAAAAGAGAGGGGGAGAGAGAGAGCAAAAGAGAGTGGGGAGAGAGAGAGAGCGCAAAAGAGAGGGGGAGAGAGAGACAAAAGAGAGGGAGAGAGAGCACAAGAGAGAGGGAGGAGAGAGCACAAAAGAGAGGGAGAGAGCACAAAAGAGAGGGGGGAGAGAGCACAAAAGAGAGGGGAGAGAGAGCACAAAAGAGAGGGGGAGAGAGCACAAAAGAGAGGGGGGAGAGAGCACAAAAGAGAGGGAGGAGAGAGCACAAAAGAGAGGGGGTGAGCACAAAAGAGAGTGGGAGAAAGCACAAAAGAGAGGGGGAGAGAGCACAAAAGAGAGGGGGAGAGAGCAAAAAAGAGAGGGGGAGAGAGCACAAAAGAGAGGGGAGAGAGCACAAAAGAGAGGGGGAGAGAGCACAAAAGAGAGGGGAGAGAGAGCACAAGAGAGAGGGGGAGAGAACACAAAAGAGAGGAAAAGAGAGAGCACAAAAGAGAGGGGGAGAGAGCACAAAAGAGAGGGGAGAGAGAGCACAAAAGAGAGGGGGGAGAGAGCACAGAAGAGAGGGGGGGCGCAAAAGAGAGGGGGGAGAGAGCACAAAATAGAGGGGGGGAAAGAGCGCAAAAGAGAGGGGAGAAAGAGCACAAAAGAGAGGGGAGAAAGAGCACAAAAGAGAGGGGGAGAGAGAGCACAAAAGAGAGGGGGAGAGAGAGCACAAAAGAGAGGGGAAGAGAGCACAAAAGAGAGGGGGAGAGAGCACAAAAGAGAGGGGGGAGAGCACAAAAGAGAGGGGGAGAGAGCACAAAAGAGAGGGGGGAGAGCACAAAAGAGAGGGGGAAGAGAGCGCAAAAGAGAGGGGGAGAGAGCACAAAAGAGAGGGGGGAGAGAGCGCAAAAGAGAGGGGGGAGAGAGCACAAAAGAGAGGGAGGAGAGAGCACAAAAGAGAGGGGGAGAGAGCGCAAAAGAGAGGGGGAGAGAGCGCAAAAGAGAGGGGGGAGAGAGCACAAAAGAGAGGGGGGAGAGAGCACAAAAGAGAGGGAGGAGAGAGCACAAAAGAGAGGGGGAGAGCACAAAAGAGAGGGGGAGAAAGCACAAAAGAGAGGGGGAGAGAGCACAAAAGAGAGGGGGAGAGAGCACAAAAGAGAGGGGGAGAGAGCACAAAAGAGAGGGGAGAGAGCGCAAAAGAGAGGGGGAGAGAGCACAAAAGAGAGGGGAGAGAGAGCACAAGAGAGAGGGGGAGAGAGCACAAAAGAGAGGGGGGAGAGAGCACAAAAGAGAGGGAGGAGAGAGCACAAAAGAGACGGGGAGAAAGCACAAAAGAGAGGGGGGAGAGAGCACAGAAGAGTGGGGGGAGAGAGCACAAAAGAGAGGGGGGGAGAGCGCATAAGAGAGGGGGGAGAGAGCACAAAATAGAGGGGGGGAGAGAGCACAAAAGAGAGGGGAGAAAGAGCACAAAAGAGAGGGGGAGAGAGAGCACAAAATAGAGGAGGAGAGAGAGCACAAAAGAGAGGGGAAGAGAGCACAAAAGAGAGGGGGAGAGAGCACAAAAGAGAGGGGGGAGAGCACAAAAGAGAGGGGGAGAGAGCACAAAAGAGAGGGGGGAGAGCACAAAAGAGAGGGGGAAGAGAGCGCAAAAGAGAGGGGGAGAGAGCGCAAAAGAGAGGGGGGAGAGAGCGCAAAAGAGAGGGGGAGAGCACAAAAGAGAGGGGGAAAGAGCACAAAAGAGAGGGGGAAAGAGCGCAAAAGAGAGGGAGAGAGACAGCAAAAGAGAGGAGAGAGAGCAAATGAGAGGAGGGGGAGAGAGCAAATGAGAGGAGAGAGAGCAATGAGAGGTGGGAAGAGAGAGAGCAAAAGAGAGGGAGAGAGACAGTAATTTAGGGGGAGAGAGAGGCAGCAAAAGAGAGGGAGAGAGACAGCAAAAGAGGGGGAGAGAGAGCAAAAGAGAGGGGGAGAGAGAGCAAAAGAGAGTGGGGAGAGAGAGAGCGCAAAAGAGAGGGGGAGAGAGAGAGACAAAAGAGAGGGAGAGAGACAGCAAAAAAGGGGGAGAGAGAGCAAAAGAGAGGGGGAGAGAGCAAAAGAGAGGGGCAAGAGAGAGAGAGCAAAAGAGAGGGGGAGAGAGCAAAAGAGAGGGGGGGAGAGAGAGAGCAAAAGAGAGGGGGGGGGGGGAGAGAGAGCAAAAGAGAGGGGGAGAGAGAGAGTAAAAGAGAGGGTAGATAGAGAGAGCAAAAGAGAGGGGGGATAGAGATACATGGGCTTTAGGACTAGTATATATATATATATATATATATATATATATACACACACACACATTATAGCCCTTTCCTTTCAAACACCTTGTCATATACCATAAACCTTTTAACCCTTATATACATGTTTTATTAATCTTTATATAAATAGTTTTTTTCAGAGTATATAGGAGTGTAGCACTATATTTTAATTGTTTTTGGTGCACATTTATTTTTCTTACCCTTTACGCTAGGTCTCCACTCGCACAAATCCGACACTCACAATATTGTTTGCACTCGAGCAAACACGTTTACTTTCAACTTGTAATAGGCACACAAATTAGCGCAGTCATAATATTGCTTATCGTAACTTGTGCTAACAGCATACCACTTGGAATCTGGTCCAGTGTTGGAGTTGTCCTTATCAGCCAGTGAGCAATAATACAGCAGTATCAGCTCTTCGAGAACATTTATTAACTTTTAGTTTACATTCAAACTGTTTTTACATAACCTCATTTTCATGCTAAGCAATATTTTTAACATTTTTAACAGCTGCTCTTTCATATGCAGACAGTGTAAGTACAACGTCCCTTTATTCCTTAATAACATTGTACCTTATCCCCTTAATGAACATTGTAGTCAGCATTTGTTCTTTGTTTCGTTTAAAAGAGAGCATTTAAAAATGTATTTTACCTTTTTATATTAAAAAAATCATAATGTCTTAAAGAAAACAATATTTTCTGACAAGTGTAAATGCTTTTAAAGGGACATTGAACACTAAATACATTTTATATGCTTAGTATTGAGATTATTCCTCACCTCCTGCTCCAGGAGGTGGGGAATGATCTCAATACTATGAAAAATATTTAATCCTTAAAGGGACACTTAACAGATTTCATTCACCTCAGTCTAATCATGGATGGTGCCACTTTAGAACTTAGTTTACACTGCAAGTTCCAACATGGCCCCATCCATAATTAGAGTTAGGTGCATAAAATCTGTTTAGGGTTTAAAGGGACATATACACTAGATTTGTATTTGCATAAATGTTTTGTAGATGATCCATTTAAATAGCCTATACAGCATTTTTTTTTTAAAAAAATGTATATTTTTGCTTTTTTTTAAAAAACATTGCTCTGATTTTCAGACTCCTAACCAAGCCCCAAAGTTTTAGGAGAATACTGACGTATACCTACTCCAGCTTGCTCCTGTTTGTGTAAAGAGTCTTTTCATATGCAGAGGAAGGGGGGGGGGGGGTCTGCTCTTTTTGCTATAGAATCACTTGCAGTGGGTGTTCCAGCTAACTTTTTCAACAGAACTAAGCTGGGAGCTTCTAAGTAAGTTTTTAAACGGTTTTATACTGGATTTTTAGATCAGTATCTGTGCATATTATTCTTTATAGTAGAGTCTATTACATGCAGTTAAATGAAAATTGATGTATACTGTCCCTTTAAAGATTAAATATATTTAATGCACCCCCCTCTCTAAATATGGATGCTGAACCAGGATTACACTGCAGGTATCTGAAGGAGAGTTGCTGCCCATGTGCAAACACATCATCGCTGGAATGCAGTAAAAGATAGACTTGTAGGTTATCGAAAAATTCAGTTTGATTCGATTAGATTTGGGTCTTAAAAAAATTAGGTTTGAGACATTCGTAATAATTCAGTATGTGTCGGTAATTCGGTTTCGGAATTTATTTGTGTCGTTCTGAATTTTGAAATTCGGATGCATTCGAAACTGTTACCGAATTATTATTAATGTTGGAGCGAATCTTTATTACGGACCGAATCGTTATTTCTAACTAATGTTCCGGAGATTGCTGAAACAAAATTATGTTAAACCGCCACCCACGCCGCCACTAAATAAAGCTATTAATCCCTAAATCTCCGTTCCCCCACATCACTAATACTACCTAAACCTATTAACGTAGATCAAATGTATAGAGGCGCTGGTCTTGAATCTATTGACGTGCACACTGAAGAAAGAAACTTAACTTGTGATTTGCAGGAGTTGACAACAAAATAATGTGCAGTATACTCACTCCGAAAAATTTCAGAGTTCAGCTTCTTCAAAAGGATCTTTGTCCCAGTTTTCCCACACTGTGCTTTAGTATCTGTAGATAATGGAAATTGCACTGCAGGTAATTGTATCTTTTGCGAGATAAAATGTGCAATATACTCACTCCGATAAATTCGGAATCCGGCTCCTCAAAAGGTGGTAGGTAGCTTTAAATTACTTCCAAGAAAGGCAGCAAAATACTTGTTGTAGCAAACAAATATTTATTAAAACATGGTTAAAAGGCTCTTTTTTATCTTGGCTCTACGCGTTTCAACGATTGAATCGTCTTTTTCAAGAGCAGTAAAAAACAATTGGAAGTGCTGCCTAGTGATACTATAGATGATTTCAATACTCAATCCAAGATAATCAAAGAAAGATTTGAACACAAAGGCTATGATAGTAATATATTAGAGCAAGATAGGGTTGAAGTGGGAAATAGGAATCGAGATTCTTTAATTCTAAATACTAAAAAAGAAGGCATAAATAATCCAAATTTTCCAAGGTTTATTACCACATATAATAGTGTACACAAACAGATTAAACATATTATAAACCAACATTGGAATGTTCTTAAAAATGATGAATATCTGAATAACATCATTCCTAATAAACCAATGATAACCTTTAGGAAGGGAACAAATTTCAAACAGAAATTGGCACCTTCCCTCATCAAAGGGATGAAGCCTCCTAAACCCATTCAAATTGCTAATTTGACAGGATTTTATACATGTGGGCATTGTAAAGCATGCAATTACACTAAGAAGACACATAAGACATTTACTTCCTCTGTAACAGGCAAATCATACACGATAAAAGATTTCATTACTTGTAAAACTAAAAATACAATTTATTTACTTCAGTGTAACTGTCAGATCCAGTATTTAGGTCAAACTTCAAGATTTGTAAAGACACGCATACTAGAACACCTCAATAAAATTGAAAAAGAGAAAGAAGATCATGGTGTTCCCTTACACTACAACAATTGCCCACTATATGACAAAAAACATCTATCATGGATTGGCATAGAAAAAGTTTCATTGCATTGGAGAGGGGGGGAGATAGAAAAAGAACTCAATAAAAGAGAACTATGGTGGATACACACATTAAAAACATATGGACACTATGGTTTAAATAAAGATATTAGAGTGGCAGCATTCATCTAATTCAATATGGAGAAACTATATATCGGCATGTTCAATTTTATCTGGTTTATTTGATTTTAATTTATTTTAATTGATTTATACAAAAGTATTAATTTCATATTTAAACATTATTTTATAGTATATTTTATGTAGTCATGGATGTAGAATTTTGTTTTATGTTAAAATAGAATTGTTTCAAAATATCAAAATGTTCAAAATCTATATTTGATATCAAAATGTCCAAAATCTATATTTGAGTCCATGTTGCATTAGTATGAAGGAGACTAAAACCTTATTGGTTAGAATTCTCCAATATTATAGTTAGAATCAATGACCATTTATGTTAAAATATCAGATATTGAATTCTAAGGTATTTTGTTAAACAAGTGATTTTATTACAATCGTTTTTGTGTTTGAAATGTACACGATCCAAAGTGACCTGCACTTTCCATTACATACCCCTTAGAGAAAATTCAAAGTATCGGCTACCATGGGAATATAGTGAAAACATCGCTCACAAAGAGATTGGTCAATCTTAGACATGTGGTACAGAACTGATCGGACAAAACCGGAACCAGCTTTTCACATATAAAGTATCTGGAACAACGCTCTCCACCTGATTGGTCGGATGGGAACACATGATCACGTATCGTCTGGCGGACCTTAAAGGGAACTATACAGAATCGGGACTCGAAAGGGAACTTCATCATTACTCCATTTTGATTGGCTAAATAACTTTTTCATTTATACCGATCCGATTTGGCTAATTATTGAGATTTTGAGCGAAATAGCTTAAGCATATACAAAAAATGCATCACTCTCAAAACGCAATCGGATGGGGATAAAAATAAAAATCAAAATGTTTTATTTGTGAGTCCTATTCCGATGTTTATCACCGGAACAGGAACAATGATTACCTGTATAAATACACCTGTAATACTCCAAAGGCAGCACTTCCAATTGTTTTTTACTGCTCTTGAAAAAGACGATTCAATCGTTGAAACGCGTAGAGCCAAGATAAAAAAGAGCCTTTTAACCATGTTTTAATAAATATTTGTTTGCTACAACAAGTATTTTGCTGCCTTTCTTGGAAGTAATTTAAAGCTACCTACCACCTTTTGAGGAGCCGGATTCCGAATTTATCGGAGTGAGTATATTGCACATTTTATCTTGCAAAAGATACAATTACCTGCAGTGCAATTTCCATTATCTACAGATACTAAAGCACAGTGTGGGAAAACTGGGACAAAGATCCTTTTGAAGAAGCTTAACTCTGAAATTTTTCGGAGTGAGTATACTGCACATTATTTTGTTGTCAACTCCTGCAAATCACAAGTTAAGTTTCTTTCTTCAGTGTGCACGTCAATAGATTCAAGACCAGCGCCTCTATACATTTGATCTATATTCTACTCACAGTACTGTTGGGAGAGACTGTTAGAGGGCAGCGGTCACTTAAGAGGGGAGTATTGTGCTCTATTCTAGTCATTCTGTACATTGTGTTGTTAACATCTAACATATCTGTATAGTCTTTTGTTACTAAACCTATTAACCCCTAAACCGCAACCCCCCACATCACCGACACTAACTAAATAACTAAATAAAGTTATTAACCGCGAAACCGCAGTTCCCCGACATCGCCGACTAACTAAACCTATGAATCCATAAACCGCACCCCCCCCCAGATCTGCAACACTACCTAAACCTATTAACCCCTTAACTGCCGTTCCCAAACATTGCCAACAAAAAATAAATTACTAAATAAAGTATTAACCCCTAAACCGCCGTTCCCTGACATAGGCGACACTAACTAAAACTATTAACCCCTAAACCGCACCACCCACATCGCCAACTCTACCTAAACCTATTAACCCCAAAAGCGCCGTTCCCAAACATCCCCAACACTAACTAAACCTATTAACCCCTAAACCGCAGTTCCCCGACATCGCCAACACTAACTAAACCTATTAACCCATAAACTGCACCCCCACACACATCGCCAACACTAACTAAACCTATTAATTAACCCCTAAACTGCCGGCCCCCACATTGCAACAACCTAAATTAAACTATATTAACCCCTAAACCTAACCCTAAGCTTAAACACAACACCCCCTCTTTAACATGATTTAAATAAACCTAAATTAAAGTTTAAATTATTAACTAAATATATAAAACCTATTTATATCTAAATCCAAAGTAATTTACCTGTGAAACAAAACCTAAGCCAGCTAAAATATAACTAATAGTTATATTGTAGCTAGCTTAGGTTTTATTTTTATTTCACAGGTAAGTTATTTATTTTAACTAGGTATACTAGTTAGTAAAAAATAGTTATTAACTATTTACTAACTAACTAGTTAAAATAAATACAAACTTACCTGTGAAATAAAAATAAAACCTAAGCTGCCTTGCACTAAAAGCTACCATTACAAAATAAAAAAACCTACCATTACAAAAATAAAACAACACTAAAATTACAAAAAATAAAAAAACTACCATTACAAAAAATAACAAATAAAATTATCCAAAACAATAAAAATTATTCCTAGGGGTTTAGGGGTTAATAGGTTTAGTTAGTGTTGGTGAGTTGGGGGGTGCGGTTTAGGGGTTAATTGCTTTATTTACTGGTCGCGATGTGGGGGGTTGCGGTTTAGGGGTAAAGGTTTAGTTTGTGTTGGCGATGTTTTGGAATGGAAGTTTAGGGGTTAATAGGTTTAGTTAGTGTTGGCGGTGTGGGGGTGTGTGCGGTTTAGGGGTTAATAGGTTTAGTTCATGTCGGCAATGTTTTGGGACAGCGGATTAGGGGTTAATAGGTTTAGTTAGTGTCGGCGATGTCGGGAATGGTGGTTTGGCGGTTAATACCTTTATTATAGACTTTGAGTTAGTGTTGGGGAACTGTGGTTTAGGAACAATGAAAAATTCCGATTATGAATAATGGATCAGAAAATTCGGAAACAAATTTATTCATTTTCGGACTTTTTCTGAATTTTTCGGGATGTGCCAATTCGGGAAATTCGGATGCATCCGAATCGCCAAATCGGCCAAAATTCGTCCGAATTTGTCCAAAATGAAACGCACATCTCTGGTAAAAGATAGATTTCAGCATGGCGGCTCCCATGACTAGAGGTAGGAATGGAATAACCTCAACACTATGCTTGTTATAAGATGTATTCAGTGTTTTTTTATGTCACTCATTCTAGTGGTACTAGTATATTAACATTTAACACATTAATTACGTATTAACCACTTAACTGTAACCCATAAAATACCAGAAACTTAACATTCTTTTATACAGCTGGGCCTTCTCATTTGGAATGTAAAGGTGCATTAACAACACACATTGAAGGTCAAGAGCTATAATTATAAGAGAATCCATTTAGTTGCTATTCCCTAAGAAAGAAGCGCTTACATTGTTCTTAAATTTGATGCCACATACTCAGTAATGGTATATAATGAAATACAGCTGTGAATTATCTTAGGGAGAGTCACTTAAGCAAGTAGCTTTTATCTTATAGCAGTGAAATTGTTCAGGAACAACATCTCAAAGGCACCATAAATTTAGAGGAAAAAAAATACAATTCCAAATCGCAGACACTGTGGTTGGTATTTTATGTTAATTTACAGTGGACTTTTTAAGACTTGTGAAATATTTCTAAATTAAAAAAACATGCAGGGGAAGGGAAAAGAGGCATTAGTACTAAAAACAATGTGATAAGTGAATTTCTCCGTTGTGCCATTCAAATGATTGAAGAAATATTTGCTTGACTATTGTTCTGCCATTCGAATGTTTTAGTAGAATAAATGCCTTATTTAAAAAATAAAAATAAAAAAAAATGAATCTTACATTTCAGTATATTAAATGAAACGTTTACATATTGAACATAACATTTGAAGTAAACTTACATTAAAATGTTGCAGTGAACAATTTAAATTTGTTTTTAAATTGACATTCCATAGACAAATGTGTTAAAGATGTGGACAGGTAATGTTTATTTGCAAAAAAACAAATGTTAGAATGTTCCACAAACATTCA
Organism: Bombina bombina; assembly: GCF_027579735.1. Taxonomy (NCBI): domain Eukaryota; kingdom Metazoa; phylum Chordata; class Amphibia; order Anura; family Bombinatoridae; genus Bombina; species Bombina bombina. The sequence continues at coordinate 430,190,910 of NC_069501.1, read as the reverse complement.
GTGTTCATTTAGAATGAAGAGACTTGGGGAAAAATGGAAAGATTTTATGAATATGCCAAACACTCATCCATCCCAAATGAAAACAAAGGATGCCCAACTTATAAGTACTATAAAGGGACACAAAATTAAACATTTGTTATTGAGATACAACATGCAATTTTAACCCCTTAACTGCTGAGCCATTTCTGATCCCTGTGCTGAGCTGTTTTGGAGTTTTTTATATGCTGCTCAAATTTAAGAGCCTTACTGTGGGTCATTTTTCAGTGAGAATCCCACACATATTAAAATTTGTTTTTATCAGATCCATACTATTCAAACTATACTATTAGTTTATGCATATATGAGGTGTGAACGTATTTATATTTTATTAAACTTTTAGTAAACCAATTTGTAAGCAATAATGTGTGCTTTATTTTCTTTCTAAACTCTATAGTCAAAAAAAAGAAGGTTTTATACTCATAAATATGGGCCTTTATGTACTCAAATAAATGTGTGTTTCTTTACGCCAGGTATCATTATTACCACATTGATCAACTGGAAGTCAAAACTTTTATAGGGGCTTTATGTTAAAGAGGGGCTTCCATGATTTAAAACTTGGGGTCTTTAGGTTATCAAAACTTTTTTTTGGTCTATTATCAGTGTATTTTTGTGTTGTTAAATATGCTTACATGTTATACCCAAGAAACACACTGTTTGAAAAAACAGGTGGCGATTATTTTTGAAACAATGGGTCTTGAGGGTTTCTAGGACTTAAAGGAACTGAGAATGAGGAGCTTTGTACCAAATGCACAAGCATAATGTGATCTCTGAGCTGAAAGCCATGCTGATTGGTACGTTTGCTACAGCAGCAGTGAAAAGAGCACCAATCCGTGCCTGTATGTATACTACAATAAAAGGTTAGAAAAGAAGCCCTTTTTTAACCCACTTTGCATTGCAGCTACTTTTGAGTTACATGCACTGGTGGTTCTAGAGGTTGCTCCAAAGTCCAAGAGAGACCAGCACTTAAAACAAGAATACTGACACGTCTGTGGGCCACTGTCAAGCCCACTATCAAAATAGAGAAAACAGCAGTGAAGTGTCAGCTTAAAAATCCCTTTATTCAAACATGGGGATCAGTACAAAGCATAACGTTTTGGGGCGGTCCCCTTAGTCGCATGACTAAGGGGACCACCCTGAAACGTTGTGCTTTGTACTGATTCCCATGTTTGAATAAAGGGATTTTTAAGCTGACTCTTCACTGCTGTTTTCTCTAGAGGTTGCTCCCCCATTGTGCTCATTTGGCTGAGGGGGAGGAAACATTTTACCCTTCCCACTCCTGTCCCTTCTCAGCTATCCAGATCTATGGCATATGTAGTCATACACCAACCTGCCTAGTCACATTCACTCTCTCCACAACCCCCAACCTATCTCCATCCAGCCTGAGGCTGGCCATGAAACGCCTGTGACTCAACCCACACACCCTTATACCATCTCCAGCCTCCTTGTTCCGTGTATGGAGTTCTGCAGAGTAAGTGTTTGCCCCCCCAGGTTTACATTCTAGAACCGTTCCTGCTTCCATGCCACTTTATAAATTAATAGCAGATAAATAAATGCAAGAAGATATTTAGGTATTCTTCTGAAGCATATTTTTGGGTTTTGTTAGGTATACACTATACCAAGAGCTCCAGTTTATGTACAAAATAGCATCTCCCAGTTTTGTTTCTCATGATAACTATATATACTTTTAAATGTATTTCATTTTGCACATGTTCTGTTGTAAATTCCATCCAAACTGTGGCTATATCTATGTAATATATATATATATATATATATATATATATATATATATATATATATATATATATATATATATATATATAATCAGCATGTATTAATGTTGGAAACTAAACAAATATTAATAAATATATATATATATATATATATATATATATATATATATATATATATATATATATATAAACACACACACACGTTTGCATATTTTAAATATTTTCCAATATATACAATTTACAATATATCTCCTGCAAATGCTTAGTGGTGTCTTCACAGAACATTTCCTGTTTAACATACTACCTTATCATGTTTGTGTTTAAGTATACACATATTTATATACAAATATATAGAAAAGTCAGTTTATACAATAACTTAATAATGTCACTCAAACTGACTATTTCCCTACACATCTAACAGCTGGGCAAACATTGGCAATTAGTGACACTCTCATTCATTGAGCAGCAGAAGCCATCAGAGATATCTGCTTTGTTACTCTCCCTAGGTGTCAAACCTCACTGCTTACTTTATCAATTTGACAGTTCCTCCCACCATCCACATACCTGATGCCCATTCCAAAACCTCTATCCAAATATTTACATATCCAATTACTGTTTATATAATGTGCTTTTGGGTCCAGGTATCTTCTACACAAACTGTAATAATATCCTAGAACCACTTGGTTCAAGTTAAACTTAAATGCAGATAAGAGCAACAGGTACGTGTGACTGGCAGATATTATCACTGAGAGGGATTGATCTGTATTTTAATTCAAATGTCTCTAGCACTATATTTTTAGAACAGTGTACACTTATACTGGTTTTACATTTTCTGAGGTCATTTTACAAACTAAAGTGCTTGATCTGCTGAAAACAATAATAAAATAAAAAAACAACATTTAAAGGTATAGTAAACCCCCACATTTTCTTTTATGGTTCAGATAGAACATACAATTTTAAACAACTTTCCAATTTAATTCTATTATCCCATTTTCTTCATTCTCTTGTTATCCATTGATGAAGGGACAGCATTGCACTACTGACAGGAAGCTGAAAATATCTATTTAGCCAATCACAAGAGACAAATGTGTGCAGGCACCAATTAGCAGTAGCTCCTACTAGTGTATGATATGTGTGTATTCCTTTTTTAACAAGGGATACTAAGAGAATGAAGCACATATGAAAATAGAAGTGAATTTAAAAGTGTCTTAAAATGACATGCTCTATCTGAATCATGCAAGTTTAATTTTGACTTTCCTATCCCTTTAATTCTGGGGTAATTCACAGAAATTAAACTGAGATTTATGTTCAAGTGCAAAGGGTTCAAAACCCTAAAATGGCGTCAGAACAGGGATTTGAAATGCCTCAGCAGTAAAGAGGTTAATAAAACACAATTTACCTTAAACACCTATTGCTTTTGTGTTTTCGGCTTCCTAAGGAAATGTGTACACAAAAGCAAGGTACAAAGATGTATTGTTTAAATGGACAATTAAGTCAAAATGAATCTTTTATGATTCAGATAAAATATTTCAAACAAGCTTTCAATTTACTTATGTTGTCTTATCATCCTTTGATGAAAAGCATACTTCGGGAAGGCTCAGGAGCAGCAGTGCATTATTGGGATATAGTTAATGATTGGTAGTTGCACATATACTGTATGCGTTCTTGTCATTGGCTCCACCCAGGGGCGCATTTTGGCCTAGGCAAACAAGGCACTTGCCAAAGGGCAGCAGATTTTTGAGGGGCAGTACTTTTTGAGTCTCACTACACACACTACACACACTCACTATACACACACACACACACACTCGCCATATATAAACAAACACGCACATACACACATCCATGCACACTTGAACATGAACATTAACTTTGGAAATTACATGAAAAAAAGAGTTATGTTACACCTTTGCCAAAACATATTATGTTCCAAAAATGTCCTAAAGCCTGTGGAAGGGGGTGGGGGGGGGGGGGGGGGTGGGGGGAGCAGGATTTTGAGTTCCTAGGGCAGCATAAAATTTAAATACGCCACTGGACCTGATGTGTTCAGCTAGCACTCAGTAGTGCATTGCTGCTCCTTTAACAAAGGAAACCAAAATAATGAAGCAAATTTGATAATAGAAGTAAATTTGATTTTTTATTTTTTTTATTTTATGTTTTATGTGAACCATGAAGGAGTACAGCAGCTGGACAGCCAAGGGTCTGCATACATTTTGAAACTTTTTATAAGCACAGGTTGGACCACTCTACACGTCACTGAATTGAGAAAAAACATTTGTTAAAAGGGCGGAGTGAAGTTACTTGATAGACATCTTAATTGCTACTTGACTGATCCTTGATTACATAAACGACAATGGAGCATATGCGTGGTACCGCCAGTCTCTCTCCCCATTATAAAAAGCCTGTGAAATTAAATCTTTTGATTGATTAAGAGCGATATGCTAAGAAAAAAAACTGTACTAGCGAGGGGAGAATATGCATCCTAAACGTGGACATAGCTACATTTTGCAGGTATGTAAGAAAAAAAATAGGTTCAATTATACATTCTTAGACATGGTCTTTCATATGGAACTTTGTTTTAAACCATTGTTTACCATCACTTTAAGTGCTGTATTTCCAAACTTCTGGATATATACAATAAAATTGAACATTAATATAAGCGATTAAGTGCCACACTGCAAAAAAGGTCTGTATATATATACACACAAAATATACGCATAGTTATAATCAGCCAATAGGATTGAGCTTGCATTCTATTGGCTGATTGGATCAGCCACTAGGATGAAAGCTCAATCCTATTGGCTGATTGCAACAGCCAATAGGATTTTTTCAACCTTATTTCCGATTGGCTGATAGAATTCTATCAGCCAATCGGAATCTAAGGGATGCCATCTTGGATGACGTCATTTAAAGGAATCTTCATTCGTCGGTAGTCGTCGGAAGGAAGAGGATGCTCCGTGTCAGATGTCTTGAAGATGGAGCCGCTCCACGCCGGATGGATGAAGATAGAAGATGCCGTCTGGGTGAAGACTTCTGCGGGCTTGGATGAAGACTTCGGCCGCTTCGTTGAGGACTTCTCCTGGCTTCTTGGAGGATGGATGTCGGATCTTCAAAACTGTAAGTAAATCTTCTGGGGTTAATGTTAGGATTTTTTTAAGGGTTTATTTAGTGGGTTTTAGTTTTAGATTAGGACTTGGGCCTGCAATAGAACTAAATGCCCATTTAAGGGCAATGCCCATCCAAATGCCCTTTTCAGGGCAATGGGGAGCTTAGGTTTTTTTAGTTAGTTTTTATTGAGGGGGTTGTGTGGGTGGTGGGTTTTACTGTTGGGGGGGTATTTGTATTTTTTTTTACAGGTAAAAGAGCTGATTACTTTGGGGCAATGCCCCGCAAAAGGCCCTTTTAAGGGCTAATTGTAGTTTAGTTTAGGCTAGGGTTTTTTTTATTTTGGGGGGCTTTTTTATTTTCATAGGGCCCTTAGATTAGGTGTAATTAGTTTAAAGCTTTGATAATTTCTTATTTATTTTTTGTAACATAGTGTTTATTTTTTTGTGTAACTTAGTGTTTGTTATTTTTTGTAACTTACTTAGTTTTTTGTAACTTTGTAATTTTTTAGTGTAGAATTAAATTATTTGAGTAGGGTTAGGTGTTTAAATATATAATATAGTTAATTTAATTTGTAGTTTAATGTAATTTTAGTATAAAATTTAGGTTAGATTAATTATTAGTTTAATATAGTTTAATGTAATTTTAGTATAAAAGTTAGGTTAGATTAATTATTAGTTTAATATAGTTTAATGTAATTTTAGTTTAAAAGTTAGGTTAGATTAATTATTAATTTAATATAGTTTAAAGTAATTTTAGTATAACAGTTAGGGTAGATTAATTATTAGTTTAATATAGTTTATTGTAATTTTAGTATAATAGCTAGGGTAGGTTAATTATTAGTTTAATATAGTTTAATTTATATCTAAAGGTGAGTTTAAATTTTTTATAAGATAGGGATGAGTTAATATTTAATGTACAGTTACCGGGTTGTTAGGTTTAGGGGTTAATAGCTTAATTTAGTTTATGGCGATGTGGGGGGCTGGCGGTTTAGGGGTTAATACATTTATTTAGTTGCGGTGGGCTCCGGGAGCGGCGGGATAGGGGTTAATACTTTTATGTGGGTGGTGGCGGTGTCGTGGCAGCAGATTAGGGGTTAATAAGTATAATGTAGGTGGCGGCGGTGTAGGGGGCGGCAGATTAGGAGTGTTTAGACTCGGGGTACATGTTAGGGTGTTAGGTGTAAACATAACTTTTATTCTCCCATAGTAATCAATAGGATATCGGGTAGCAGCGAACATGAGCTTTCGCTGCTTTCAGACTCCCATTGGTTTCTATAGCATCCACGGCCTCCAGGGCGGCGGATTTAAAACCAGGTACGCTGGGCCGGAATAGTGGCGAGTTTACCTGTTAGTTATTTGTTAACTAGCAAAAGTAGTCAGATAGTGCAGAATTTGCATTCGGAACATCTGTAGTGATGTAACCATAGATCTGTGTCGGACTGAGACCGGCGGATCATATGTTACGTCACAAAATTCTACTTTTGCCGGTCTGTTGCCTTTGATAAATAAGGCGAATCAGGCTCGCCACAAATACGCCAACTCTTGTCTAGAACCACTTCTTCTAGCAAACATATTTTATTTTTCGTTAGGTATTCAATTATTAATTGAAGTTAAATTACTCATACATTTAGGATTAAAAAAGAAATATGTGCCTGCACATTTAAAGGGACAGTCTACCATATATTTGTTATTGTTTTAAAAGATAGATAATCCCTTTATTACCCATTCCCCAGTTTTACATAACCAACACAGTTATATTAATATACTTTTTACCTCTGTGATTAACTTGTATCTAGGAACCTTCTTCCAGCCCCCTGATCCCATGACTGTGACTGTTTATTATCTATTGTCTTAAATTTAGCATTGTTTTGTGCGAAATCTTAAATAACCCCCTGTGCCTGAACACAGTGTTATCTATATGGCCCACAAGTACTTTCTGTCTCTTTGTGTTGAAAAGAGATTTAAAAAGCATGTGATAAGAGGCAGCCCTCAAAGGCTTAGAAATTAGCATATGAGCCTACCTATGTTTAGTTTAAACTAAGAATACCCAGAGAAAAAAGCAAATTTGATGATAAAAGTAAATTGGAAAGTTGATTAAAATTAAAAGTCCTATCTGAATAATGAAAGTTTAATTTATACTAGACTGTCCCTTTAAAGACAGTCAAAAGCCATAAACCATATTATTTTGTAAAACATAGAAAAGCATTCAAACTAATGAAAATTATGTACAATATAATTTTTCAGTCTCTTTTAACCCTTTGTTGCCAGCTAAGGCTGCAATGTTCTGGTAATATAATACAGTAGCTAAACCCTAGTATGTCAGTTAGGGTTAAAGGACCAGTCAACACAGTAGATTTGCATAATTAACAAAGGCATGATAAGAAAACAATGCAATAGCACTTAAAGGGACAGTCAAGTCCAAAAAAACCTTTCATTTTTCAAATAGGGCATGTAATTTTAAACAACTTTACAATTTACTTTTATCAACAATTTTGCTTAATACTCTTGATATTCTAGTTGAAATCTAAACCTAGGGAGGCACATATGATAATTTCTAAGCCCTTGAAGGCCGCCTCTATTTTATTTACTTTTCACAGCAGGGGAGAGCAAGTTCATGTAGGCCATATAGATAGCATTGTGATCATGCCCGTGGCTAGTGGCAGACACTGCACTAATTGGCTAAAATGCAAGTCAATAGATAATAACTAAAAGTCATGTGATTAGGGGCGGTCAGAAGATGCTTAGATACAAGTTAGTCACAGAAGTAAAAAGTGTATTAATATAACAGTGTTGGTTTTGCAAAACTGGGAAATGGGTAATAAAGGGATCATCTATCTTTTTAAAGAACAACAATTCTGGTGTTGACTGTTCCTTTAATCTGAACTTCAAATGAGTAGTAGATTTTTTTAAAATAAATTGAAAAGTTATGCCTATTTCCACTCCCCCTGTATCATGTGACAGCCATCAGCCAATCACAAATGCATATATGTATATGCTGTGAATTCTTGCACATGCTTAGTAGGAGCTGGTGACTCAAAAAGTGTAAATATAAAAAGATTGTGCACATTTTGTTAATGGAAGTAAATTGGAAAGTGAACATTTTAATTTGGGGTTAAACAATATCTGTATTTCACTATGTTTTTTTTTTTTTTATTATTCAGAATACCCTACAATGAACTTCCTCTTACACGGTATAAAGCTAAACTTTCCACAGAATTCTGAGTAATATCTGAAACCCAACCATTAAGCATTCTTCCTTACATTGCCTATATTGGGCTTTACTACATACTTCTTAACATGACCCTCCCAAAGACTGTATGGTCTCTGTCCAGGGTGCTGCAGTTCCATCGATGGTGCCTGAACTGATGTTGGCACTCACGGATCCACTCCTTGGCACCTTCCCCAATGGCTTGCATAATGTCTGGATGCTTCTGACACAGCTGCCTCTGCTTATTCACTAATCCAGGGATGTTATCACAGATTACCCTGGCTCCAAGGGCTCCAATGTACCTATAGAAAGAACATATGTTTAAATAAAAAATGTAGATTTTTGGAACACTCCATGTCATAATAACAAATATGCTTATCTCTGCTACATACAATAAAGGGACATTATACACTCATTTTTTTCTTTGCATAAATGTTTTGTAGATGATCTATTTATATAGCCCATAAAGGTTTTTTTTTTAAAAAAAAAAAATATATATAGTTTTGCTTATTTTTAAATAATATTGCTATGATTTTCAGACTCCTAACCAAGCCCCAAAGTTTTATGAGAATACCGTCAGCTACCTTCTCCAGATTGCTCCTGCTTGTGTAAAGGGTCTTTTCATATGCAAAAGAAGGGGGAGGGGGGGAGTGTCTTATTTCCCACTTGCAGTGGGCTTTCCAGCTCCCTTTTCAACAAAGCTAAACTGAGAGCTTCTAAGTAAGTTTTTAAACAGTTTTATACTGGATTTTTATATCAGTATCTGTGCATCTTATTCTTTATAGTAGTGTCTATTACATGAAATCCAAATAGTGTGACACATAAATCAAAAAGTCCACCTTTCGATTCCCTCTGGATTCCTTTAAAGAAAACCTGATATAGTGTAATACCTCAATGAATCAGATGGCTATAATGAAAAAAGACACATACTCACACTTTAAAGAGCTACTATAAGCTCATGTATATGGCGGTCCTGATTTACAACGCTGTCAGGATCAGCGATACAGATAGCTGGAAATCCGATGTATATCTATGTAAAGATGCTTGCAAAAGAAAGACACAATAGTGTGATATTGTAAACACACGGCTCAGATTGTCTTGTTACAGGTGTATACTCACACTTTAGGGAGCCGATACACAGCTCTGGGTGAAATGCAGTCTCGGTATGAGCCACCGAGTCAGCTATGCAAAGGTACAGGAACACTTGGTAAAATAGTCAAATTTAATAAAATTGAGCATACAACTTATAAAATATATGTCAGTGTACAGTCACTCAGGGGTAAAGTATATGCATACTGTTCCATACAAGGTATCAAGTCCTTAGAAGCGGGATTGCTCCGGATTGAAACTCTCTTTCGATACATTGATACATTGTTTCAATCCTGAGTCATCCTGCTTCTAAGGACTTGATACCTTGTATGGAACAGTATGCATATACTTTACCCCATGAGTGACTGTACACTGACATATATTTTATAAGTTGCATGTTCGGTTTTATTAAATTTTACCAAATGTTGCTGTACCTTTGCATAGCTGACTTAGTGGCTTATACCAAGACTGCAATTCACCCAGAGCTGTGTATCAGCTCCCTAAAGTGTTTGAGTATACACCTGTAGCAAGACAATCTGAGCTGTGTATTTACGATATCACACTATTGTGTCTTTCTTACACAAGCACTCTTATATAGATATACATCGGATTTCCAGCTATCTGTATCGTTGATCCTGACAGAGTTGTGAATGAGGACCCCCATATACATGAGGTATTACACTATATCAGGTTTTTCTTTAAAAGGACAGTCAAGTCCAAAAAACTTTTATGTGTCAAATAGGGCATGTAATTTTAAACAACTTTCCAATTTACTTTTATCACCAATTTTGCCTTGTTCTCTTGGTATTCTTAGTTGAAAGCTAAACCTAGGAGGTTCATATGCTAATTTCTTAGACCTTAAAGGCCGCCTCTAATCTAAATGCCTTTTGATAGTTTTTCACCACTAGAGGGCATGAGTTCATGTGTTTCATATAGATAACATTGAGCTCATGCACGTGAATTTACCATGGAGACAGCTCTGATTGGCTAAACTGTAAGTCTGTCAAAAGAACTGAAATAAGGGGGCAGTCTGCTGAGGCTTAGATACAAAGTAATTACAGAGGTAAAACGTGTATAATTATAACTGTGTTGGTTATGCAAAACTCAGGAACTGGTAATTAAGGGATTATCTATCTTTTAAAACAACAAAAATTCTGGTGTTGACTGTCCCTTTAAGATCCACTTCGAATCCAGAGGGAATCGAAAGGTGGACTTTTAGATTCATGTGACACACCATTTGGATTTCATTGGAAATGGAATGACTCATTCTCATTTATATACTTTGTTTGGATTTGTATCGCATTTATTTGTGTGTATATATATATATATATATATATATATATATATATACATGTCTCTGTGTGTGTGTGTGCATACTTTCACTTCCAAAAAGTGCTTAGGAGCTGCATTAAAAAACAAAACTTGTTTGAAAGGTTGGGTGGTTTTAGTTTTAGGCTATTCCAATCTATTTGAGTAGATTTTGATATAATTTGTAAATCACATTCAGTTGTATCCTCTTCGTTTTTTTGCTTATTGTTACTTAAATTCACAAATATGTGTGGCTAAAGCTATTATTGCTGGATTTATACATATGGTGGTTTTGCAGACGACTTTTCGGCGACCCTTATGGAAGGAAGTTATAAGCAAACATTTGATGCATTGTTGTACACTACATAAGTTCATGTTAATTAGCTAAAATTTAGCTGCACAGTTCAGTTTTCATTCTGGAAAGTGAAAGGGACATGGAGGCTATAAATACAGAAAAAGAGTATTCACATATATAGTAAACATATATAGTAAACATACACATATCATGATACACATATACATTATTTATTTCCTTCCATTTTATTTTTCTTTTGACGTATTATATGAGCAATGAAATGGGGAAGAGAGAAGAGGAGTTACAGAGAGTGATAGAGGGATAGACTGTTAGAGTAAAAGAGAGGGACACAGGAGTGATAGATGGAGTTACTATGGTAGCAGTGAATTGAGAGGATGATGTGAGAGAGCAGCCAATCAGAGCATAGTGTGAAAATTAAAAGAAGTGTGTCTGAACAAATAAGAAAGTACACCTCAGTACAGGGAGGAAAAGAGGGGAAATGCTAGTGAGGGTGTACCCCAAAAAACATAATTTATGCTTACCTGATAAATGTATTTCTCTTGTAGTGTGTTCAGTCCACGGGTCATCCATTACTTATGGAATATATTCTCTCCCCAACAGGAAATTGCAAGAGGATCACCCAATCAGAGCTTCTACATAGCTCCTCCCCTCACATGTCATATTCAGTCATTCGACCAAAACAAGACGAGAAAGGAGGAACCATAGGGTGCAGTGGTGACTGAAGTATTAAATAAAATTTAGATCTGCCTTAAAAAGACAGGGTGGGCCGTGGACTGAACACACTACAAGAGAAATAAATTTATCAGGTAAGCATAAATTATGTTTTCTCTTGTTAAGTGTGTTCAGTCCACGGGTCATCCATTACTTATGGGATACCAATACCAAAGCCAAGTACACGGATGATGGGAGGGACAAGGCAGGCACTTAAATGGAAGGAACCACTGCCTGTAGAACCTTTCTCCCAAAAACAGCCTCCGAAGAAGCAAAAGTGTCAAATTTGTAAAGTTTTGAAAAAGTGTGAAGCGAAGACCAAGTCGCAGCCTTGCAAATCTGTTCAACAGAAGCCTCATTCTTAAAGGCCCAGGTGGAAGCCACAGCTCTAGTGGAATGAGCTGTAATTCTTTCAGGGGGCTGCTGTCCAGCAGTCTCATAGGCTAAACGTATTATGCTACGAAGCCAAAAGGAGAGAGAGGTTGCCGAAGCTTTTTGACCTCTCCTCTGTCCAGAGTAAACGACAAACAGGGAAGAAGTTTGACGAAAATCTTTATTTGCCTGTAAATAGAATTTCAGGGCACGGACTACATCCAGATTATGCAAAAGTCGTTCCTTCCTTGAAGAAGGATTAGGACATAATGACGGAACAACAATCTCCTGATTGATATTTCTGTTAGAGACTACCTTAGGTAAAAACCCAGGTTTAGTACGCAGAACTACCTTGTCTGAATGAAAAATCAGATAAGGAGAATCACAGTGTAAGGCAGACAATTCCGAGACTCTTCGAGCCGAGGAAATAGCCACCAAAAATAGAACTTTCCAAGATAAAAGTTTAATATCAACGGAATGAAGGGGTTCAAACGGAACTCCTTGAAGAACTTTAAGAACCAAGTTTAAGCTCCACGGAGGAACAACAGTTTTAAACACAGGCTTAATCCTAGCTAACGCTTGACAAAAAGCCTGGATGTCTGGAACTTCTGCCAGACGCTTATGCAAAAGAATAGACAAAGTAGAAATCTGTCCCTTTAAAGAACTAGCTGATAAGCCTTTTTCCAAACCCTCTTGGAGAAAAGACAATATCCTTGGAATCCTAACCTTACTCCACGAGTAACTCTTGGATTCGCACCAATACAGGTATTTACGCCATATCTTATGGTAGATTTTTCTGGTAACAGGCTTTCGTGCCTGTATCAAAGTATCAATAACTGACTCGGAGAAACCACGCTTTGATAGGATCAAGCGTTCAATCTCCACGCAGTCAGTCTCAGAGAAATAAGATTTGGATGATTGAAAGGACCTTGTATTAGAAGGTCTTTCCTCAAAGGTAGAGTCCATGGAGGACAAGACGACATGACCACTAGGTCTGTATACCAGGTCCTGCGTGGCCACGCAGGCGCTATCAGGATCACCGATGCTCTCTCCTGTTTGATCTTGGCAATCAGTCGAGGGAGCAGAGGAAACGGTGGAAACACATAAGCCATGCTGAAGAACCAAGGAGCTGCTAGAGCATCTATCAGCTTCGCTCCCGGGTCCCTGGACCTGGAACCGTAAAGAGGAAGTTTGGCATTCTGGCGAGACGCCATGAGATCCAGATCTGGTTTGCCCCAACGATGGACCAGTTGAGCAAATACCTCCGGATGGAGTTCCCACTCCCCCGGATGAAAAGTCTGACGACTTAGAAAGTCCGCCTCCCAGTTCTCCACTCCTGGGATGTGGATCGCTGACAAGTGGCAAGAGTGAGATTCTGCCCAGCGAATTATCTTTGAGACTTCCAACATCGCTAGGGAACTCTTGGTTCCCCCTTGATGGTTGATATAAGCCACAGTCGTGATGTTGTCCGACTGAAATCTGATGAACCTCAGTGTTGCTAGCTGAGGCCAAGCTAGAAGAGCGTTGAATATTGCCCTTAGTTCCAGAATATTTATTGGGAGGAGTTTCTCCTCCTGAGTCCAGGATCCCTGAGCCTTCAGGGAATTCCAGACTGCGCCCCAGCCTAGGAGGCTGGCATCTGTTGTTACAATCATCCAATCTGGCTTGCGAAAGGTCATGCCCCTGGACAGATGGACCCGAGATAACCACCAGAGAAGAGAATCTCTGGTCTCTTGATCCAGATTTAGTAGAGGGGACAAATCTGAGTAATCCCCATTCCACTGACTTAGCATGCATAATTGCAGCGGTCTGAGATGCAGGCGCGCAAATGGTACTATGTCCATTGCCGCTACCATTAAGCCGATAACTTCCATGCACTGAGCCACTGACGGGCATGGAATGGAATGAAGGACTCGGCAAGCATTTAAGAGTTTTGATAACCTGGCCTCCGTCAGGTAAATTTTCATTTTTACAGAATCTATCAGAGTCCCTAGGAAGGAGACTCTTGTGAGTGGTGATAGAGAACTCTTTTCCACGTTCACCTTCCACCCATGTGACCTTAGAAATGCCAGAACTATCTCTGTATGAGACTTGGCAATTTGCAAGCTTGTCGCCTGTATCAGGATGTCGTCTAGATACGGAGCCACCGCTATGCCTCGCGGTCTTAGAACCACCAGAAGAGAGCCCAGCACCTTTGTAAAGATTCTCGGGGCCGTAGCCAACCCGAAGGGAAGAGCTACAAACTGGTAATGCCTGTCTAGGAAGGCAAATCTTAGGAACCGATGATGATCTTTGTGAATCGGTATGTGAAGGTAGGCATCCTTTAAATCCACCGTGGTCATGTACTGACCCTCTTGGATCATGGGTAGGATAGTCCGAATAGTTTCCATTTTGAATGATGGAACTCTTAGGAATTTGTTTAAAATCTTTAGGTCCAAAATTGGCCTGAAGGTACCCTCTTTCTTGGGAACCACGAACAGATTTGAATAAAATCCCTGTCCTTGTTCCGTTCGTGGAACAGGTGGATCACTCCCATTACTAGGAGGTCTTGTACGCAACATAGGAATGCCTCTTTCTTTATTTGGTTTTCTGATAACCTTGAAAGATGAAATCTCCCTAGAGGAGGAGAAGCCTTGAAGTCCAGAAGATATCCCTGAGATATGATCTCCAACGCCCAGGGATCCTGGACATCTCTTGCCCACGCCTGGGCGAAGAGAGAAAGTCTGCCCCCCACTAGATCCGTTTCCGGATAGGGGGCCATCCCTTCATGCTGTCTTAGGGGCAGCAGCAGGTTTCTGGCCTGCTTGCCCTTGTTCCAGGACTGGTTAGTTTTCCAGGCCTGTCTGTAACGAGCAACGGTTCCTTCCTGTTTTGGGGCGGAGGAAGTTGACGTTGTTCCTGCCTTGAAGTTTCGAAAGGCACGAAAATTAGACTGTTTGACCTTTGATTTGGCCTTATCCTGAGGAAGGGTATGACCCTTACCTCCCGTAATGTCAGCGATAATTTCTTTCAAGCCGGGCCCGAATAAGGTTTGCCCCTTGAAAGGAATATTAAGTAATTTAGATTTAGAAGTCACATCAGCTGACCAGGATTTAAGCCATAATGCTCCGCGTGCTCGAATGGCAAAACCGGAATTCTTAGCCGTTAGTTTAGTTAGATGTACAATGGCATCAGAAAGAAATGCATTAGCTAGCTTAAGTGCTTTAAGCTTGTCCATAATTTCATCCAATGGAGCTGAGTGAATGGCCTCTTCTAGAGACTCAAACCAAAATGCCGCAGCAGCAGTGACAGGTGCAATGCATGCAAGGGGCTGTAAGATAAAACCTTGTTGAACAAACATTTTCTTAAGGTAACCTTCCAATTTTTTATCCATTGGATCTGAAAAAGCACAACTATCCTCCACCGGGATAGTAGTACGCTTAGCTAAAGTAGAAACTGCTCCCTCCACCTTAGGGACCGTCTGCCATAAGTCCCGTGTAGTGGCGTCTATTGGAAACATTTTTCTAGATATAGGAGGTGGGGAAAAGGGCACACCAGGTCTATCCCACTCCTTGCTAATAATTTCTGTAAGCCTTTTAGGTATAGGAAAAACGTCGGTACACACCGGTACTGCATAGTATCTATCCAGCCTACATAATTTCTCTGGAATCACAACTGTGTTACAGTCATTCAGAGCCGCTAAAACCTCCCCTAGCAATACACGGAGGTTCTCAAGCTTAAATTTAAAATTAGAGATCTCTGAATCCGGTTTCCCTGGATCAGATCCGTCACCTACAGAATGAAGCTCTCCGTCCTCATGTTCTGCAAACTGTGACGCAGTATCGGACATGGCTCTTGTAGCACCAGCGCGCTCTATTCTTACCCCAGAGCAATCGCGCTTGCCTCTTAATTCTGGCAATTTAGATAATACTTCTGTCAGGGTATTATTCAAAATATTAGCCATGTCCTGTAAGGTGATTTGTATGGCCGTCCCTGATGCACTTGGCGCCACAATATCACGCGCCTCCTGAGCGGGAGGCGAAGGTACTAACACGTGAGGAGAGTTAGTCGGCATAACTTACCCCTCGTTGTCTGGTGATAATTCCTTTATAGATAAAGACTGACCTTTATTATTTAAAGTGAAATCATTACATTTAGTACACATGTTTCTGTGGGGCTCCACAGTGGCCTTTAAACATAGTGAACAAACAGATTCATCTGTGTCAGACATGTTTAAACAGACTAGCAATAAGACTAGCAGACTTGGAAAACACTGTAAATAATTTTTCAAGTAATAAAGAAAAACGCTACTGTGCCTTTAAGAAGCACAGAAAACTGTCACAGTTGAAATAACAATGAACCAAATCAGTTATAGCAAACAAATTTTCACAGTAAATGTATTAAGTTAGCAGAGCATTGCACCCACTTGCAAATGGATGATTAACCCCTTAAAACCCAAACGGTTTTTATAAGCAAAAAAACATTTATTAATATAGTCAAAAAACCACTGTCACAGGTCTGCTGTGACTGATTACCTCCCTCAAAATGACTTATGAAGTCCCTTAAGCTGTCTGGAGACGACCCGGGTCAAGCAGAAGGAAGCTGGAAGACAGAGCCTGAATTTTTTACTGCGTCAAAAGAGCGCTAAAATAGGCCCCTCCTACTCAATATTACAATATTGGGAGTGTCAGTTAACTGTTTCTATGCAGTAAATATTGTCAGCCATGTGGAAAAATGTTATGCCCCAACAAGTTTTATCACCAATGTACCTCACAAAACGAATAAACATGCCAGTAAAATCGTTTTAAACATCCCTTTTTTAATGAGCTTGTATCTCTATTGATAAGCCTGATACCAGTCTTCCTACTACATTTAAGGCTTATAACATCACTTCAGTATTAATAGCATTTTCTCAGTCAAATTCCATTCCTTAGAAAATTACTTTACTGTATATATTTAAATCAGCCTGTTAACATTCGCTCTCACTGTATTAAAGGCTTTTACTTACATTACATCGGTATCAGCAGTATTTTCTTAGTCAATTCCATTCCATAGAAAAATAATTTACTGCACATACCTTGTTTGCAGGGTTCCCCGCACGCCATTCCCTTCTGAAAGTTACCTCACTCCTCAGAATATGCGAGAACAGCCAGTGGATCTTAGTTACTGCCGCTAAGATCATAGAAAACGCAGGCAGATTCTTCTTCCAAATACTGCCTGAGAATAAACAACACACTCCGGTGTCATTTTAAAATAACAAACTTTTGATTGAAGTATAAAAACACCACAGAAACCTCTCACAATGTCCTATCTTTTCAGTTGCAAGAGAATGACTGAATATGATATGTGAGGGGAGGAGCTATGTAGCAGCTCTGATTGGGTGATCCTCTTGTAATTTCCTGTTGGGGAGAGAATATATTCCATAAGTAATGGATGACCCGTGGACTGAACACACTTAACAAGAGAAAAGAAGAGACATGTGCACAAACCGCCCCCCCCCCAAACAAACAAATAAAAAATAGGTTTATTAGAAAAAATAAATCCCACTAGGGTAGAGTCAGGGCCCAATGAAAAAAAAAATGACAGCCACTTTAAAACAAGAATTCAAGTTCTAAACATAAGATCCCTGAAGAACAATGGTGAAAATATATACTTAAGAGTAGATTTTTATCAATCATTCTAAATATTCGTAAAGAAAATAAAATTTTGGTTTCAAATAAGAGGTGATAGACGGAGTGACAAATGGTCAAAAAGGTTAAAGTGTTTCAAATTATTTTTGTTTTAATGGCAAAGCTACAATTATACAACAGATTAATCCAAGTTAGATAGGAAAATAAGAGCTGGTTCTCCATTTGAGGTAATTCTCAGTGAAGGAGAAGGAATGATGAGAAGGTCCATATCAAAAACTGATGTTATAGACCTTTTAAGGGGATGGGGTTGTGCATCAAGCACCATTACAACTAATGTGTAAACTATTCAAGAAAAAACACAACACACAAGGTTGACTTCTGTTTTATTTTCCCTTTCATAGTTGTAATCTAAAAATGGTGGCATATTACACATTGCACACTGCATACATTGTCTGCACTAGGCAGTTTTTGGGGTTTAGAGTTGGTGGGAGTGGGGTGTTAGAGAAAAAAATGGCACTGAAAAGTGCCTTCACATTGCAGTCTATGGGAACTGTGTGTTCCCAGTAAATATATATGTATATGAAAATATACATATATATGTATGTGTTAATATGTGTATATATACACATATTGACACATAAATATACTGTATATGTATATAAGCATATTCATTTATATTTACAAACGGCTACTATCGC
The DNA here is from genome assembly GCF_027579735.1 of Bombina bombina. Lineage (NCBI taxonomy): Eukaryota > Metazoa > Chordata > Amphibia > Anura > Bombinatoridae > Bombina > Bombina bombina. The sequence goes on along the minus strand of NC_069501.1, from coordinate 430,172,723 downwards.
TGTGATACCCCCCTTCGCTGCATGGGGTTCTGATGCCGTCTCTTACGGCATCAGAATGATGCTCCCATTGGAGCCTACAGAAGAGCACTCTTGTGAGCGCAATGCTTCCTATTATGCACTGGTATTACTAAGTGGAGCACTTTCTTGAAAGCTATATTTAGCGTTCCACTTGTAATCTAGGCCATAGTCTTTTGAGTTAATAAGACTCTTCTTTAATCATTCCATGTAGTTATATTTCAGTGAAATCTTTTAGTGAAATATTACAATACAAATACTGTATTTATGATGACCTATGCACTTGTTTTTTTCTTTCATGATTCAGATAGAGCATGCAATTTTAATCAACTTTCTAATTTACTCCTATTATCAAATTGTCTTCATTCTCTTCCTATCTTTATTTGAAAAAGAAGATATCTAAGTTAAGGAGCCAGACAATGTTTGGTTCAGTACACTGGACAGCACTTGTTTGTTGATGGGTGAATTTAGCCAACAATCAGCAAGCACAACCCAAGTTGTGAAACAAAAATGGGCTGGCTTTAAAACTTACATTCTTACTTTTCAAATAAAGATAGCATGAGAATGAAGACAAATTGATAATAGGAGTAAATTAGAGTGTTGCTTAAAATTGTATGCTCTATCAAATTGATTTAAGTGTCCCTTTAAGGTATAATAGGTAAATAGTTTAAAAAAATATATGTATATGATAATGTTTAAAGGAACATTAAACTCTTTGAGATATTAAGATAAAATGTTAAATTGTATGTAGTAAAACAACTTTGCAATATACTTTCATTATTTATTTTGTTTCCTTTTCTAGTAATTTTATTCTGAATATTGTGGGTTTCCCAAATTCCTGTTAAAAGTGGAAGTGCAGACACAGCTGTAATCCACACAGTCATTGGTTGCACTCTCTAGTAAGCCATTTATAACTGTCTCTAATTGGCCTTAGCAGAAAAAGAAACCTGTTGCAATATGGCGGTGCCCACTGCTTTATTGACATTAAAATGTTACCTTTATTTAGTCAATAATTAAAAACGAATATAATTTAAAAAAATACATGTATATATTAATCTCATGCTAATATTTGTTATAAATACATTATTCTATCAATGATTTATTTAGTGTTTAGTGTCCCTTTAAACTGAGTTGCTTTATAAAATATTCTTCATGTATAATTTTCTCATTTTAGGATTGTTTGTATATTCTGACAACATATATTCATTAAAGATAGTAAGGAAAAACATTCATACAATATAGCATGATATTTGGTTACATATTACATATTATTGGCGATATCAAAGAATCCATTTTATAATAATATATGCAAATTATTCTAAAAAATATAAAACTTCCCACACATTTGTCATATCAGTTTAGATTTGCAACTATTACTTGTATCTTTATCTTAAAGAGATTAAATGTTACCTATATGTATTTTGTTCAGTTCTAAAGAATAAAAACAATGAAGCTTAAGCTAATGGAAATTATGTAGTATGTCTGAAAAATAAGATATGCTAAATCACTTGAAACTGATGCAGTATAACTGTAAAAAGCTGACAGGAAAATATCACCTGAGCATCTCTATGTAAAAAAGGAAGATATTTTACCTCACAATCTCCTCAGCTCAGCAGAGTAAGTTCTGTGTAAAAAGCTTCCTAGTATGCACTGGTATTACTAAGTGGAGCACTTTCTTGAAAGCTATATTTAGCGTTCCACTTCACTTGCTCCCAGCTGCAGGTAAAAATAAAAAAAAATGAAGAAATGAACAGCAGCCAATCAGCATCAGCAGTGCTGAGGTCATGAACTCTTACTGTGATCTCATGAGATTTGACTTAACTCTCATGAGATTTCATAGTAAGCTTCCTTTACCTGATTGGTGAAATAATATGAGAGTTCACGAGGCTCATCCTTTCAGCTGTCCCAGGACAGACACACTAATATGCTGCTTATAAATCCTTTACAATGGGAGGTGGCTACTGAGGAACTTTTGAGGTAAAATATCTTTCTTTTTTATATAGAAATGTTCAGGAGATATTTTCTAGTCAGCTTTTTACAGCTATGCTGCATCACTTTCAAGTGTTTAAACATTTGGGTATTATGGCCCTTTAATGTTCTTGTATGTATGCTGTACCTAAATATGCTGTACCTAAAAAAAATAAAAATTAATGCATGACATGGTCTCGATTCTGAGTCTCCTTCAGGTTCTCCACCTGCTTGTCCTTATAATCAGGGTCAAATTGAGGATTACCCAGAATGCTTTGCCAGTTTGTGAAGGCATCAACATGCCAAAATGATAACGCTTACTGTCTGGAGTGGCTACTGTAATGCACCACTGGAATCGCCCATATTCTGCAACCTTGATTTTAAAGTGCTCCAAGATGCAGTCGCATTCCCTTGCTAAATAAATCATTACAGTAGATTTGCATATCAAAAAATGAATGATAAAAAGATAATGCAATAGAACTTCAAAATAGTAGATTTTTTTCTGACAAATTTCAAAGTTATGTCTAATTCCACTCCTCCTGTATCATGTGACAGCCATCAGCCAATAACAAATGCATATACGTAGATTTTGTGAATTCTTGCACATGCTCTATAAGAGCTGGTGACACAAAAAGTGTAAATATAAAAAGACTGTGCACATTTTGTGAATGGAAGTAAATTGGAAAGTTGTTTAAAATTGCTGCTCTATCTGAATCATGAGAATTTAATTTTGACTTGTGTCCCTTTAAAGGTACAAAGCGTAACAGTAAGCATGTAACATTTGACAGTCTGAATAATATAAAAAAACATATAAGGGATAAAATACATAAATAGTTGATTGCATCATAACTGTTATGTTTCAACAATGCACTTTTGGCAGAGAACGAGGCTGGAACCAATTGATGGTGACCAATAGCAGCAGATGGAAACAACAGGGCAGGCACAGCAGCATTACACGAGCTGGCAAAGTATGGTAATACAGGTGAACTAGAAATCAGTCATATTATATAAGCTCATTCAGTAAACTGCAGACTGGGTAAGTGGAAAAGGAAGTAAAGAGATACTGCAAGGCTGTGGCAATTTAAAGGGACACTGAACCCAATTTTTTTCTTTCATGATTCAGATAGAGCATGAAATTTTAAGCAATTTTCTAATTTACTCCTATTATCATTTTTTTTTAATTCTCTTGGTATCTTTATTTGAAATGCAACAATGTAAGTTTAGATACTGGCCCAGGTTGTCCTTGCTGACTGGTGGATAAATTCATCCACCAATAAAAAAGTGCTGTCCATATATCTGAACCAAAAAAAGTTTAGATGCCTTCTTTTTCAAATAAAGATAGCAAGAGAACAAAGAAACATTGATAATAGGAGTAAATTAGAAAGTTGCTTAAAATTGCATGCTCTGTCTGAATCACGAAAGAAAAAAATTTGGGTTCAGTGTCCCTTTAATGAAATAAGCTCCGTCTAATAAACGGCAAACAAGAACACCAGGTTCTCTAACAATGAACACAACATTGCTGGTTTCTAACAGTCCAGCTCAGTAAGTAAACCAGGTACATACACATGTATTCAGGAAGCAGGAACTTAAACGTGTAGCAAAATGCAATAAACTTAGATCAATATTCAAACAGAATCATACACAGCAATTCAGGCAGCAAACAAAAGTAAATCTGTTAACAAAGGTCATGCCAAAGCAATTAAGGTCATACATGGGAATTCCGGCAAAAGCAGACTCATGATCAAAGGCAGGTCAAGAGGCAGCAGGAGCAGAGAAGACAGCAAAAATGGTAATCTCACCCAGAGCACAGGCAAACTAACTCAATAAATGGGCTCAAAGCTGTGTGAGACAGCAATTTGTAAAGCTAAATACAAGCAACACTTCTCAATTGTGAAATCATTACACAAGCCAAAAACCCAGCACACACTTCAGATTCAGAGAAAGCACCTGTATTCTGGAAAATATGATTTAACAATAACATGTAAAGGTCCTACAGGCATTATGCAAACCCACTATAGCTGTGTAAAAAAGAAAGCTTGTCTGTATAGGACTGTATATGTTCTAAAAATTATGTTTTAAATATGATGTGTTCACAGTTGCTTTTGTATTATATACTGCTCTAATATTACTTTATACAGGCATTACTTATTTTATGATGTTTAAGGTAATTTGTCAGTTGTCTTCTGATATACAACAATGCGAACATGGTTTATTCTCCTTATCTTTATGGACTAGATATGGATAATAATTCCAGGATGAAACAGTTAAAGGATTCCACCAATCAGAATATAGGAGGGGAGATAAAAAGGAGGAGGACACAGTATGACATCACTCCTTGAACAAGCCGATAGGATTGGCGAATGCTGAGTGGTATTCGGTGGTCTGGCTCCCATAGAACTGTTGAAGTTTGAACTGTTGAAGTTTATGTTTGTTCTATGTAATCCTAAATGTCATGTCTTTATATGCTTTTAATATGTATTTTATTAAATATCTTCATTTGAAATGATCGGCTGTTATTTATGATTATACATGACTTTTTTTTACCTCAGAGCTCAGTAGTAAGTTCTTGAAAACGTGAGTGTCACGGATACCAGACGGCTAAGGCTACCCCCACCCCCTACAAACTCACCCCTGTTGTTTCTCAGTGGTTTTGGGCTCCTCAGAGCAACCACAATCTCTGGAAGCTTTTGGTTGTATGGTTTTGTGTTCCAAACTTTTTTATAGAAAAGAGCTGGTCTATGACCTGGAAAACCCTCCTAGGCTGGCTGGGCTCCTGGAACTCCCAGTCGGCCGCCTCACAACGGACACCCGCCTAACCCCTCTAAAGCTGTCCAGGCTCCTGGAACTCCCGGTCGGCCACAGGACAGCAGAACACCCGCTAACTTTACCCCTGGTCGCTCCAGCAACCATGTGCCCCAGAGCTCCGCTCTTTAGAGGATTAGTAGTCCCTAGGGAGGACAATAGGTGGGAGAATTACCGGAGGGGAGCTGCTTTGGGAACCAGGGGTTTTGGACACCCCTACTGCCCAGCACCTGTAACAGCTCCAGGAAACCCGGGAGTGGAGGTAGTCATCCTCCCTCCCCTTACAGAGAACCCCTTGCAGGGAGAGATGGATGTCGATAACTCTCCCAGCGGCAGAGCCAGGAGCCGGGAGAGAAGACAGTAGGTCTCTCTCCCCAGCAGCAGAGCCATCCCCTGGGAGTGGAGGTAGTTGTCCTCCCTCCCTGTAAACAGAACCCCTTCCTGGGAGAGGAGACAGTCGGTCTCTCTCCCCAGCAGCAGAGCCATCCCCTGGGAGCGGAGGTAGTTGTCCTCCCTCCCCGTAAGCAGAACCCCTTCCCGGGAGAGGAGACAGTCAGTCTCTCTCCCCAGCAGCAGAGCCAGGAGCCGGGAGAGGAGACAGTCGGTCTCTCTCCCCAGCGGCAGAGCCATCCCCTGGGAGCGGAGGTAGTCGTCCTCCCTCCCGTAAACAGAACCCCTTCCCGGGAGAGGAGACAGTCGGTCTCTCTCCCCAGCAGCAGAGCCAGGAGCCGGGAGAGGAGACAGTCGGTCTCTCTCCCCAGCGGCAGAGCCATCCCCTGGGAGCGGAGGTAGTCGTCCTCCCTCCCCATAAACAGAACCCCTTCCCGGGAGAGAAGACAGTCGGTCTCTCTCCCCAGCAGCAGAGCCAGTAGCCGGGAGAGGAGACAGCTGGTCTGTCTCCCCAGCGGCAGAGCCATTCCCTGGGAGCGGAGGTAGTCGTCCTCCCTCCCCGTAAGCAGAACCTATTTCTGGGAAAGGAGACAGTTGGTCTCTCTCCCCAGCGGCAGATCCATCCTTCAGGAGCGGAGGTAGTCGTCCTCCCTCCCCTTACAGAGAAGCCCTTGCAGGGAGAGACGGGTATCGATATCTCTCCCCAGTGGCCGAATCCCTGTCTGGGAGAGGAGACAGTTGGTCTCTCTCCCCAGCGGCAGCACAGTTTCCCGTGGAGCGGAGGTAGCAGACCTCCTTCCCCAGCGTTAGATCTCCTTCTCAGGAGAAGAGACAGACGGACTCTCCCCTCAGTAGCTTGGCAGGGTCTCTACCCTTTTCTTGTCCCAGAGTATTTCTCACCGAGGGCAGGCGTTGCATTGGGCAAGGAGGATAAAAGTGTATACAGTTGGTGCCACATGTTTGGGCACCCAAGCTTTACCTGCCCCACCAAGGAACAACCTCCCCTTCCGCTCTGGGGTGGGAATACAGCTGGGAAACCGGCACTAGCTTTGTTTGTGGGTGGGTCAGCCAGTACTAAACAGAGTGTTACAGAGAGAGGCAGTGTGACCATGGAACTTAAGGACACTGGAACTTGTGGGACAAGAATTGTTTTGGTGCCGGCCTTAGAAAACTTGTTCGGGATGTTGCCTTATGTGACTATCCCTGCGCCCAGGGTGCAGGTTAAAAACATCAGTAGGAACCCCCCAGGATGCCCCAAGCTCAGGAGAGATGTGATAACCTCTCCCAGCAACCGAGAAGTGGAGAGCCACCGTCAGACAGCCCCAGGCTGACCCGTTAAGGGTCTAGCCGGGTCTGCCGAACTAGAGGGGGGGAGATGTCACGGATACAAGGTGGCTAAGGCTACCCCCCTACAAACTCACCCCTGTTGTTTCTCAGTGGTTTTGGGCTCCTAAGAGCAACCACAATCTCTGGAAGCTTTTGGTTGCATGCTTTTGTGTTCCAAACTTGTTTAGAAAAGAGCTGGTCTATGACCTGGAAAACCCTCCTAGGCTGGCTGGGCTCCGGGAACTCCTGGTTGGCCGCCTCACAACGGACACCCGCCTAACCCCTCTCAAGCTGTCCAGGCTCCTGGAACTCCACAGGACAGCAGAACACCCGCTAACTTTACCCCTGGTCGCTCCAGCAACCATGTGCCCCAGAACTCCGCTCTTTTGGGGATTAGTAGCCCCTAGGGAGGACAATAGGTGGGAGAATTAACGGAGGGGAGATGCTTTGGGAACCGGGGGTTTTGGACACCCCTACCCCCATAACTTCAACGGGCTGTATCTCCGGTCCCCAATAACGAATCACACCGCTTTTTGGACTGCAGCATCTGGGAACCGAGAGCTAGCGCCGCTCCCCCCAAAACCGTCACCACTGTGTCCTGGGATTCTGTGAGACTATGGTTGCTATGGAAGCGCCAGTCAGTCTGGAGGGGCGGGAATGGCGGGAAAGCTGTGGCATTGTCTCCCTGTTTTATCAAGATGAGCTGTGTGTATAAAAGGAGTGTGTGTTGTACAATAAAATCAGTTCCTGTTTCACCTGAATGCTAGTATGTCTTGTTATTTGGGTGGGCTCCTGCTAGAATCACTTTCCTGAGCTACATAGCAGCCTGTTCCAGGCAGAGAAAGAACACTCTGGAAGAGCTACCCAGCCTGGGTAGCTGGAGTCTGTCACAGGGTGGGACCCTGAGTACTGGTGCTGTCAGGCATCAGAGGTGGCTACAGGTTGTGGTCACTTGCCAGCTACATAGCTGCAGTCGGCAGGGAGGAAGCAGGACCCCTTTGGCGGAGCTACCCAGTCGTAGTAAGGTTCCTCCTGGTTGTTCCTTCACATTTAATTCAGAGCTTCACAATGTTTTCCATTTCCTTTTATTTTGAGGTTTATTTCAGATCCTTGTAAAATATCACCATTTGGGACTATATCCTTTATTGTTACTAGTTACATACGGGCATATTTATCAAGCTCCGTATGGAGCCTGAAGCCTCATGTTTAAGGCTCGCCAGAAACACAAGTTATGAAGCAGCGGTCTAAAGACTGCTGCTCCATACCCTGTCCGCCTGCTCTGAGGCAGCGGACAGACATCGCTGAAAATCAACCCAATCCAACACCCCCTGCTGGCGTCCGATTGGCCGCAAATCTGCAGGGAGCGGCGTTGCACCAGCAGTTCACCAGAACCGCTGGTGCAATGATAAATGCCAACAGCGTATGCTGTCGGCATTTATCAATGTGCGGCGGACATGATCCGCAATATTGGACCATGTACACTTGCACATTAATAAATAGGCCCCATAGTGTTTGTGATTCACTTATTAGTTGGACGCATTTTTTTTTCTTTTTAAGAAACACTCGCTGTTAAAGGGACATAAAACCCGAAATGTTTCTTTTGTGATTCAGACAAAGAATACAATTTAAAAAAAAATTAAATTTACTTATATTATCTAATTTGCTTCATTCATTATATATCCATTGTTGAAGAAATAGCAGTGCACATGGGTGATCCAATCACACCAGGCATCTATGTGCAGCCACCAATCAGCAGCTACTTAGCCTATTTAGCTATGCTAAAGTAAAGAGGTAAATAAAACACAATTTACATTAAAGACCTATTGCTTTTGTGTAAAGATTGTTTTTTTTTCCTTTTTGCCTTCTGAAGGAGTATAGAAAAAGTCTAATGTCTACACGAAAGCAAAGTATATAGATGTATTGTTTAAATGGACAATAAAGTCAAAATTAATCTTTCATGATTCAGATAAAATATGTAATTTCAAACAACCTTTGAATTTACTTATGTTATCTAATCATCCTTTGTTGAAAAGCATACTTAGGTAGGCTGATGAGCAGCAATGCACTATTGGGAGATAGATAATGATTGGTAGCTGCACATATATGTCTCTTGTCATTGGCTCCACCTGATGTGTTCAGCTAGCATCCAGTAGTGCATTGCTGCTCCTTCAAAAAAGGAAACCAAAAGAATGATGCAAATTTGATAATAGAAGTAAATTAGAAAGTATTTAAAACTGTATGTTCTTTCTTAATCATCGCGTCAGGCGTACGCACTGCTTCTCTCCTCTAATTGTTTATTTTAAAAATATAGTTGGTAATTTGCTAATTGTTGGCCCATATTTTGGGAAATAGATATATAATATATTTGGGATCTGTTAGCGGTTGTTTAATAATAGTGCGGTGGCAATTATTTAATAGCTTTAACTTAAGGCAAACTTATATATGACTTGGTGCTCATTTTACTAACGCCACATAGCACTATTACCCTATTGTCAAGACCGCACTTATCCCTATGCTATATCTGTCTATGGATTTATTTAAGTTACCTCTATATTAATATATACAGCTTAGTAATTGTCGTGTTGGAGATTACTCCATAATAGGAGAGTTTGCCGTGCTACCAAAATATATATTTTCTATATATATTTTTTAATTATTGTGTCTTATTTTAGCTTTAATGGTGGCATGCAGGGCCGCCACTAGAAATTTTGGGGCCCCTGACTTAACCATTGTTCAGGGCCCCCCCCCCCTCCTTTGACATGTGCAATTTTTGACCAAGTGATTAAAACGTATATGCACTTTATTCTTAAGTGTCTATTTAAACTTGAAAATGTTGTAAAGGTAGTAACATACACTGAAACACACACACTCACACATAAGAATTCACATATAGACACTAGCAAACACACAAAGAAACTCAGACACAGACATCCAAACAGACACTTAGCACTGGTTTACATTGACCTGACAAGTAATGAGGTAAACTACAGTTTTGTAAAAAAAAAAAGGAGATTTGGAAAACAAAATATGGAGTTCTGTTTATCTTTTTGTAAGGAAGATACCAAGTAAATGTTGACAACAGCATGCAGTGGCTGAAAGGAAGGGCCCTGAACTGCCTAAACAATAATTTAAAGGTTAAATGGTAGATTGGTGACTTCCGGAAAGGTCTCATTAGTCTCAAAGTCTGTAGAAAGATGTGAATAATCAGTAGTAAGATCAAAATGTCCTAAAAATGAACAGACAATGGACACACACACACACAAACTAAAACTTGCACATACACCCAAGGAAACACCAACAGAGACAGCCTCAGAAAACACACAAAGACATACACACACACACACACAGACACCCACAAAAACACAGAAAGACATACATACACACCCTCACTGAGACATCCACAGAAAACACACAAAGACATACACACACCCTCACAGAGACACCCACAGAAAATACACACCCTCACAGAGACATCCACAGAAAACACAGCATACACACCCACCCTCACAGAGGCACCAGAGAAAATACACAAAGACATATGCACACACCCTCACAGACATCCACAGAAAATGCACAAAGACATACACACCCACCCTCACAGAGATACCAACAGAAAAAAAATACATACACACTCATAGAGACACAAACAAAAGCACAAAGACATAAACACATACACCCACAGAAACACTCACAGTAGGAAACATGTATGCACCTTGCATCCCCTAAATCAACAGTGTGTGACATGCATGATAAAAAAACCCCAGAAATTAAGAGATCACTTTTTAAAGAATCATATTTGTAAATGTGCAAACAAAAATAATTCTGTGAATTCAAAATTGTACATTAATGATCTGGGTAGATGGCTAGATGAAGAAAATTATTTTTAAAAGGTTGACATATGTTTGTTTGATATTTTCTCCCTTTTCCCCAACCAAGAGCACCACTTCAAATATAGTGTACAAATGTTCCCATCTGTCAGCTGTACTTGTGGATTTTGAAAATGCTGTACTCTATATGGTCTTGGTGGAACCATAAGCTGTGGTACTCATGCCATTAGATCTGGTTAAATGCAGGATTTAAGCTTGTTGGTATGCATTTCAAAATTAAGTCAGCTGTAGAGTAAACTGAACAGTTTTAAGTTAACTTTTCTCATTTCCAACACTGAGCAATCTTAGTCTGAGAGTATAACATGTTATGCAGATGTAAAAATCTTAGATAAAATGCCTCCTTGTATCTGGAAAGTCCTTGCATAAAGGGGCAGTAAACTGGAATGTAATATATATCATTTGTGTATTGAGGAGGAAACATTTCTGCATGGTTTTAAATATAGAATTTCTGCAGCATTGTCAAATAATCATAAATACACTGCTGCTAAAAAATGTGTTTTTATGGACCCATGGCCCCACCATACAACTACTACCACACTAAAGTTACAATCTTAAATTGCAAAAAGAAATAAAAAACATTTGCTAAATAATTCCTACCTCCTCTGCAAATGAAAGTGATCAGCCGTCTGACTCAGGCACACACTCTACAAACAAAGTGCCAAGTCTGTCTCACACTGTGCATAGTGGTTTAGTGCACACTCAGAAATCCTCTCAAATGCTAATACTTTACTCATTGTAATAACATTTCCCATGCTCAATTAGCACTCTGCTGTAGTACCCACTGGTGGCTGCCAAAATGTAAAAAAAAAAAAATTTTTTTTTTTTAGTTCTTTCCTCATGGGGCCCCCTAGCCCATTGGGCCCCTGACCGGAGTCACCCCTGTCACCCCCTGATGGCGGCCCTGCTGGCATGGTCCACAATATATTTTTTTATATAGTCATTAATAAATGTTATGTTTTAAACCATTGACATGCACTACACATACATTCAACCCTACTTTACTGGGTAATATACATTTCAAGTGTGCCCAATAATGCTTCTTTTTCTCTCTCTTTGTAAACTTTACTAATTCGTCTGGCATTAGGCACTACCTCCTCTGATACATAGGTTTACTCGGAGAGGGGTTTCAGGGTTATTACCTATATTTTTCCCACCTTCCCTACAGGTTATTAGGGACTTTCTTCTTTCTTAATCATGAAAGAAATTTTGGTTTCATGTCCCTTTAAATGTTAATTATTATTTTATATAGTATAAGGAATTCAACATGAAAGGATTCAGATTTTTGCATGTAACTTACAAAAAACGGTTAAATATGACCACGTCTGGTAAATATATATATATATTCACTGCACTCTATAAAAAATATAGAAATGGTAAGTCACTGCTCTCAAGATATAAGGGGAAAATGACTGTGTTGCGATATCTAAAAATACAAAAAATGTAATTGTCTATACTGTGAGTGTTGTACTTCAATATTTTTTTCTTCTGTTGGGAGTCCGAAAAGTTGCTTTCATTGAAATTCATAATACAACTTTTATGTTTTCATACTTTTTTTTGTTTAAAGTGCCCATTTATTAGCTATTAGTTTATTTAGGGGGCATATTAGGTACTTTGTTTTTTAACGTGGCTTTCTTTAAACATAATACTGTGTAAACTTTTTTCTGGGTCCTAAATTGTTGAGCTGATGTCTATGTTAAAAGGAAATATGTAAAACCCACAAGGATAGTGCACTGTTTTCTGCATTGCTGAACCTGAGTCAAATTCATATCCCATAGTAAAAGTATTGTGAAGAAGGGGACTGGGAATTCCAGATTGAAAACAGATATTAACCCCATCGTCATTTCACTCTAATTCAAAAGCTACTGGCATTATAATGAGCCTTTTAAAACGTTTTCTCCAAAGCCAACAGATTCCGCAGCGCTGCCCATGGGTACAAGGATAAAAGTACAACGGAGAAACAATACAATAAAAGACAACATTTTACAGACAAATACAGGGGGCCCTATTACAGGGGAGGCCTATTCCCATGGGAACTTACAATCTAGATGGCATATATGATGGCATGTATGTGGTTGCCTTTGTATATGCTATTGTACTTGATTGTCAATGTGGATGTCTATGGGTGCCAGTGTGTGCAAATGGATACCTCTCTGTTGCTGTGTGTTTGTGTGCAAGTGGATGTCTATGGTTGCCTCTGTGTGCAAGTGGATATCTATAAGTTACTGTGTTTTGTGTGCAAGTGGATGTCTATGGGTGCCTGTGTGTGCAAATGAATGTCTATGTGTGCCAGTGTGTGCATGCGGATGTCTATAGGTTGCTGTATGTTTGTGTGCAAGTGGATGTCTATGGTTACCTGTGGGTCTGTGTGATCCACAAAGACACAAGATATAGTTCCCCGGATATTTGCCATTCTAATCTGTACATAAAGCCCTTCTTCACACCATACGATCGCTCAAAGGCAGAGGACAGAATTAACCTCTGATAATGCATCCTCAAAGTCACCAGTCCTTTTGACAGACCAGTGCTGACTCATAAATAACTCCACGAGAGTGAGCACAATATTATTTATATGGCACACACGAACTAGTGCTGTCTAGCTGGCAAAATGTTCAAAATGCACTGAGATAAAAGGCGGCCTTCAAGGGCTTAGAAATTAGCATCTGAACCTACCTAGGTTCAGATTTCAACAAAGATTGCCAAAAGAACAAAGCAAATTTGATGATAAAAGTAAATTGGAAAGTTGTTTAAAATTAGGTGTCCTCTTTGAATCATGAAAGTTTAAATTTGACTAGATTGTCCCTTTCTTGCTCCTCAATATGAGGCTCTAACACTCTAACGCTCTAACACTCTCACAACTTCTGACAAAATCTGTTCCAAAGGTGTTGCTAACTGTCCGTAATACTACTAGCAAATTGCCCTTATACAAACTACTGGTGGAGTCAAAGGGACAGTAAAGTCAAAATTAAACTTTCATTCAGATAGATCATGTCAATTTAAACAACTTTCCTATTTACTTATATTATCAAATTTGCTTTGTTGCAGAGTGGGTTTAGGAGCAGCAATGCACTACTGGGAGATAGCTGAACACCTCTGGTGAGCCAATGACAAGAGGCATACATGTGCAACCACCAACCACCTAGCTAGCTCCCAGCAGTACATTGCACTCCCTGAGCCTACCTAGGTATGATACCCTAAGAACAAAGCAAATTTGATAACTGAAGTCAATTAGAAAGTTGATTAAAAAGTGGAAAGTCGTTTAAAAAGTTTAATTTTACTGTCCATTTTCTGTTCTTAAAAATCTTTTTCAATGGTAAAAATTTTAAAAAATCATATGAAAAGCACATCTCCTTCAATAAACTGGAATAGAGTCCTAAAGTCCCTTTTAACAAACAAAAAACAGACAACTTTCCAGTTTACTTCCATTAGTATGCAAATTGAGCATAGTATTTTTATATGCACACTTTCTGAGCCACCTGCTCCTACTTAGCATGCACAGGAGTTCCCACTGTATGAGTCTGTGATTCACTGATGTCTGTCACATGACATGGGGGCAGGGAAGTGAAGGAAGCTTGAAATTTGTCAGAAAAAATCTACAGCTCATATGAAATTCAGTGTTATTGCATTATCTTGTTATGTATTTGTTGATTATGCAATTGTACTCTATTTAATGGCCTTTTAAATAAAGAAGCAGAAGTCTACTATAGGTCAGAAACAGATATTTCCTACTTTTCCTCATACATCACCTTTGTTTATATCACATGCAGAAAACAAATCACGCCCTACTTTATCAAGGAATTGCACATTTTTAGCTTCAGCTATGTGGTAGGAATTACCCTAAGGATTTTGAATAATCTTTATAATTATGACAATAAATATTCAAGCAAAGGAATATTGCTGAAATTATTCTTTTATTCTAGGTAAACAGTTTGCCTGAATCAGTATTCTATATCAATACTGAGCTGAAAAGTTTATCTTGTGATTTAATGGAATATTTTGTAATAAGGAAATGCCAATAGTCCTTCAAATAAAATTAGATCAAAACTATGCATGCTGTAAACATTTAGAGAAAATGTAGGTTAAAGGAAGAGCTTGTTTTAAACAGCTTCTCAGTTTAGTTCTATTATCAAATTTGCTTTTTTGTTGGTATCCTTTGTTGAGTGTGCATGTGTCTTTAGCAGTCTATGGTTGCGGTGAAACATTGCTATAAACATTGTTGCAAACACAGCTGCTAAATAGCTAAAGACATGTGCACGCTCCTGAGCTCACAAAGGATTACTCTTTAACAAAGGATACCAAGAAAACTTAACAAATTGATTAAATATGTAAATTGTAAAGTATTTTTAAAATGTCATTCTCTATCAAATGCATTCTTGTATACTTTTAACTTTACTGTCCCTCTAAGTATTATTATGGATGATTTGTAAGCAATGCTTACAAAGGACAACGTTCTATACAAAAATACAGTTCCAGTGTAGTCTATTTGCCTTCCTTACACTATTTATACAGTCAGTATGGCAATAAAAGCGTTAATGCTACAGAGGGTGTTTTGATCCATAGTCTCCCACCAAAATCCATTTGCTTCTAAAACACAGCAAGTTAGGGCTTGTTTCTGAGATACAGAATTCCAGAATCAGCCGTCCAGGCAATTTCATAACAAATAACATAAAGATATACAACTATCCAACGGAATTTAAATGGGGGTGGTAGAAACGCTTCTTTTAAGCAATGTTGACAACAAAGTATTTTGTAAGAACTCTACACCCATGAAAAATGAGATTTGACGGAAAAAAAAATATGCAAAGAAAAAATATTTTGTAAAGGACAAAAGATATAACGTTTAGGTTAGGTTTGTGAGATTTTTTTTATAAATGGAGGGAAAAAACTGTATATACATTAGATTTAGATACAGATTTAAAAAAAAAATAATTAACTACTCATGCGCTGCTTCTTTAATTCAAACTGTTTTTTCTTTTTTGTAAGATAACTGCATCAATAGTTATTTGTAATTATTTTACTATAAGCTTTTTATAATTATCTTCTATTTGTATAACTATAAGAGATCTGTTTTTTTTTTAGAATTTGATTTAAAGGGACTGTAAACACTTCGAGATTTCTATATAAAATGTTTAGTTATGTATAATGAAACAAATTTGCAATACATTTTCATGATTTATTTTGCTCCCCTTTCATGTAATTTAGCTCTGAAAACTTAGCAATTTATCAAGGCTAACTCTGCAACAAATGTGTCTTTAATTAGCTTTAAAGGGACAGTCAAGTCCAAAAAAAACTTTCATGTTTCAAATCGGGCATGTAATTTTAAACAACTTTCCAACTTACTTTTATCACCAATTTTGCTTTGTTCTTTTGGTATTCTTAGTTGAAAGCTAGACCTAGGAAGGCTCATATGATAATTGCTAAACCCTTGAAGGCCGCCTCTAATCACATTCTTTTGTATTTGCTTTTCACAGCAGGGGAGAGCTAGTTCAAGTAAACCCTATAGATAACATTGTGAGCACGCCCGTGAATTGTGGCAGACACTGCACTAATTGGCTAAAATAAAAGTCAATAGATAATAAATAAAATGTCATGTGATCAGGGGGCTGTCAGAAGATGTTTAGATACAAGTTAATCACAGAGGTAAAAAGTATATTAATATAACCGTGTTGGTTATGCAAAACTGGGAAATGGGTAATAAAGGGATTATCTATCTTTTAAAACAACAACAATTCTGGTGTTGACTGTCCCTTTAACAGAAAACAACTGCAAAACAATATACTTTATACTAACTTTATGACAATGGCTTAACTTGTTATTTGTTTCTTCAAATAAGGCAAATAGAGTTTGGCTATTGAAAAATAATTGCAGTAAAAAGGATGTTAATTTGTTTAAAAAATATTAAGACTTGGCTGATATGTTATTCTATAGCAACAGAACTAAAATGTGTTTTAATTACGAGGTGTTCACTGTCCCTTGACGTGCCACTGCCCACTGTTTTTATTGAATTAACCCCTTAAGGACCAGCGACGCACCCTCTATGTCGCTGGCCTTTTTTTGGGACTTGATTGTTTTCTAGTGCGGTCTTGCCACCAGCGTTGAGGCTGCTCTATTCCACAAAGCCTTCTGGAGGGAGGGCATTAATAGCATGTTCTTGCTAGACTTATGCTTTTATGTCCTGAAAAAACCCTTAACGACCAGTGACATACAGGGTACATTGTGGTCATTAAGGGGTTAAACAAAGCTGTATATAATTCTTCTAAAAATGCATATGCATTAAAGGGACTGTCTAGTCAAGATTTAACTTTCATTATACAGATAGGACATGCAATTTTAAACAACTTTCCATTTTACTTTTATCATCAAGTTTGCTTTGCTCTCTTGGTATTCTTTGTGGAAAGCTAAACCTAGGTAGGCTCATATGCTAATTTCGAAGCCGCTGAACTGCCTCTTATCTCAGTGCATTTTTTAAAGTTTTTGACAGTTAGACACTGCGTGTGTGCTATATAGGTAACATTGTGCTCACTTCTGTGGAGTTACCTATTAGTCAGCACTGACTGGCTAAAATGCAAGTCTGTCAAAAGAACTGAAATAAGGGGGCAGTCTGAAGAGTCTTAGCTACAAGGTAATCACAAAGGTAAAAAGTATATTAATATAACTGTATTGGTTGTGCAAAACTGAGGAATGGTTAATAAAGGGATTATCTATCTTTTTAAACAATAAAAATTCTGGAGTAGAACCTTTTACCCTCATACCCCAATTTGATCTTGCACACAGAAAGATAAGCTCTCTACCAGGAGAGAACAATAGCTCAGTAGCTTGTTCTATGGCGAGTTACCACTTAGAAGTAGCAACTAAAGAAGTAACTCGCCATAGAATAAGCTACTGAGCTTTTTGTTTGTTCCTGGTAGAGCATTTCCTTCTGCATGTATTTCCAATTTGATAATGTTTTCATGATGTATATGTAAAACAGGAGTAATGTATGGTAATAAAATACTCTGCATATACTGTATGTAGTAGAAGTCTACACACTCTATCAGCCTATTAGGAGTTTCCTCCTCATACCTGGGTGTGCTGTTCTAAGAGAATTGAATTTCAGATTGCTGTGCCCTGTCTGACCCCCGCTAAATCTTTGCCTGCTGCCTCCACTGACCTTTGACATTTGGATTCTAGCTGCTTTGTTTTGAAGAGCTGAAAATGTAAATAAGGTCCTATTATGACTGAATGTGATTTACTCATGGCTGTAAGCCTTGTCATCTTATTGAGCTATGTTTCAATGTGCAGGTATTGAGCAGCTAGTAGTACTCAAAGAAGCTTCTACTTGAGCTTTGTTCTAAATTTTAATGACATCGGTAAACAAGGAATTACTACATTGTTTTTCACAACATATTAAAAGGGATATTAAAGGGACACTCAAGTCAAAATTAAACTATCATGATTCAGATAGAGCATGTAATTTTAAACAACTTTCCAATTTACTTCCATTAACAAAATGTGCACTGTCTTATTATATTTACACTTTTGAGTCACAAACTCCTACTGAGCATGTGCAAGAATTCACAGAATATACATATATGCATTTGTGATTGGATGATGGCTGTCACATGAGGCAGTGGAAGTGGAAATAGACATAACTTTGAGATTTGTCAGAAAAAAATCTACTACTCATTTGAAGTTCTGACCAGGGGGCCGATTTATCAAATGTCGGGCGGACAGGATGCGCAGTAGCGAATCATGTCCGCCCAACATCGCTAAATGCAGACAGCATACGCTGTCGGCATTTATCATTGCACAAGCATTTCACAAGAAATGCTTGTGCAATGCCGCCCCCTGCACATTCGCGGCAAATCAGCCGCTAACAGGGGGTGTCAATCATCCTGATTGTATCTGATCGGGATGATTGCAGTCCGCCACCTCAGAGGTGGCAAACAAGTTAAGGAGCTTCTTAAATCCTGTTTCTGATGAGCCGGAAGGCTTGCATGGAATAAGTAGCATCTGCTGCTTGATAAATGTACCGCTAAGTGCCATTGCATTGTCTTTTTATCATGCATTTGTTGATTATGCAAATCTACTGTACTTACTGGTCCTTTAAACACCTCACACTTTTGTGTACAATATGCTTGTCCCGCTCTCCTTAGAAAAGGCCGAAAAGAAAATCTGTAACTTACATTTTCTAAGTGCTGCAAATTGTCTAAACCAGTTTTTTGATTTCTAGCATTTGCACGTTATAGAATTTAATTTTTGGTCTCTCTACAAAGTTTGTTGAAAGCGCAATTGTTACAAAAAAAGCAAGAGGTATTTAAAGGGATTTTTGTGCTGTAAAATATTTTTCCCTCTGACTTCTTTTAAAAGCTTCAGAGTATTAGTGGGTCATTGTTAGACAGACAGCTAGTAATGTAATGCATATTTTACAATAGTGAAGGTAATACTTATATCTCTATAATACAACTGACCTTTTTCAAGGCCCCTAATCCATTCAGAGTTCCACTGTAGCAGTATAAATATATATATATACACCCTGTATATAATCAGTCAAATATTCAGTTCTCAAATATTCAGAAGCCATTATACTGTGAAATTAAATTTAACCCACAGCAGATTTATATGACATCATGAATTAAACCAATTTAGTCAGTGTTAACATCACAAACAACATCACATACAATATCAATGATCACAGCTTACATGACATATTGCATCATCAATGACAACATTGCTGACATATAACACTTCATACCATTCACTGGAAAGAAAGAAGAAAAAAACTATTTTGATACAACACATTTTGATGCAAAGTATTAAACAGGAAGTTAGACTTTATGCCATTCAGTATAAGTTATGCCACATGATATATAAAAAATATAATCAGTTATTAAAGGGATGATACTGAACCCACATTTTTTTCTTTCATAACTCAGATAGACCATGCAATTTTAAGCAACTTTCTAATTTACTCCTATTCTCAAATTTTCTTCGTTCTCTTGCTATCTTTATTTTCAAAAAGCAGGAATGTAAGCTTAGGAGCCGCCAAATGTAGCCACCAATCAGCAAGTGCTACCCAGGGTCTGAACCATAAATGGGCTGGCTCGTAAGCCCATTTACAGCTAAATGTAAAGGGCCTCCTATGCCTCTATGCATTACAAATATGGCTCCAAAAGAAGCAACACTGTGCATTTTTATTATATGTATTACAGGCAGCCATGGGGGTGTTAAATCAAAGCTGTGTGTATGCTCCTGGCAGTTAGGGGGTTTAAATTACTACTGAGTATCTGTGTTACTGGCATCCAAGGGGATAAAATGACTGCTCAGTTGTGAAAAATATACATTGTGGGATAAATAGTGGGTCCTAAGGTTGAGCTTTTGTGGGGACATTGTGTGACCACAGCTACAACCTGTGCCCTGTCACCTATAGTTTGTTTTATATTTTTGTGGAACAGTTCAGGCAACCCTACATCCAACCCAACTAGAAAGCAAAGTACATTACTTTCAAACAGTGTCCAACTAAATCAACTATCCTATTTTTTATATCATTGCTATAATTGCTCAATATATCTTAATTACCCACATTATCCCAGCAAATAAAATATTTAATGTTGTATTCTTAAAATTAATAAATACATGAATAAATAATACTATAGCTCTGCAATTTTGCATGTGAGACAAATTTAGCAGTCAACAGGAGCAAACTACTTTATGACATTATTCACCAAAATTGTGATTACATTGTATCTAACTCTCTCTTGACAGCCCCCTTATCACATGGCTATTTATTTATTATCTATTGGCTTGCATTTTAGCCAATTAGTGCCGTGTCATGCACAACTCCATGGGAGAAAGCACAACGTTATCTATATTGTACATATGCATTAGCAGTCTCTTGTTGTGAAAAGCTAATAAAAAGCATATGATAAGAGGCTGTCTGTAGTGGCCTAGAAACAGGCAGAAATTTAGAGGTTTAAACGTTGTAAAGTATATTAATATAACAATGTTGGTTGTGCAAAGCTGGGGAATGGGTAGTAAAGGCGTTACCTATCTTTTTAAATAATAAACTGACTGTAGACTGTCCCTTTAATGCATATGTATAAGCATTGTGAACCACCAGACATTAGATGCACTGAGCCATGTGGCAAAGATTAGAATTGCTTGCAATACTAATTGTCATAAGAATAAAAAATAGACTGCCAAGGTGGGCAGGTGGGGGAATGTAACATATGATAGAAACATACTATATACTGAATATTATAATATTTACAGGCTGTTTACAAAACTCAGAGAAAGACTCTTATACATTTTAAGGTAAAAACTTTCAATTATAAAAATGTACTCAGTTTACCATCACTTTAAATCTCAGAAAATATGAAACCAGTTTGACCAAGATGCCCAAACCCCCAAGCAGAGTTGTGCAAATTCTATCCTGCAGATCACAGAATAATTCCTCCTTAACCCCCATGGTGACACCTGGTGCAAAATGGTGGGATGTTCACTAATGTTTTTTGTTATTGTGGTCCTCCACTGCATCTGCCTACATGTGTAATTATATATATATATATATATATATATACACATAAGTAAACATACTCACAGTATGTACATATATATATATATATATATATATATATATATATATATATATATATATACTGTATATATATATATATATGTATATAATTACACACACAGTTTGTTTATATATATATATATATATATATATATATCAAACCTTCCCCAAGCCTAAAATTCTTTAAGAGATCCCTCTCTACATATCTAAAAACAAAATGCACCTGTCATAGTTGATTATATATTTCCTACCTGTTCTATGTTAAATTTTGCATATATTATGTACCTTTAACTCTCTCCTCTACCCACCTGCTCCACCACCCCCGCCTGTCTTTAGTGCTCAAGACCTGGCTGACTACTTTTTAAACAAAACACATACTATCCGAAGCAACATCCCAACACCAACCTGCAATACTCCAACAGGCCCAATTACTCCCTCTGCCACCCTCTGTAACTTCCATCCAACCACTGAGAATGAAGTTTCTTCCTTACTATCTTCCTCATGCCTCACTACCTGCCCACTCGACCCTATCCCTTCCCATCTAATTCCCTCCCTATCTTCCACCCTCACTCCTGCTCTTACCCACATCTTCAACCTATCTCTCTCTACCGGCTCATTCCCATCTTCTTTCAAACACGCAAAAGTCACTCCCATACTCAAAAAACCCTCCCTCAACCCTAATTCTCCTGAAAGCTACCGCCTCATATCACTGCTTCCACTAACATCAAAACTCCTTGAAAAATTAGTTTACAATCGCCTAACCCACTTCCTGTCCGCCAACTCCTTGCTTGACCCACTGCAATCCGGATTCCGCCCAAAACACTCAACTGAGACTGCCCTTACCAAGGTCACAAACGATCTTCTCTCTGCTAAAAATATTGGCCACTACTCTATACTCATCTTACTTGACCTCTCAGCTGCCTTCGACACAGTTGACCACCCCCTCCTCCTACAGACCCTTAGCTCTTTTGGCCTCTGTGAAACTGCTCTTTCCTGGATTCACTCCTATCTTTCTCACAGGTCTTTTTCTGTGTCACTTGCCGGCGACTCCTCCTCTCCTATGCCTCTGTCTGTTGGAGTACCTCAAGGATCTGTTCTGGGTCCTCTACTCTTCTCCATCTATACTTCTTCGCTAGGTAAACTTATCAACAGTTATTGTTTCAAATATCACCTCTATGCTGATGACACCCAGATCTACCTTTCCACCCCTGCTCTCTCTCCCGCTGTCCTCTCTCATGTCAGCAACTGCTTATCTGGTATTTCTTCCTGGATGGCCTCTCACCACCTAAAGATTAACATGTCCAAGACTGAGCTTCTTCTTATCCCCCCCTCAAGCTCTACGCCGACTTCTGACTTCTCTATCCCTGTTGACGGCATCACCATTTCCCCATCGCCCCAAGTCCGCTGCCTCGGAGTCACACTTGACTCAAACTTATCCTTCATCTCCCATATCCAATTGCTTTCTACATCCTGCCACAATCATCTACGCAATATTTCTAAAATTCGCCCTTTTCTGAGCGCTGACACCACAAGCAAATAATCCACTCCCTTGTTATCTCCCGACTTGACTACTGCAACAACCTACTCGCTGGCCTTCCTCTTTCCCGCCTCTCCCCCCTTCAATCCATCCTAAATGCCTCTGCCAGGCTGATCCACCTTTCCCGTCCAACTGTATCTGCTGCACCTCTCTGTGAGTCCCTTCATTGGCTCCCCATTCACAGCAGAATTAAATTCAAAATTCTCACCCTTACATACAAAACTCTCACCAACGCCGCTCCCCTCTACCTATCCTCTCTAATACACAAGTATACTCCAGCCCGTCCACTAAGATCCAACAACGACCTGCTCCTTGCATCCGCAACTATCACCTCCTCTCATGCTAGACTGCAGGACTTCTGTCGTGCAGCACCTACCCTCTGGAACACTCTCCCTCGTGCTGTCAGGCTTTGCCCTAATCTTTCTTCCTTTAAATGCTCCCTGAAGACTTTTCTGTTCAGGGAAGCCCACCACCCAACTCAATAATAAATTAATTTCACTTACCTAATATTTCCCTCATCTAACTCTGTATTAACATCCTTCTCAATCTTGCAGTCTTCACCTCCTGTTTCCCAACCTCCTACCCTTCTAGATTGTAAGTTCCCACGGGAATAGGGCCCTCAATCCCTCCTGTATGTGTTTGTAAATGTTGTCCTGTATCTTACAAGTCTTGTATTGTTTTATTTAAATGAATTGTATCCATGGACAGCGCTGCGGAATATGTTGGCGCTTAATAAATAAAGTATAATAATAATAATAATTATCGGCTAGATTACGAGTCTTGCGTTAGCCTTAAAAAGCAGCGTTAAGGGGTCCTAACGCTGCTTTTTAACGCCCGCTGGTATTACGAGTCAGGCAGGTACAGGTGTACCGCTCACTTTTTTTCCGTGATTTTAGCTTACCGCAAATCCCCTTACGTCAATTACGATCGCCTGAAGAAGTGAGCAGTAGAACCTCTCCTGGCAAAACTCCTACCGCATATAAAAGTCTGTAGTTAAGAGTTTTATGGGCTAACGCCGTAACATAAAACTCTTAACTAAAGTGCTAAAAAGTACACTAACACCCATAAACTACCTATTAATCCCTAAACCGAGGCCCCCCCCCACATCGGAAACACTTAACTAAAATGTTTAACCCCTAATCTGCTGACCGGACATTGCCGCCACTTTAATAAATGTATTAACCCCTAAACCGCCGCACTCCCGCCTTGCAAACACTAGTTAAATTTTATTAACCCCTAATCTGCTGTCCCTAACATCGCCGACACCTACCTACATTTATTAACCCCTAATCTGCCTACCCCAACGTCGCCGCTACTATATTAAATTTATTAACCCCTAAATCTAAATCTAACCCTAACCCCCCCTAACTTAAATATAATTTAAATAAAATGAAATTAAATTACTACAATTAAATAAATTATTCCTATTTAAAACTAAATACTTACCTATAAAATAAACCCTAAGCTAGCTACAATATAACTAATAGTTACATTTGTATCTATCTTAGGGTTTGTTTTTATTTTACAGGCAACTTTGTATTTATTTTAACTAGGTACACTAGTTATTAACTATTTAATAACTACCTAGCTCAAATAAGTACAAAAGTACCTGTAAAATAAACCCTAACCTAAGTTACAATTACACCTAACACTACACTATCATTAAA
The DNA here is from genome assembly GCF_027579735.1 of Bombina bombina. Lineage (NCBI taxonomy): Eukaryota > Metazoa > Chordata > Amphibia > Anura > Bombinatoridae > Bombina > Bombina bombina. Next base: position 430,148,579 of record NC_069501.1, on the reverse strand, counting down.
CTAATTACCTAAACTACCTACAATTAATTACAATTAAATTAAATAAACTAAATTACGGAAAAAACCCCCCACTAAATTACAGAAAATAAAAAAAGAATTACAAGAATTTTAAACTAATTACACCTAATCTAATCCCCCTAATAAAATAAAAAAGCCCCCAAAAATAATAAAATTCCCTACCCCATACTAAATTACAAATAGCCCTTAAAAGGGCCTTTTGCGGGGCATTGCCCCAAAGTAATCAGCTCTTTCACCTGTAAAAAAAAATACAATACCCCCCCAACATTAAAACCCACCACCCACACACCCAACCCTACTCTAAAACCCACCCAATTCCTCCTTAAAAAAACCTAACACTATCTCCTTGAAGATCACCCTACCTTGAGACGTCTTCACCCAGCCGGGCACAAGTGGACATCCAGACCGGCAGAAGTGTTCATCCTATCCGGCCAGAAGAGGACCTCCAGACCGGCAGAAGGCTTCATCCAGGCGGTATCTTCTATCTTCATCCTTCCGGAGCGGGTCCATCTTCAAGACATCCGACGCGGAGCATCCTCTTCATCCGACGGCCGATGACTGAATGACTGGTCCTTTAAGTGACGTCATCCAAGATGGCGTCCCTTGAATTCCGATTGGCTGATAGAATCCTATCAGCCAATCGGAATTAAGGTAGGAAACATCCTATTGGCTGATGCAATCAGCCAATAGGATTGACCTCACATTCTATTGGCTGATTGGAACAGCCAATAGAATGCGAGCTCAATCCTATTGGCTGATTGGATCAGCCAATCGGATTGAACTTCAATCCTATTAGGATTTTTACTACCTTAATTCCGATTGGCTGATAGGATTCTATCAGCCAATCGGAATTCAAGGGACGCCATCTTGGATTAGGTAAGTATTTAGTTTTAAATAGGAATAATTTATTTAATTGTAGTAAATGTTAGGGTTAGGGTTAGACTTAGGTTTAGGGGTTAATAAATTTATTATAGTGGCGGCGACGTTGGCTGCGGCAGATTAGGGGTTAATAAATGTAATATAGTTGGGGGCAGATTAGGGGTTAATAACTATAATGTAGGTGTCGGAGATGTTGGGGGCAGTAGATTAGGGGTTGATAAGTATAATGTAGGTGGCGGCGGTGTCCGGAGCGGCAGATTAGGGGTTAATAATTATAATGTAGGTGTCAGCAATAGTGGGGGTGGCAGATTAAGGGTTAATAAGTGTAAGATTAGGGGTGTTTAGACTCGGGGTTCATGTTAGGGTGTTAGGTGTAGACATAAAATTAATTTCCCCATAGGAAACAATGGGGCTGCGTTAGGAGCTGAACGCTGCTTTTTTGCAGGTGTTAGGTTTTTTTTCAGCCAGCTCAGCCCCATTGTTTCCTATGGGGAAATCGTGCATGATCACGTTTAGCCAGCTTACCGCTACCGTAAGCAACGCTGGTATTGAGGTGAGATGTGGAGCTAAATTCTGCTCTACGCTCACCTTTTTGTTTAACGCCAGGTTTAAAAAAAACCCTGTAATACCAGCGTTATTTTAGGTGAGCGGTGAAAAAAAACTAAGCGTTAGCAACGCACCCCTTTTACCTCAAAACTCGTAATCTCGCCGATTGTTTTTGTATTTTATTGTACCCTATTGTTTCAATGCAATGTTTTGTGGACCCAGGACATACATATATACATACATACATACGCGCAATAGTATATATATATATATATATATATTATATATACGTACTATATACTGTATATATTTTCTTATATATTTATATATATATATATTAATCATACAAAATTAAAAACCACTAACATGAGAGTACAGGATGGAAAAGTAAGTTTTATTTTGCATTTAATTCTTCTAAAGATGCAATGAAGACATGAATGAGTTTTCAAATAGGAAACATTTTTTTTATTCCAAGGACAGATTTTGGAGCCACAGAGGGAATTTCCATATCGGTGAATAATCTGTGGCCAGGTTTATTTTTTATCTAGGAAGGGAAAACTATATTCAGAATGTGCTCCACGTGTCATTGAGTCAGCAGAAGTCAAGAGAATTGTTACAGAGAGGTTTCCCGTTCTATGTAGATGGAAAGATTGTTAAAGAGGCAGCTAAATCAAGGAAATCATTTCTAAAATGTATTTTTTAATTGTAGACCAGCGATTCTCAATCAGCCATCAGCTCGAGGATGTCACAAAGAATTAGGACTAAGGGCGAAACATATAATAAATAGATGCGTCATAGTGTTTTTAACATTTTAGATTAAAGGGACTGTAAACCTCTTGTAATTACAAAATATTTCTGGTGTATTAAAAATCAGGGGTATCAAATAACCTTGATATGTCAAGGGACTCAAAGCCAGTCTCATTAAAATGAACGTTACTTACAAAACCTGCTTACCTTGCATATCTTATAAAACCGGGCTTGACAAACCCAGTTTGGTTTAGATTCCCCAAGACATTGATTGGTACCTACCACTTCCCCTTGCTGGCCGCCACCATCCGCACCTACAATTTTGCCTGGTATGATGAAATCCTTTTGGCAAGATTTATCAAGCGTTTTCAATTTCGGCCTTGTAATGCCCCTCACATCGCACCTCAATTCTCCAGTGGAGTAGTACACCAAAGCACCAATATTTATACAAAAACACCTTTTTTGTTTGTCTTTTAACAGGTGAGGAGAATGACAGCTACATTTCTCCAGGCGATGTAATAGGTGCGTCTAATTTATCATCAAGAACCCAAAAAGTAAACTAGCAATTTTAATGGGGCACATTTAAACATTGTTATTTTTTTTTAATGTAGAATGTATAAATATTGAAATAGTACGTTAGGTATCCCAGCTACATTGTAAATCCTGATTTCACTGTGTGCCATTCTTCAAGGGTTGATGGCATTGATAAAAAAAAACTTAGAATGGCCTTTAAAACAGTGGTAAAATGGTGTGAAAGGCACTTACACCATTTTTTTTGTACCTAGAGCACTGATTGGAGAACAGTTAAAACCGTTATCTTACAAAAAAATACATATCTATATTAAAAAGTAAGTTATAGCGCATCTTCATTACAACTGATGAATTACGCTGCATCTAAAATATTGCTAACATTCCGGATCAGTTTATACAAATGGGGGAGTTTACCGTCACTTTCCTCTCTATAGAAGCTAGCGTTACAGCTTCCTGTAGCTCTAGTTCCTGTAGCGCTAAGCTTCTGGAACAGAAGAAACAGTGGCGAATCAGGAAGACAAGTAATCTAAGATATTTTTTTATTTCTTACAGGATCTGCAAGGTAAGTATGTTTTGTAAGTAACGTTTTTTAATGTGAACTTATAGTTAAAGGGACAAAAAAACAAATTTTACAGCCCATTTAAGTCACATTAACTGATGGCTTTGATAATATAGAATTGTTAAAAAAAAGGAAAAAGGTTTATTGGTTATACAGATATGATAAACATTCTAATAAAAATATTGGCAATTAATAGAAATAAAGATTTATAGATAAGCTACCTATGTGAGCAGTTTAATTTTGAATAAAAAAAATCTAAATGTAACCACCAATCAGCAAGCGCTACCCAGGTGCTTATTAAAAAATGGGCCGGCTCCTAAGCTTACATTCTTGCTTTTTCAAATAAAGATACCAAGAGAACAAAGAAAAAATGAAAATAGGAATACATTAGAAAGTTGCTTAAAATGGAATGCTCTATCTAATTCATCAAAGTATAATTTTGACTATACCTTTATTTAAAGGTATCAAAGATCATGATTTTGTGATGTATGAAAAAACAAAATGGTTACAATTTCCGCTCTTTTATTCCCTCAGTAAACTCATTTTATAATTTTGAATAACACAAATACTCATGTTTATTGTTTATCAAAGGGACATTTAAAAAAAAATAAAAAATGATAGATCAAGCATATAAAAAAAATGTTAAAATATTATTATTTTTTTGCATGAAAAAAAGTTAATTTTTTATTGATATTGAAACCATCATGAAGTTTATATTGGAACTCAACTGACCCCTAGGGACTGGTTGTACACTGGCTAATAAGGAGAACTGGTACAACTCTATTGGTGGTTAGAGACACTCCCCATAAGTATTAAAACAACTAGTGGTATCAGGGCACATCCCATTTTACAAAAAAACAAAAAACCTGCAACAAAAAATGATTGTCCATTTATGGATTGCAGAGTGCTGATCAAGAAACTATCACTGTAATTTCCATGCAAAATTGAAACTCATGACACAAGCACACAAGTACATTCTTTTCGTGACATTATCTTTTACCTCTGGCAATTTATAGCATATTTGATGTTCACCACATGAACAACTTGTCTTCCAAATCAAACTGTCATAGAGAAAACTAACGTAAGAGATTCACAATTCCATTGGTGTGGAATGCTGGCAAAGCTATAAGGTCAGCTGAGGTTGGAAATAGCATTTTATTATGTTATTGGAAAGCGCACATCTCACTGTGTGAATCTGTGCAGCGTGTCTAGTGATACTGAATACATAAACATGGTAAGGATGTGCTTTTGAGAGATATTCCTTATTTTATTGTGACATAAAGGGACAGTATACACCAATTTTCATATAATTGCATGTAATAGACACTACTATAAAGAAGAATATGCACAGATTATGATCTAAAAATCCAGTATAAAACCTTTTAACCTTTTAAAGCCGTTATGGCATTTTATTCCGTCCTAACCGAGCTGGGCTTTAGCGCGTTAGGACGGAATAAAATGTTCTAGCCATTTGGCTATTCTGAAGCCAACAGCGCTTCCTGGATCTGATCGCGGTCTGGAGGACGTGCCTAGCATCATAGGGACACCCCTGCCTGATCTCGTAACTGAAATCTCGCGATCATGTGCACAATCGCAGGATTTCAATTTGTCTACATCGGGAACGTTGTTCCGTTGTAGACAAATTGACCCCGTCATGAAAGGGCTAAAAACGTATTTAGAATCTCTCAGTTTAGCACTGTTGATGAGGTTAGGCTTGGACACCCAGTGTAAGGGGCTGTGAAAACAATAAGAACAGACAGTTCCCCCCTTCCCTGCATAAGAAAAGACAGATAACACAAACAGGAGCCAGCAGGTGTCTGTAAACGCAAGTATGCAGCTGACACTGTGGGGCTTGGTTAGGAGTCTGAAAATCAGCACAATGTTATTAAAAAATAATCAAAACTATACATTATACAAAAACACTACCAGATGGGCTATATAAATAGATCATCTACAAAACATTTATGCAAAGAAAAATCTAGTGTACATTGTCCATTTAAATGGACATTCTAATGCACAAATCACATGCCCTTATTTGTTAAAGTATATACATTTTGTATTACTGATTCTAACTTACTATAAATAAGTTTACATTGCTGGTATAAAAACTAAGCTGCATAGTGTTAACCAATTTGGCTGTTATTAAGTGTTTGGGCTTCCAATTTGTTGTAGGCCTATGAAAATGTTGTTAGGTGTTTAGCGTAACTCTTTCCCCCTTTCACTTGACATTTAGCAATGCGGTAGTTTTAAAAGAAAATTTGTGTCTCAAAGTATATTGCCTAGGGATACTAACACAATGGTATACATGACTTTCACTGGTGATTAACTCAGCTGCAGTAGTCATAAAAATACAGTTATAATATTTATAAACGGCTGAATTTGCATCTGTTAGACTGTTACATTTATTTATTTTACATATATTATATATATATATATATATATTCTTATTTACTTGTATTACTTTGTATTCATATTAATAGGTACCTTTTATTTATGAAATATTAGAATTTAATTCTTAAAAATTCATTTTTTTAATTTAGGTGAATTTTTACATGTTTTACAAACTTTTCCCATTTTGTAATATTAGTTGTAAAGTTAATTTTGTTGCCGTATTTTGGGTAGTGAAAAACAAAAAGTGACGGAATGGCATTAACATTTATCAGGGGTTGTTGAAATGGCTACCAGCCAGCTGAAAATGATTAAAACCAAGTTGGCCAATGTGTTTAAACCTTGCAAAGGGGAATACAATGAAAGTAAATTCCTTCTTGGTATTCACAAGCATTGCAGCTCCCAAGTTCCAAATAGGGAACCAGTGGTAATAAGTGGCTATACTGACACATTTTGCCAAAAATCATTACATAAACTTTTTTCTAACCCAATATTATAATACCATAGTATGTTGAAGTCATATAAGTAACTTTCTGTCTACTGCTCTTTTCTTCCGAAAAGCACAGATTTTTAGTTCCACCTTTTTCTTAGGGCCACAAAAACTAGGAGACACATTGTTAGCTCTGCTTCCCAAAGTTGTGCAAAAAACTAGTACCAAGGGCCACATGTAGCCATTGGGCCACCAGTTGGCCATCCCTGAAATTAGGCATTGTATTTATATATTTAAAAGTAAATATATATGTATTGTTTTAATTAGCATCCTATCTGTCATTTGCCCACTGTCAATTCTAGCGAGGACCCTACTTTGATTTGAAATTGCCCTTTCAGATGTTCTATTTTATTTTTATTTAAGCAGCAGTCCCTCCTTTAGTTCACAGGGACCCAGGTTAATATACAGCTTTGTGAATGCACTCAGTAGCCATCTTTGATCAGGGAATGTTGCCTGTGTAACCTATTACGTGGATATAAAAGTGTAAAAAGTGCTGGAGCTTTTCATGATTGTGCTATTGTTTGTGTGTGACCTCTGCAAATGGTTTAAACACATAGTTAAAGCCAGCTTCAGAGAAACAATGTACTAATGGGATCTAGCTGAATCCAAGAGGGATATGTGTGTAGCCACCAGTTACCAGCTAATAGCTCGCAGCAGTAAATTGATGTTCTGAGTTTTTATGTCCCTTTAAAAAAAGAGTTCCAAGTGCATATTACATTCATCATCCACAGGCAGCTGTTACACTGTAGTAATTGAAGAACCACTGCACAAACCTTTAGGTTATATACTTTGCCCTGAACATGTGGCTCAGACTGCAAAATCCTGGGAGGTGTGCAGTGTAGTCCATCATTTGAATGGCTGACAACCCTGCTTTATGCAAAATGCTGTCATTTAAAGGGACATGACAATGCATAACAAAAATGCTTTAATGTATATTGTATACATGTAAATATATTATATACTGTATATATTTCTATTTATCTATGGAATGAGCTCTATTACATCTGGGCCAATATGTATGTCCACATTATCTATCTATCTATCTATCTATCTATCTATCTATCTATCTATCTATCTATCTCTATTTGTCTATCTATCTATCTATCTATCTATCTGTCTATCATCTATCTATCTATCTATCTATCTATCTATCTATCTCTATTTGTCTATCTATCTATCTATCTATCTATCTATCTGTCTGTCTATCTATCAGTGTGTATATACATGGCACAAACGATTTATGTTTTAAAATAATTTAAAATTTTGCTAGCAGAATGTACATTATATTGTAGTCCATGGACATAATAAGAAAGGCTAATGGGCTTAATCTAAAGTTTCTAAACTGAAAACAAATGACCATTTTTCAGCTTTGTTTGACTTCAGTCGGAGCAGAAAATAACTTTCTGGTGTTGTAATTTAAAGCTTTGTAAACTTTTAGATGGTATTATCATTTTAGTAGTCACTTTAAAGGCTATAGACCAGCAGACAATGATTAACACCACAGATGAAAACTTTACACACTAATCTGTGCTTTCATGTACGTTTAAGTACTGTGTATTCTTATCTCATCTGCTGTGGCCAATTAGGGACAAATATAACTTATATCTCAGCTAAAAAAAATAATAAAAATAAACATTTTTATTACTATGCATAGTTAAACATTTTATGAGGAATCAAACCCTGTGTTTAATATCCCTTAAAAAGAACAAGTAATAACAATGATGGTACTTTGTGTGAAAATTTACACTGTTTATGTGATGCCGTCACTTTAAAACGAAACAAAGAGATGTGTTCCTTATTCTGCACCTCATGGTGTCATAGTGATGTATGTCTATCTGTGTCTCATTTTACTATGTGGGTGGCTGAACTCTCGTGGCCTATGCTCCTGTCCCCGGAGGCACGTAGGAATGTCCAAATGATTCATCCTTTTGTTAAGCTCTATTAAAAATAGGCCCGCTTGGCATTTGAGCCCTGAGCTCATCTGAAAATCTAACGCCACTCAACAGCATCCATTATGCTTATAACATGGAATCATGAGTATTTCAGCCAAATCTCTAGGAGGTGTGGTTAAAAGGATTTCCCAGTCCGTGACTGGCTTGATGCCATGAGTATTATCAGCCACTAGGAACATAACCAAAGACAATGTTAGGATAGTCTATTTTTTAACCATTTCAGTGGTACAGCCCTGTTACTGCAGTTGACCTATGTCAGGAATCTTTTCTGGCCTAGGTCAACTAGGACTGTGCCTAGGGCAGCAGGATTTTAGGGGGGCAGCAAATTTTGAGGAACAGCTTGGTATCATGATGCCTTGCAGTTTTCATGCTCTACTAAGAGACAAAAATGGTTTTAAATGGTGTAAAGGTGGCTTTCTGAAGTAGATAATCATTGTTACATGGTGTTTTGAGTGTCTGACAGGAATGAGAGAATGTTTGATAAACATTATAATTTCGAATACTGGTATTCAAATTTTAAAAAGCTAATCTGAAATAATGCAAATCCATTTGGAATTTTAATACTATATTGAATATACACATTAGAAATTCTAATGTGTATATTTGAACTATTATGAACATTTGAAATAAAAAACATTTGAATTCTAAAGCAACATTCAAATTTGAAAGCAATATTTGATTCAAAAGCAAAAATCGAAATCGAAAGCAACATTCGAAAATCGAAAATAATATTAGATTTTCATATTTTAAAGAATTTTCATTATTATCGATATTCAATTGTATAAAATGATTATCCTAAGGCATATGCGTTCTATCATTAAAATTTGATTTAGCCACATTCCCTACTATCTAGGTCTAGATATTTTTTGCTTGGTTCTAAAAAGTATCTATAAATCCCTCCACAATAAAATAATGGGTAATAGTTCTTAGTTTGCTTTAATAACCCTTATCTCTAAAAAGGACATTAAACCATATTCTTTGTTCATCAATGAGGCTATTTTAATGTGTATTACATTTATATTTGTTTCGAAAAAGGACTGGTTCCTGTGTGGAAAAAAAACTATTATTTTTTTATGTTTGGGGTAGGGTTGCCAAAAATGGCAATCTTCATTAGCATAATTCTGCATAATTAAATATACAGCATAAATGAAGAACTAAAGCTGCTAGGACCGATTTTAAATGATCATAGGTTTATACTAAGACTATAGGATACATAGAAAAGGTTTCACTATGATAGCATCTTTATTACTATTTTTAACTTTGACCTGAACCTTAATTGTACCGGCCATGTCAGTAAAATACCATCTGGGTGGCAACTCAATTATGGGCATGCTGCTGTCTACCAATAGATATGTGAGAGTTTTCCTTATTAGCCAATGGGCTTCTATCCCAAAGATCTGCTCTGCACTTCCTCTAATTAAGGATATGTAAGCAGTAGACCTTAAAGGAACATTAAACTGCTGGACAAAACTTTAAAAGAATGGATATAACACACCATGCTATTATTTTTACCCTTGTGGCTCTCTAGTTGTACTCTTATTTTTCCTCTTTACTGATGGCGATGAAGCTCCACATTTTTATACTGGGCACTGCCATTTTGGAGCTCATACACTCTTACACCAAAAATCCACAGACAGCACCTTATAGCAGATTAAAAAAATCTTTATTCCATCACACCTGGGTTAGAAAGAGTGACGTTTCGGGCAAACAACCCTTAACGTCAAAAGGGTTGTGTGCCCGAAACGTCACTCTTTGTAACCCAGGTGTGATGGAATAAAGATTTTTTTATCTTCTATAAGGTACTGCTGTCTGTGGATTTTTGATTGATAAGGGGTTACAGCACCCTTGTGTTGGTGTGCACCTGTCAGTAGTGCTGTGCTATTTGAGTGAGTACAATAACATTCTTGCACCAGGGAGGTTCCAAAATCCTTACTATGGGGTGGGGCAAACACTGCTGGGTTTAGTCATGGGTGTTTCACTTCTGGGAACAAGGTGGGCGGAGGAGTAGATACAGATATTCCAGGTGCAGGTTTAGGGCACAGGGTAGCAGAATCACAGGTGTTTTGAGGGTAGAGACAGGTGGTCTGACTGGGGTGTGGATAGGCAATTGTGGGACATGACCTGACTAAAAGGACACAGTCAGGGAGTAGTAATTCTATAACCCTCTTACTCAGTCCAAAAGGGGTGCAAAATAGAAGACTTGGGGTGCATTGCACCCCACGGTCCCTCACTTAGAACCGTCACTGTTGTCTGTGACAGAAGTAAGGAACATTCCCAGATAATGAAGTTGCCAGCTTTTTCACAACTGTATTGTGCACTTAAGGTTGATACACACAATGCAGAACAGGAGGTTTACATTTTTTTCGTTCTTAGATACAGTTCACAAGTTAAATATAATATACATAAAAAGGTCACATAAATAATATAGAGCAATGAAGCCACTGCAAAATGTAAAGCCCCTGCTCGGTATCATGCATACTAATCCAAAGTGCACAATACAGCTATCAAAAAGCCAGCAATATCACTGATCTATGAATGTGCAAAAATACCTAAGTGCCAAGATGGTAGAGTCTGGTAGGGATGTGCTGAAGGTGTAATTCGTTTGGTAGAACGAATAGTCAGGTGGACATTCGTTTTGGACAATCGAATGTTGCTAAGAATGAAAATCCATTAAAATTCGGTAATCAAATGTTATTTCCGGTTTTTGAATGTTACTTTCGATTTTTTAGAATGTTCATAATTAGATTGAATATCCACATTTGAAATTTTAAATGGAACATTCGAGTTAACAAATACTATTCAGAAGTTCAATAATTCATGTGTTATTGAATTTAGTAAATTGATACATAATAGATACAAATATATCAATTTGATGTTTTCCCCCCGAATATTGCATAATTTGAATATTACATTTAAAGAGATCATTAGAAATACTATTACAAATATATCAATTAAAATTTTTCTTATTTTTTTTTTGAAAATTATTTTTTTATTGAGGTTGAAGAAAAATGTAACATACAATAGTCCATCTGCACAGGGTAAGTACATATTACAATGTCGCAACAAGAGTTTGGGACAGTAGACATAGATTATCCTATTCAATGGCTAATGTTAAACAGTGATAGAGAGACAATTATAACGATGAGGAATAACCTGTGTAAAGGTATGAAAGACCTCTTTTTCTATAAACCAAGCACTACCAAGTATAACAAATCATATTATGAAGTAGGTATATGGATTTGGGAGACCTATTATTTGGGTATATAGAGTGTAAATGGTTCAAAGGTTAAGAAAACTTAGTCACCTCTAATGAATGAGAACTCAAGGATTGAATATACAACGTATATACTAATATGCGAAAATGGGCAGTGGCATGGTTTGGGGGGGATGGGAAGGTCAGTGGACCAGAGCCACTTTTTGGGGGAAACATGGAGGGGCGGAGCCTTTTAAAATAAGCTATAAAATATTGGATATCATGAGATCTTTGGGCAAATAGCTGAAAGTATTCCAGCAGAGGATTTACATTGAGTATATCACTTTATGCTACTTAGGGGGGTAGACTATAATACTAAACCAAGGTATATAGATAAAGCTAATGCTGCATGAGGGAGTACATCCCATACTGTAGAATAAGTGTCCCCAAGCTACTATAAAAGGCAATAGTAAGATAAAATAACACAGCTACAATTAGGGTTAAGGCATGCATAATTTGGTGTCCTGACTCATAAGCCTCAAGCAGGCATCAGAAGCTCATTGATAGGATGTAGAATGCATATACAACAATAAACAAACCTCTATGAAGGCAAATATTAAACAAACCAGCATTAGTTCAACACAATATACATATGATAAATAAACAATACATCTGGAAGAAGTAAATAAAGTAGGGTCAAGTTAGAACCAAGGAGCTGTTAAGCTAACTAGTGAAATTGATAAACCCTTGTGGACCCTTCATGTAAGCTGGGTAAGGAGCCTCTAGGAGAAGTTGAGCTAAGATCGAAAATATGACCTATGATGTGATAAAATATGTAGGGCTATATAAAAAGGGAAATAGGCTATAATGGAGCTATTAGGATTTAAATATGCATGTATAGCATCCGCATTTTGGGAAAGCACAATATCTGAGCTAACCGAGCATAAGGCTAGCGTATAAAATACATAAACAGATACATGCCCAAAATAAAGAGAAATAAGTCATTAGTGATATATGTCTATATGAATCTTTAAAATCTATACAATTAGTCTGGAATAAATACATGTAAATATAAAAGTGGAAAACAGCCAAGGACCCTTGATTACATATAAAAATATGAAGAGCTGTCATAGTGTTCTTAACAGTAACAAATCGCCATCTAAGTTGAACCTTGAGATGTTAAGTTATTTCAGGCACGTGAGCGTTTTAAGCAGACCTGTAACCATATATTTAGGCAAATAAAATGTTACATTTTTCTCAAGCTACCATAAGGCAAAATAAGTCAAAGCGTGATGGCAAGCTTAAATGCGAGTTAAGTGTTTTGGCGTAAAAGGTAGTATGCATACATATATATCTAATATAGAACATAGTGAAGTTTACCATAAAGTCTAGACTATGCACAGCTTAAATACTTGAGACTAATCCTCCACCCTCTGCGCATAATCAGATCTAGTAGGCATAGATAGTCAGTAGTAACACTATAAGGGAATTTCCCTACATGTACAGAGTAGACAGTGATATATGGAAACTCAGGTTCATACGCGTATAATCTTACACAAGACTATGAATTTGACATAAAATGTATAACCATAAATAAGGTAGATTGAAAGATATTTTACCCTTACATTTTTTTTTTTTTTTTTTTTTTATAACGGAAGCTCCATCTTTTTTTTTTTTTTTTTTTTAACTGACTTTATTGAAAAAAAGGCATATTTGGTACAGTGTGGGAGACGCAGCTCCCTTTAGTACAACAATCTTGTCAGTGAGTTTTACATAATAACCAACATTAACAGAAAGAAGAAATAAACCTCAATATACTCTAAAATTGCGTGAGTTATTACTGTTAAAGAGAGGTTAAGGAAAGAGGGGGGGAAAGTGAGAATACCCGAAGAAGGGTATCCGGGGAAGAGGAAGGTGCTGCATGACCTCGTCCACATAAGCTTGTTAAGTTCAGTTTTTAGAAAATGTATATCTGTTTTAAGGCTAGTTATTATATGAAATTGGTTTTGCTATAGTCTATTTAGGGGTATAACCTATTGCTAGAATCCGTCTCTAAATAGTGATCCCATGTGGCTCTAATCTCTGCGTAAATATCAATTTTATCGTTTACCATGTAGAAATATTCTTCTAGATCTAGAAATTCCGAAACCCGGCGGGACCACATTTCTAATGTTGGAGCAGTTCTGCTTTTCCAATTTTTGGCTATTAAGTATTTGACACTGTTTGTCATAATATAGAATAATTTGTAATAGGGTTTGTATTTGATTCTAGGTGGGTAGCCTAGCAACCATATTAATGGGTCTAGAAGAAAAGTAGTTTCTAAAATTTTCTCCATCTCCGCTATGGTGGTTCTCCAGAAAATCTGAATCGTGCTACACCACCACCACATATGCGCCGCGTCACTGCCCTTGTGGCCGCAACGCCAACAATGGTCTGATCTGTGATTAAATAAGCTGTGGAGTTTTTGAGGGGTGAGGTACCACCTGTGTAATAGTTTAAGGTTAATTTGATATTTTACCCTTACATAACAATGGGGCCTATAACATTTTTCTTATTTGAATATTGCATAATTAGAATAAAATTATTAGAAACATTTAAATCAAATATTGCATAGAAATACTATTACATTAAACGAATGTTGTACAAACATTAAAATTTGAAACGAACGAATGTATAAAATGTTTTATTTTTCGAATGTTGCAAAACATTCTTCCATCCCTAGTGTCCAGTATGTCTATGTGGAGCTTAACCAACTGGCAAAATGATAGGGTTAAAAAAAGAGAACTGCTTTAAAGAGAGCTGGGGTTGCTCAAATGGTAGCCACAAGACCTCATATCAAGTTGAAGGGTGATATTTGTTTTGGTCATAGTTCTCTACTACATATTTAAAAAATAATAATAATAATAATTTAAAGGACCATTTAAAACAAAATAACTCTATAATCAACAAAAGTATATTCATTTTTAAAAAAAAATAAGCAGTAGATTATTCTCTGGCAAGTGTTTTTCCCCCGTCCCTTGCATCATGTGATATCAATCAGCCAATCCCACTCTTCAATAGAGTAGGACATGCAAAAAAGGGACTAAATTCCAAATGTATTACTGCTGATAACTTTGAGTACTGAGGGTGCAAAACCACAAATCTAGGTGCATGGTACCCAGTGGAGGTTCCGGAAAGTAACCATTTTATGGTGTAGAAAACACTTATGCCACAGAGCTCCATGCAAGGACAGGAAGCTGGAACTAAATCAGGGGGGCCTGCAGACAGAGTTGCAGGTGTTCATGGAGCAAGGGTTTAGTTAGGCAGCCCAGGGCATGAACATTTGGTCCGGGGCTTAGCTCTTCTATATACCTCTATAAACAAAACTGGTGCTTACAAAAGCACTGGGCAGTTTGAGAATATGAACAATAAATTACCAGGTAACTGAATATTATTAGCATATTCCCAAATTATAAAATATCTGATGTTTGATCTTCTTTCTTTTGGTAAATTAACAGTTAAAATATTTTACAGCCTGGAGTATTCACCATGATGTTGTAATGTAGGATTATACTCATGTTCCAGCACCTAACAACTCCTGGTGCTTTATAATTCTCTTAACTAAAGATGTCGTCTATGGTGAGTCACTGATGAGTCTGTTACTTCCATGTTCCTTCTATGGCTCATTCTTTTCTCCTCCATGTTAGTTGCAATGCAGGATGTATTGTGGTTATCTTAAAGGAACATTAAAGTCATTTTTTTTTTATTTATGCATCAGAAATTATTCACAGAATTGCAAAAGATCTGTCTGCAAAATAAATTATTTAAAACTGTAATTTTGCCACCTGTTTTCCTGCACAGTTATGAGTTAGACATGCTCCCTGGGGTGCTGGGAGGAACATGAATTGTGCCTTTGGACAGCATATGAGAAGTGTTGCTGGACAGCACTTTTCATATTCCTCTCCCTGCAGACCCAGAAACTCTACCAGACCCCCCAGAAAGCCTCTTGAATGATATTTTATCTTATGTCTTTTGCTGTTGGCAAATAAAGACACATATAAACAAGCTTCTGCACATATCAACTACAAACTGTGTAGCATGTAGGAGGGTTGGGGTTATGCATTCTATGGCTAACACTCCAGCTTCTATGGGGGGGGGGAGTGTCAGAGTTAAAAACAGGAAAAGCAGGCAAAAAATAAACAATTAAATTACACTGCATTTTTTTTTATGTATAAATAAACAACTTTGAGCTGAATTTCCCTTTAAATTACTTGATGGCAAAATACATCAATGGAAACAGAATATGACTGTGAGATTATCGGACTGTTTCAAAAACAATCTAAATTAAGTTATGTTGAAGCAAAATATGAGGAAAAAAACTAAAAACTTTGATATAGTGATACAAATTATATTCTTGTATAGCTAGCGCAATTGCACGTGCAAACAATCTGGATGATGTTTTAAACACTGACTCCCTTGTGCCAGTGCAGTGCTGCTCCAGACATCTTTATAACATAGCAGGAATATGATAAATATAGCAAGAGAAAATCACTTATGGTTAGCCGTTACAGAGACATAAAACCCCAATGTTGTTTCAATTTGCCTTATTATCCAATTTGCTCCATTCTCTTAGTATACTCTGTTGAAGGAGCAGAAATGCAATCCTGGTAGATAAAGGGACAGTCTACATCATCATTTTTATTGTTTTAAAAGATAAATAATCCCTTTTATTACCCAACACTGTTATAATAATATACTTTTTACCTCTGTGAGTACCTTGTATCTTTTTATTTACTATTTATCATGTGATAAGAGGCTGTCTGTAGTGGCTTAGAAACAGGCAAAAATGTAGAGGTTTAAAGGTTATAAAGTATCTATACTATAATCGCGTTTGTAACGCGTCCGTCGCCGTGGCCAGTTGCGCACGCATCCTCAAAAAAATGTTGCGCGAGGCAGCCAAAAGAATCCACCTGGATGCAGCGAAGCTGCATCCCGGTGGATTCCGAAAATGGCAGGGTGGTGAAAGAATCCACCTGCGTTTTCGGAATCCACCTGGATGCAGCATAGGCAAATCCTAAGCCTTAAAAAAAAAATGCAACCGCCTGCACAAAATAACTAAAAAACACGCAAGAATTTTTTTTTAAAGAAAAGACGTAACCGCTCGCACGAAGTATAACACAAAAAACCTAACCTCCTGCACGAAGTGTTAACAAACGCCTAAACCGCCAACCCCCACATTGCAAAACAATAAAGTAATTAACCCCAATCCGCAAATAACATAATTAAAATATTAACCCTTAAACCGCCAACCCCCACATTGCAATAAACCTAATCTATTAACCCCTAAACCGCATGACCCCACACATCGCAATAAACCTAATAAATATATTTACCCCTTTACCGCCGACCCTCCCACAACGCAAATAACTAATTTAATTACTAAGCCCCTAACCTAACACCCCCTAAATTAACCCCAATTACTACTAAATTACAATTAAAATAAAAAATCACACTAAAAAAATCTAAACTATCCATTGCCCATAAAGGGGCATTTGTATGGGCATTGCCCTTAAAACGGCATTCAGCTCTTTTACTGCCCTTAAAAGGGCAATCAGCCAATTGAATCCCTAATCTTAAAAATAAAAAAACACCAAAAATAAAAAAAAATCCTAAAACTAAGCCCCAAATAGGTACTCACCATTCCTGAAGTCCAGCAGAGGTCTTCTTCCAGGCGGTTCCATCATCTTCTATCTTCACCCGGAGCGAAGGCGGCGCAGAGCGGAGGTGCGGAGCTGTCTTTCCCGATGCGTGGATCCTCAGCAGCGGTCCTCAAAAGCGGCGGTCCTCGGCGGCGGCATTCCTCGGCGCCGTGGAGGTTCCTTTTCATGCGATCGTCCACTGCACACTGAAGATTGAATGCAAGGTACCCCATATTTGTTGGGGTATCTTGCATTCCTATTGGCTGAAATTTTGAAATCAGCCAATAGGATAAGAGCTGCTGAAATCTTATTGGCTGATTTGAACAGCCAATAGGATTTCAGTAGCTCTAATCCTATTGGCTGATTTCAAAATTTCAGCCAATAGGAATGTAAGGTACCCCAAATTGAATGCGGTATCTTGCATTCAATCTTCAGTGTACGAAAAACATCGGATGGAGAGGCTTTTTTTTTTTTTTTAGATTAGGGTTTTTTGGGCTGGAAAAGAGCTGATTGCCCTTTTGAGGGCAATGCCCATACAAATGCCCTTTAGGGGCAATGGGTAGTTCAGGTTTTTTTTTAGTGTTAGGTATTTTTATTTTGGGGGGTTTGGTGGGTGGGGGCTTTTTTACTGTAATTGGTAATTTTTGTAAGTAAAAGAGCTGTTTAACTTAGGGCAATGTCCTACAAAAGGCCCTTTTTTCTGTCGTTTACATCTACAAAACATTTATGCAAAGAAACATCTAGTGTATAATGCCCCTTTAACTGAATACATCTTGTGAACCAATGACAAGAAGCATGCATATGCCACCAATTAGCAACTAGCTCCCAGAAGTGCATTGCCACATTTGAGCCTACCTAGGTATGTTTTCAACATAGAACAGCAAGAAAATGAAACCAATTAGATAATAGACGTTGATTAACAAGTTTAATATTGCACACTCTGAATTATGTAGTTACTTGTCCCTTTACAGTCATGTTAGACCTCCTCAGCTCATAACAAGTTAAAGGACTAGTCAACACAGTAGATTTGCATAATCAACAAATGCAAGATAACAAGACAATGCAATAGCACTTAGTCTGAACTTCAAATAAGTAGAAGATTTTTTTCTGACAATTTTTTAAAAGTTATGTCTATTTCTACTCCCCCTTTACCCTGTGACAAACATCAGCCAATCACAAATGCATACACATACCATGTGACAGCCATCAGCCAATCACAAATGCAAATACGTATATGCTGTGAATTCTTGCACATGCGCACTAGGAGCTGGTGACTCAAAAAGTTTAAATATAAAAAGACTGTGCACATTTTGTTAATGGAAGTAAATTGTAAAGTTGTTTAAAATGACATGCTCTATCTGAATAATGAAAGTTTAATTTTGACTTGAGTGTCCCTTTAACTGTTTGCAGCATAGAGAAGCTGATACAGGGTAAAAGTAAAAATATAAGGAAAAAATAAAATATACAAACAATAAATTATATTATAAAATAGATTCCCTTTTAATGAAGGAAAATGATTCTCTGGTTTAATATCAAGTATATGTGAGATAAGCAGTAAAATAATTTAAAAATCTATAGTTCGGGAAAGCTGCTTGGGATAAAATCTACTTGGCTCACAAAGTTAACATTTAATCATGTTTTGTGTAAAACCTCAGGTCATAACTGTTCCTTAGCTTTCTTTATGTCCATTTTTTGTACACCTCCTTCAGTTTTAGATAACAGATAAATATATAAAGTTTGATTTAGGAGTTTTATGCTAAATCCTGTTTTTCAAAAGGTTATAAATTTGGAACAGACAATGGAATTTGACTGAATTATTGTATTTTACCTGAGACTGGAAGTCCCTACAAATTCTGAGAATTTGAAGCAAATTAGTTTGGTACTTTTCGTCAATATGGCAATTTGGGGATATTTAGGCAAACCCCATGGGGCCTATCTATTAAGTTCCGAATGGAGCTTGATGCCCCGTGTTTCTGGGGAGCCGGCAGGCTCGCCAGAAACAGCAGTTATGAAGCAGCGGTCACAAAGACCACTGCTTCATAACCTGTCCGCCTGCTCTGAGCAGGCGGACAGACATCACCGGAAATCAACCCAATCGAGTACGATCGGGTTGATTGACACCCCCTGCTGGCGGCCCATTGGCCGCGAGTCTGCAGGGGGTGGCATTGCACCAGCAGCTCTTGTGAGCTGCTGGTGCAATGCTGAATTCAGTGAGGTCTGGCGGATCTGATCCGCCAGACCTTGATAAATAGAGGCCCATGTATCAATATGATTATGAAAGTTATGCTGATCTTATTTATTGAATTATAATGTATTATATTTGCCTAGGACATTTTTCACACTAATTTTATATATATATATATATATATATATATATATATATATATATACATACAGTATATATGCTTACTGGCTAATTAAAACTGATTTTGTTTGTGCTTAAAGCGATTGTAAATCCTAGCGTTTGTGAAACGCTAGGATTTACAAATGGAACAAATAAAGTGGACTTTCAGTCATGAAGTATAAAACACTTCATGATGAAAGTTCCTTTATTTGTTTAAAGTGTTCACCGCACTGAGCTGCTCAGGCAGCCCATGGCAGAACGCTATTTTGCAGTGATGTGAAGTTTCCACCTCTTAGCAAATAGCCGTGCGTTCCACCTATCACCAAGCCGGATAGCCCACAAGGGGGAAACGTCACCGCTCAGCAAAATAGCATTCTGCCATGGGATGCCTGAGCAGCACAGTGCGGCGAGCGCTTCAAACAAATAAAGGAACTTTCAGCATGAAGTATTTTATACTTCGTGACTGAAAGTCCCCTTTATTTGTTCCAATGGTAAATCCTATTGTTTCAAAAACGCTAGGATTTACTATCACTTTACGCACAAATATATCTAACTTTAAAAAAACTTTGTATTGAGATCTTGCTTGTCAACACATATTACCCGTGTTTATGAAGGACCAAGAGACTGCTTCTCTTTTTTTGTTGTTATTATAAATAGAAACACTGCAAATGCAATTACTAAGTGTCCAAATAGTGCAGCCGGTTAGTAAACCTTTGCTGCTGAACTACATAGGTTCTAATTCCTTTTAATTTAGTTTTAATTTGTTAATTTTCACAGTCATGTACTTAGAACTCAAACTGAAATGTCCTATACGTATTGAAATAGAAGCACCAGGAACAAACAACAACTCAGTAGCTTGTTCTATAGTGATTTACCATCTGACATCGACGGAAGGATGTTGCAAACTTTAAATGTTTTTGTAAATCCAAACTAACAAAAAAATGATATTATACTTGTCAGTTTTGGGGTATAGTTAAATAACAACAGGGGGTGCTATAGGCTGCTTGTCCTTACAATATTTGGTCCCAATCTGGCTGTACCTCTCCTAAAGTAACGATTCTCTGAATGAGTCCCTTTAAAATGCTTCTAAAGGAGTGTTCCAGGACTCCAAAAAATGTAAATGTTGTTAGAAAAATTGAGTTTTAAAACATTTTAAAATATTATTTTTGAATATAGAGCTTTCGATATGGCTTCATTCATTTCTGATGCATGTATAAAATATGTTTATTGTCCCTTTAACTCAAAACTAAAGCTGCTACAGACAATTTAAAATGATCAGATACATTTTCACTAAGACATTCCTCTTCATTACCCACTTTGAACTGTACCTTAAAAATACCATCCATGACAGAAAATACCAGGTGTGTTGAGCAATCTTTAACTGTACATAAAACTTATATGCTAAAACACTTGAAAGTGATGCAGCATAACTGTAAAATGCTGACGAGAAAATATCACCTGAACATCTCTATGTAAAAAGGAAGATATTTTACCTCAAAATGTTTTCATCGCATATTAGTAAGTGCTCTGTGAACAGTTATACTTTAGCTACTGTCAGCTGCAGGTTGAAAAAAAAATCAATAGCCAGTCAGCATCAGCAGTGCTGATCATATGCTTTGCTTGACCCCTTAATTAGGTACTACGTTCCCCTATTAAATAACACACATACAACATCTCTGGGGTATAAAGGCCGCAGCTTATTTATTAACAATTTTAACATAACGAATACATATAAAACATCATAAATACCCCTGTAACTACCCACGGGGGGCTTGCCAAGCTGTCCTCACGTCTCCACTTTATTTTACCTTTCCACAATTCAACCTCTCCTGTCTCCAAAGAAGGTACCAAGCACCTAGTTACCACCCAAACCAGGCAAGCCCCTCCAATAGCTGCGACAACTTAACAACCAAGTCAGAACAAAAGGGAGGGAGGGAGCTTCTTCCCACTGTTAGGTCTGGATGCGAAGATGGGGGTGAACTTCCTGTTCCTACTACTTAAGCTCATCTGAAAGCTCCACCCCCACCCACAACCATCCGGTTCACTTCCCTGCTACGGCGTCAAACGCCCCTCCCCTATACGCTCCTGGGGCTCTCTTTACTGTTATCTCATTTGGTTTTTCTGAAATCCTACAATATTTTACAGTACAATTCCTTGAACTGAGTAGGAAGACAACATGACTGTGCCTGCATATGCTAGATAAACACTCCCTTGCAAGTCTCAGGACTAGCATACTGATTGGCTGCTTAAAGTCCCTTTACATTGGCATGTGGGTGGCTACTGAGGTAAAATATAATTTTTTTACATTGAGATGTTTAGGTGATATTTTCTAGCCTGCTTTTTAAAGCTATGCTAAATCACTTTCAAGTGCGTCAACATTTGGGTGTCAATTCCCTTTAAGTAACATATTAAACATAAAGTGGCAATTATCTTTTCAAAGTAAAATTCCTTATTATAATCCTTATTACATTTTTACAAAATCTGAATTAGCCTAACCTTTTTAGAAGTCGAAAATTATGACTTAAAGGCACATGAAACCCAAAATTGTTGAGACAAATAATATTCTATACAGCGAAACCATAACAAAACAGATGCACATATTTATCAACTACAGATCCCATTTTGTAGTGTTGTGGTTGTTTACTGTTTTTCCACATTTTAAGTGGTTTATGTTTGCTGTGCAAGGTATTATGTATTGCACCATGTTACACCACTATGGGCTAGATTACAAGTAGTGCCCTAAATAAATGTTTCACTCACACGCTACAGGTTTAGTGTGACTATTTCAAGTTGAAAATAAATAGTTATTGCACTGAGAAAAGCCACAAGCACGCTAACTTAAGGACTTAGGATACTGTAACTTCACTAACTTTTTCTCCCCAAAGACTTCTGTTAACCCAAAGGTAGTTATAAATACTTTACATTCCAAGGTTCTTTACATAGAAGAAATTTTAATTTTAATATATATATATATATATATATATATATATATATACCGTATTGTTCCGCATATAGGCCGCACTTTTTTCCCTTGATTTGTACCTTTAAATTTGCAGTGCGGCCTATATGCGGGCCGCGGCCTATATTGTAAAACGTCACTTTTTTTTTGCCAAAGTAAAAACTGCTTACACAACAGTCCATAAAACAAGCATTGTAGAAGCCCAATCAATGCAGATAGCAGCGATCTGTATTGATTGGGCTTCTATGATGCTTGTTTTATGGACTGTTGTGTAAGCAGTTTTTAATGCAACCATGATCCACTACCGCTACCCCACTGAATTGGCCACTGAGTGATGTCATTACCCGGTGCGGAAGTCCAAGTAACCTGAAGAACGAATATGGAGGTGTCGGTTATTGCTGAAGGAAGCGCTCCCAGCTACATTCAAGGGGATTACACAATCGTAGGGGACCGGGTTGTCCGGTTAGCCACACATCCAGCACCGGGTGTTAGACAGAAGTTGCCGCAGCTTGTGGGTAAGTGTGTTAACTTAGCTTTTGGTTAATTTAGCTTTTGGTACTTTATCTATGGGCGCATGATAGGCTGACTTGTTAAGCCATTATACACACAGTGTTTGGTTTAATGTGCATTTAAGAGCCTCCCTTTTTGGGAACTTTATTGCATTATGAGTATTGTAGGTGTGAAGATATTTTCTTTAAAAATTAAATTTCTTCAAAATGGCACCAAACATTAAGGGTGCGGCCTATATTCAGGTGCGGCCTATATGCGGCACAATACGGGTATATATATATATATGTGTGTGTGTGTATATTTTTTGTAAAATATATATCTATACCTATATATCTATATGAATATATATATATATATATATACACTATATATATATATATATATATATATATATATATATTGTTTATACAGATATGTGTTTATATGTAAGCATATGTGCCCATACACATTTACACATATATACATTAAAATACACACACAAACATATATATATATATATATATATATACATACACACATATACATATTTAGACACACCCGCCCACCCACATATATACTGTATATATATATATATATATATATACATACATACATACATTGGAGCCCTTTCTAGTCAAACACTTTGCCATATACCATATCCCTTTTAACCCTTGTAAAAAACTTAAAATGTATTTATTAAAAAGTGTAATTCTTTAATGTGTTTTCTGCATCTTTTTTTTTTAAACCCATTCAGTTTACTTAAGGTCTCAAGGTGCACTAAATATTCTAGCAAGACCTGCACCATTTACGGTACATGTATGGCCGCATGTGAATGACCACCAATGTACACTATACGTGTGTGGTCATTGAGGTGTTAAGGAACTGAGATCACAGTAAAGCAAACTATGACATCAGCACCGATGAAGCTGATTGGCTGTTGTTTTTTCTTCTTCAACATGCAGCAGACAGTAGCTGAAGGACAAAGAACAATTTTGTAAGCTGAAGAAATTTTCGAGGTAAAGTATCTTGTGATGTGATGTTTTCTTCTCAGCTTTTTACCATTGTGCTTCATCACTTTCAAGTGATTTAGAATTGGGGTATTATTATCCCTTTAAAGGGACAGTCTACACCAAAATTGTTATTGTTTAAAAAGATAGATAACACCTTTACTACCCATTCCCCAGCTTTGCACAACCAATATTGTTATATAAATATACTTTATAACATTTAAACCTCTAAATGTCTGCCTATTTCTAAGCCACTACAGACAACCTCTTATCACATGCTTTTTATTAGTATTTCACAACAAGTGGCTGCTAATTCCTGTGAGCCATATAGATAATATTGTGCTCACTCCCATGGAGTTGTGCAGGACACATGCAAGTCAATAGATAATAAATAAATAGCCTTGAGATAAGGGGGCTGACTGCACAGACTTAGATACAAGGTAATCACAGAGGTAAAAAGTATATTAACATAACAATGTTTTTAGGCAAAACTGGGGAATGGGTAATAAAGGGATTATCTATCTTTTTAAACAATAACAATTTTGGAGTAGGCTGTCCCTTTAAAGACACATCTTTTAGCACACAAAGTAAATCAAATTTGAGTAAAGCTGTATTCTAAAATTATTCTACTTATAAGTATAAGAGGATGTGCTCTTAAAGGGACAGTTTACTCAAAAAATGCCTCCTCTTTAATTTGTTCCCAATGATCCACTTTACCTGCTGGGGTGTATTAAATTGTTTACAAGTATTTCCATTACCCTTATATTGGCATTTGAAATAGTTTATTTAGCCTGTGGTATCTCCACCCATCCTGAAAGTTTTTGGCCTCGAGGCCAAGCTGTGTAAACAGAGCCTGTAGAAGAAATTACACTCCCAATGGGTTATAGAAGAGATAAAGTAATAAAATGTTAATTTTCCATTGTTCTCTACAAGTATTGGTGAATGGTTTATGTACAGATATAAGATAAAGTAGCAGGTATATGTACACAATGTGATAAAGTAATGAGATCTGATTATACCTACAAGCTCAACCCATTTTATTAGGTTGTGGCTTCAAAACACAAAATCAGCTAATTCATATAAACAAATAAACCTTAAAAAAAGCAAATCTCATACATTTTATACTCTGCATTTGATTACAAAAGTTATTGGAAACACGTTAAGGGAAAAACTATTTTATAGTATACTGTCCCTTTAAACAGCTGGGGCAATAATTTCTACAGAATTAAAAATCTTTTTTCCTGGATATCTTCAAATCATTTAAGAGTGGAAGAGTCACAACAAAAGCATTTTCTATCCACAGATCGTCAGGCGCTACATCATATAGACACATCACGCAACCTGCACTGCACTGACCTTGGCAGAGACAACACTGGGACTGACATGACAAACTCCATCTGCCGACTGTTTTTACTTCCTTTCTCCTGTGGTGTAAATATTATTTATTCCAAGCCAGCTCTACTCTACTTCATATTCCAACAACCCATTTACATTTCTTCCTCCTCTTTAAATCTAATAGAACTCATTTGTTTTGTATGATGCTTCAAGTGACATTAAAACATGATATTAATACTTATTTTTTATCATTAAAGGGACAGTAAAGTAAACATTTAACATTGATAGTTTAGACAAGAGAGAGAGAGAGAGAGAGAGAGAGAGAGAGAGAGAGGTGGAAAACCGTTATCCAAACTGCTTGGGACAGGAAAAGGTTTGGATTTTGGAATAGTTTGGATTTTGGAATATTTTATTCTGTTAAAGGGTACAGTTTGGAGAGGGGATGAAACCAACCAAGTTTAAACAACAATATTTTATGTTATTTAGGCAATATTTACGTCATAATACAGCTTATACATGTAACCTAAAGAAAGTTTAATATCATTTTTAATAGTTTTGTATACATAGTGCTAGATTTATCAAGCCTCTGCGGAAGCAAGTTCTCTCAAGAACTTGCTCGCCGCGATTTATCAAGCAGCGGTCACTAGACCGCTGCTTCCCTAACATCTTCGCCACCTCTACTGTGGCGAAATTAAATCTCCTCGGTCGAGTCCGACCGAGGAGATTGACAGCTCCTGCCCGCGCGTGATTGGCTGTGCGTGGGCAGGGGGCGGGATTGCACGCAAGCGCAAAATTGCGCTCGTGTGCAATGTTAATTACCTGCGGGTAATTTCGCCCCGCCACAGGCGAGCTGAGGCGTACAGGGGCGCGTATACGCGCCCCTGTACGCTTCAGTGTTGATAAATCTAGCCCATAGTACCTTCAGAAAGATAGTACAGTAATGTAATCAGAAAGGTAACATTTGTTTAAATAAATATAGACAATTTATTTGCATTTTAGAACGTAAAAATCAAACCAAAGTCACAGGCAGAGTCGATTGTGACAGACGAGAAAAATAGTAATTTTTAATAATTTTATTTTATTGAGATGCAATAAAAATATTAATTGCTTCAGGTGAGGAGAGGGCCAGTGTTTGGAGCATATGTATGTATGTCTGCTCCTGATTTGCTCATGTGCTATATTCTCATCTGGCGTGCGTCAAGAGCATGACTTTAGCTAGGGAAGCTAGGGATTTAACCCTTTGTACAAACAAAGGAACTTGTTAAAGAATAGAGTATTTTATTTCTTTTTAAACTAGAATGTCCCTTTAAGTTGGTCAGTATAAAAGACTAAATCTCACTGTAATTGCTGAGTGTGACAATATGAATCTCAGCATCTGCATTAGTAAGTGTGTGTATGGCAGTATCCATACGTGAGTCATTTTATGTCTTTGGAATACTGCACTGTCTGCACCATGTATAGGAGAAAAAAACATTGTATAAAGCAAACACATACACTGGTATATTACTATAATGAAATGTACACTAATAGCAGTGTAAAAGGGTGCAGACAGACCACATTGAGGAAGTAAGACCTAGAAAGCCAAAGAAACTGGGCACCAAAATGGGAAATGAGTAGAGTCATGTGATTGAAAGGTGATATGTAATATTTAGACCAGAGGTGATTGAGAGTCATACACATTTCTGCAACTCCTTAACTCAATAATAGAGGTAATTAACCCAATTATTGCATAAACAGATAGAGCAATATATGACACTATAATAAACAGATAAATGGTAACATGTCTGATTAATTATTTTGTGTAAGAAAAAGCTCCGCCTTCTATGATGCTAACTGGGGTAAAATTAAACATGCTCCTCTATTGACCTTAAATTGAATCTATCAGTTTAATATAAGATGCTCTCATTTATTTCAGTTTTGGTAAAGGGGCGTGATGGAAGTCATAACTTAGGTCATGCAATTTTAATTGATGCAGAACTGTTCCTGCACCAAATTAAATGGACATAATAGAAAAAGTGTTCAGATTTATGTAGAGATTTAATGTTCATAAATGAGGTCATCAGATTTTATTATAAAATATACCTTTACTCATTCTCTAGAGCAATGTGCATACAACTGTATATGTTCTAGCCAATTACACTCAAGCTGTCTGCACACTTAAAAGGATTACAGATTTTACCATTTAAAGGGACAGGCTAGTCAAAATTAAACTTTCATGATTCAGATAGGGCATGCAATTTTAAACAACTTTCCAATTTACTTTTATAATCAAATTTGCTTTGCTCTCTTGGTATTCTTTGTTGAAAGCTAAACCTAGGTAGGCTCATATGCTAATTTCTAAGTCATTGAAATGCCTCTTATCTCAGTGCATTTTGACAGTTTTTCACAGTTAGACACTGTTAGTTCATGTGTGTCATATTGATAATATTGTGCTCTCTCCCATGTAGTTATTTATGAATCAGCAATGATTGGCTAAAATGCATGTCTGTCAAAAGAATTGAGATAAGGGGACAGTCTGCAGAAGCTTAGAATAGATACAAGGTAATCAAAGAGGTAATATATTGGTTATGCAAAACTGGGGAATGGGTAATAAAGGAATTATCTATATTTTTTAATCAATACAAATTCTGGAGGAGACTATTCCTTTAAAGGATAAATAAAAACAGTAGGATTACATAATCAAAATATGTATAATAAAATGACAATGTAATATCCATCAACCAATCACAGACTTATATATGTATACACTGTGAACTCTTGCACATGCTCAGTAGGAGCTGATGCCACATAAAGAGTGCATATAAAAAAGCATAATGCACAATTTTATATAGGAAATAAATTTAAAAGTCTTTTAAAATTACTTGTTCTATCTGAATCATAAAAGTTTAATTTTTACTTTAGTGTCCCATTGAAGGTTTAATATTTTGAGTAGTAAAAATGAATGAAAGATGTTTTAGACCTTATACATTGGTTATCACGTTATAAGCTTATTTAATGCATATTATGTCCCTTTAACTCACTATCTTTAACAGCTTAATGTATTGCTGGTTGCAGTTGGGGTTATATCATACAATTTATTACATTCTAATCAGGTCTTTGTAGTTCACTTTGCTTTATACACCAAAGAAATTGGCCTCGGGACGGAACTACCATTGCTACAGCATATGCAGTGGCTCCAGGGCTCAAGAGATTATTATTATTTATTATCGGTTATTTGTAGAGCGCCAACAGATTCCGCAGCGCTAAGAGATGTGTGGAAAGGCATAATAACCAGTCTATACTTAGGTGTTTGCCCATGTGATCATTATCTGTGTATAGATACACTGTTAGTCTATAGATATTCCGTCATTATACAGCACATCATATTTATCATAGTATACATACTCATATGTATACAGAGCAGTATACTCCACAGGGCATAGTGTATAGAAACTCACATTATACAGCACAGTGCTCTCGCTGCCAGCGTATAAATACTCAGTATTATTATATAGTGCAGCATTATGCTCAAAATCATAGAGAGAAATATGTATATTATTACTATTGCTTATTACTAAGTTTCGGAAAGGGGGGGGCTCAAAAAACGTTTTACACCAAGACCCTCTGTCGAGTTGGTCTGCTACTAGTTGGCCTATTTAATCAGGGGTTTATTGTGGATGTTAAATGTTCAGTTCAGAGAAAGAAAAAAAAACCTCTGAAACAGTTCATCTGTACTTTGGCAATTTAGTTCTGGAAAAGATGTAATTTATAAATATTCACAGTTTTTCCGCACAATAAGTAATGAAAATTGTGGTCTGGCAACATGATAGTACAAAAAAAGAATTTGATTCTCGGTTTGTAGAAGCACTTTTTTTTTTTTAAATAGATGCCAGTCAAGTGTTTTATAAGGGAAATAACTTTTTTATAGTACAGCAAAAAGGTAATTTCTAGATCTCTAAAGGAACGTGTGCACACCACTATACCCAAGTATAGGGTAGGTGTGGCTAAAGGAATTATCTGTAAGATATACGTTTATTTAGCTATAAGGTCTTTTTTTTTGTTAGAAAAATTTTGTAAGCATACAAATTTTTTTAAAAATAAACAAATAATAATAAAAAATTTTATCAAGTAACTAGTTAAAATGATATTCTATCTAGAGATTCTGAATGAATGATTCCATAATTCGTAAACGTTTTAGTAAATGGGGTTAAGTTCTGCCTTTGTACCTCTTCATCACAGGAAATTGACAAAATATTCAATTTATTACTACAATTTGTAAAATTCCACTTAAAGGGACAATCTACTTGAAAATTTCTATTGTTTAAAAAGACATATAATCCCTTTATTACCCATTCCCCAGTTTTGCATAACCAACATAGTTATATTACTACATGTATGACCTCTGATTACCTTGTATCTAAGCCTCTGCAGACTGCCCCCTTATCTCAGTGCTTTTGACAGACATGCAGTTTAGCCAATCAGTGCAGACTCCTAAAACACTCCACGGGAGTGAGCACAATGCTATCTATATGGCACACATGAACTAGCACTGTTTAACTGTGAAAAAGGTTCAAAATGCTCTGAGATAAGAGGCGGTTTTCAACGGTTTAGAAATCAGTTTGAGCCTACCTAGGTTTAGTTTTTCAAAAAGAATATCAAGAAAAGAAAGCAAATTTGATGATAAAAGTAGTTGGAAAGTTGTTTAAAATAGCATGCCCTATCTGATTCATGAAAGTTTAATTTTGACTATACTATCCCTTTAACATGATATAAAAGATTGTATTCTTCTTGTATTAGTTGTGCAATCTGGTATTCTTTATCTGACCCATACTTTGTATTTAGACGCTAACCATCATTTTAGAATACTCTTTCTATAAGGTCTACTAATAAAGCTTGACTTTATTAGATTTTCATGATATCTTAACTAGAGCAAAGGTTAAACAATCAAGTGATGATGGGAGCTAGGCATGTGCATTCGGATACTTCGTTAGTATACGAATGTAGAAGAAGGCGGCATTTGGCACTTTTAAAAGCTGGATTTCTTTTTGCGAAAGTGTGACTGTATTCTTCCGCATTCGGATACAAACAAAGTTTACGAATACATATGCTTAGTGGGATCAAGTAAATAACCAATGGTTACCGATGAGCTGATTATTTCACATGTGCTCTAGTTAAGATATCAAGAAAATCTTGCCTGTTAGGGGTACTTAAAGTCTGGAATTGAGACGCACTGTCTTAAAGGACCATTATATATACAGCAAAATCAACAAATGCATAATAAAAAGACAACGCAATAACACTTATTCTGAATTACAAGCAGTCGATTTTCTGACAGCTTATTGCCTTCCATTTCTCTGCACCCTGTATCATGTGACAACCATCAGCCAATCACAGATTTATTTATTTATACGCTGTAAACTCTTGCATATGCTCAGAAAATGTGCACAGTTTGATAAGGGAAGTAAATCGGATTTTTCTAAAAACCGCATGCTCTATCTGAATCACCAAGGTTTAATTTTGACTTTAGTGTCCATTTAAGACCAGAGATAAAGATAAAGATAAACCCAAACTTGACCAACTTTGAAATACCCCTTTAATGGACCTCTCAGCTTTAAAGCTTAATTCTTTATTCTAATTACTTGCAAATGACTTTTAACTCTGCAAAGTCTTTCAAAATTACTTAGTAAACAGAATGTCATAAAATTATACAGCACAGCCTTACACTCTTCATTTAATATTATTTTGTGTTACATTTTAATTCAATAGTATGGTATTTTTATATATAGGAGGTTGTTGTGCACTCTACTATTGTTATAAAAACTTAAAGAGACAGGTGCTTGCAGTCATAGCCAATATAGCCTAAAACGTATATAAGAGAAGTCATAACTAAATTAAAATTTATGAAAAAAGAATGACAAGGCAGCACTCAAATATCTTTGATAACAAGTGGTTTATTTTACTCTTCCCAACATGTCACAGACATGGATAGACCCCTGCACCAAAATTGTGATTAAAAAGGAGTTATATACACATACCAGGCCTGGTGTACAGAACAATTCCTTAAATCAAATATGTAATTGCTAAATACAGAAAAGCGCAATCATGTAACAAGAACGCCTTCATGTATAACATTTGTATTAAGGATACAATAAGCAACAATATATCACCAAGAGACATCAATTTATAAATGTCCAGAACCATCAGAGCACTTAGTGTGAAGCACACGCTCTGTATTACTTGGGAAATTTGCTTAGTAAAGTTCCAGCGTTACTGAATTTAGGCCAGCCAGCAAAAACAATGAAAAAGCATCCTCACCACCATTCGCGGTAGAAGTTCCTGTTTACACCTGTGTCGTTACCTCTGTGTTTAATTCACAAGCTTCACAGAGAGCGTGACGATATCACAGAAGGGTAACTGTGTGTGATCCTCTTTATCCGTAATTAGGTAATCACCTCCTCAAGGTATGGACACGGAACTCCCCAAAACAAGGCTGCTAACTTGATGCTGGTAACTGCAAGGCTCCTCAGTAATGCGGTAATTCACAACCGCTGCCAGGTAGGTACACTCTACTTCAAAAGTTGCCGCTTCTCAGACGTTAGTCATGACGCGTTTTGCCCCTCCCCTTAGTGGGCTGACTTCAAGGCTTCATCGGATGGTTGTGTACAGCACTTGTACTCCATTTATAGCATGGATGCTCATTTGAATATTTAATTAGTAATAATTTAAAATACATCACAGCAAACTTATTTACAGAATAGAAAACACAACATTTGCACGTGCAATATCGAAAACCGATTATAGCGTTGTGCAATTAATGTTTTGGGGTAGTTTCAAACTGGAGATGGCAAACGGCATATATCAAACACAGAAAAATATAACCAAAGGCATTTTGACACTTTGTTATTTAGGGCAACATCATACCTTTATGTTAACTAGATAGATGAATTTATTTTTATAAATATAGATAATAATGGACCATCCACACCTCCCTAACCACAGGGGACTAGAGAAAGCATGAGAAGTCTATTTTTTCATTAAGGCCATTAGGTGCCAGTGTGTCTAAACAATAAATCCAACGGGACTCACTCTTTAGTAACATATTATCCACATCACCTCCACGACGATGCTGTTTTATATGTTGTATGCCTGTCACCTTCATGATAGTGAAATCTGAGTTGTGATACTGTTCAAAGTGTCTGGCCACCGGACTATCCTGTTCCTTATTTTTAATGTCGTCCCTATGCTCCCTCACTCGATCCTTCAAGTCACGCTTAGTTTTTCCAATGTAATATAGGGGACACGAACAGTGCAAGAGGTAGATCACTCCTGCAGTGTTACAGTACACACATGTCCACACGGGCTGCAGCCTTGCCATCTGCCTCTTGCACCTAACCATGTAGTTGTGGGGTTCTTCATATACTCACTTCTGACTAGCTTGTCTTTAAGACTGCTAGCTCTGCGTGCTGTAAGGAGAGGGTAATCTCCTACATATTCTCTTAATTCATCATCAATAGTTAACATATGCCAATATTTTTGCATTATGTGTCTCAATTTGCCCCAATGTGAATTGAACTTTGTTATAAGGCGTACCTTATCTTAAAGACAAGCTAGTCAGAAGTGAGTATATGAAGAACCCCAAAACTACATGGTTAGGTGCAAGAGGCAGATGGCAAGGCTGCAGCCCGTGTGGACATGTGTGTACTGTAACACTGCAGGAGTGATCTACCTCTTGCACTGTTCGTGTCCCCTATATTACATTGGAAAAACTAAGCGTGACTTGAAGGATCGAGTGAGGGAGCATAGGGACGACATTAAAAATAAGGAACAGGATAGTCCGGTGGCCAGACACTTTGAACAGTATCACAACTCAGATTTCACTATCATGAAGGTGACAGGCATACAACATATAAAACAGCATCGTCGTGGAGGTGATGTGGATAATATGTTACTAAAGAGTGAGTCCCGTTGGATTTATTGTTTAGACACACTGGCACCTAATGGCCTTAATGAAAAAATAGACTTCTCATGCTTTCTCTAGTCCCCTGTGGTTAGGGAGGTGTGGATGGTCCATTATTATCTATATTTATAAAAATAAATTCATCTATCTAGTTAACATAAAGGTATGATGTTGCCCTAAATAACAAAGTGTCAAAATGCCTTTTGTTATATTTTTCTGTGTTTGATATATGCCGTTTGCCATCTCCAGTTTGAAACAACCCCAAAACATTCATTGCACAACGCTATAATCGGTTTTCGATATTGCACGTGCAAATGTTGTGTTTTCTATTCTGTAAATAAGTTTGCTGTGATGTATTTTAAATTATTACTAATTAAATATTCAAATGAGCATCCATGCTATAAATGGAGTACAAGTGCTGTACACAACCATCCGATGAAGCCTTGAAGTCAGCCCACTAAGGGGAGGGGCGAAACGCGTCATGACTGACGTCTGAGAAGCGGCAACTTTTGAAGTGGAGTGTACCTACCTGGCAGCGGTTGTGAATTACTGCATTACTGAGGAGCCTTGCAGTTACCAGCATCAAGTTAGCAGCCTTGTTTTGGGGAGTTCCGTGTCCATACCTTGAGGAGGTGATTATCTAATTACGGATAAAGAGGATCACACACAGTTACCCTTCTGTGATATCGTCATGCTCTCTGTGAAGCTTGTGAATTAAACACAGAGGTAACGACACAGGTGTAAACAGGAACTTCTACCGCAAATGGTGGTGAGGATGCTTTTTCATTGTTTTTGCTGGCTGGCCTAAATTCAGTAACGCTGGAACTTTACTAAGCAAATTTCCCAAGTAATACAGAGCGTGTGCTTCACACTAAGTGCTCTGATGGTTCTGGACATTTATAAATTGATGTCTCTTGGTGATATATTGTTGCTTATTGTATCCTTAATACAAATGTTATACATGAAGGCGTTCTTGTTACATGATTGCGCTTTTCTGTATTTAGCAATTACATATTTGATTTAAGGAATTGTTCTGTACACCAGGCCTGGTATGTGTATATAACTCCTTTTTAATCACAATTTTGGTGTAGGGGTCTATCCATGTCTGTGACATGTTGGGAAGAGCAAAATAAACCACTTGTTATCAAAGATATTTGAGTGCTGCCTTGTCATTCTTTTTTCATAAATTTTAATTTAGTTATGACTTCTCTTATATACGTTTTAGGCTAGTATGGTATTTTTAATCCATTATTATGATTGTATTTTAATTTAAAGGGACATGAAACCCAAATTTTTTCTTTCGTGATTTAGGAAGAGCATGTCATTTTAAACAACTTTCTAATTTACTTCTATTATCTAATTTGCTTCATTCTCTTGATATCACTTGCTGAAAAGCATATCTAGATATGCTCAGTAGCTGCTCATTGGTTGCTGCACATAGAGGCCTTGTGTGATTGGCTCACACATGTGCATTGCTATTTCTTCAACAAAGGATATCTAAAGAATTCAGCAAATTAGATAATAGAAGTAAATTGGAAAGTTGTTTAAAATTACATGCCCTATCGGAATCATGAAAGTTTAATTTTGACTAGACTGTCCCTTTAATAAGGCGCTCTGATTCATCAGAATGCCTTTACAATATGATAATTGTCTCCCCCTGACCAAACTGGCCTAATTACAACTCACTCACTCATAGGCCATTAAACCTGCTGTAGTTATGTTCTTGAATACTAAACACATAGGCCTAGATTTGGAGTTTTGTCGGTAACGACCCATGTAGCTAACGCCGGCTTTTTTCTGGCCGCACCATAAAAATAACTCTGGTATTGAGAGTCCACATAAAGGCTGCGTTAGGCTCCAAAAAAGGAGAGTAGAGCATATTTAACGCAGCTTCAACTCTCGATACCAGAGTTGTTAACGCAAGCGGCCAGCCTCAAAAACGTGCTCGTGCACGATTCTCCCGTAGAAAACAATGGGGCTGTTTGAGCTGAAAAAAAACCTAACACCTGCAAAAAAGCCGCGTTCAGCTCCTAACGCAGCCCCATTGTTTGCTATGCGGAAACACTTCCTACGTCTGCACCTAACACTCTAACATGTACCCCGAGTCTAAACACCCCTAACCTTACACTTATTAACCCCTAATCTGCCGCCCCCGCTATCGCTGACCCCTGCATATTATTATTAACCCCTAATCTGCCGCTCCGTAAACCGCTGCTACTTACATTATCCCTATGTACCCCAAATCTGCTGCCCTAACATCGCCGACCCCTATATTATATTTATTAACCCCTAATCTGCCCCCCACAACGTCGCCTCCACCTGCCTACACTTATTAACCCCTAATCTGCCGAGGGGACCTGAGCGCTACTATAATAAAGTTATTAACCCCTAATCCGCCTCACTAACCCTATAATAAATAGTATTAACCCCTAATCTGCCCTCCCTAACATCGCCGACACCTAACTTCAATTATTAACCCCTAATCTGCCGACTGGAGCTCACCGCTATTCTAATAAATGTATTAACCCCTAAAGCTAAGTCTAACCCTAACACTAACACCCCCTTAAATTAAATATAATTTACATCTAACGAAATTAATTATCTCTTATTAAATAAATTATTCCTATTTAAAGCTAAATACTTACCTGTAAAATAAATCCTAATATAGCTACAATATAAATTATAATTATATTATAGCTATTTTAGGATTAATATTTATTTGACAGGCAACTTTGTAATTATTTTAACCATGTACAATAGCTATTAAATAGTTAAGAACTATTTAATAGTTACCTAGTTAAAATAATTACAAAATTACCTGTAAAATAAATCCTAACCTAAGTTACAATTAAACCTAACACTATACTATCATTAAATTAATTAAATAAAATACCTACAATTACCTACAATTAAACCTAACACTACACTATCAATAAATAAATTAAATACAATTCCTACAAATAACTACAATGAAATAAACTAACTAAAGTACAAAAAATAAAAAAGAACTAAGTTACAAAAAAATAAAAAAATATTTACAAACATAAGAAAAATATTACAACAATTTTAAACTAATTACACCTACTCTAAGCCCCCTAATAAAATAACAAAGACCCCCAAAATAAAAAATGCCCTACCCTATTCTAAATTACTAAAGTTCAAAGCTCTTTTACCTTACCAGCCCTGAACAGGGCCCTTTGCGGGGCATGCCCCAAGAAGTTCAGCTCTTTTGCCTGTAAAAAAAAACATACAATACCCCCCCCCAACATTACAACCCACCACCCACATACCCCTAATCTAACCCAAACCCCCCTTAAATAAACCTAACACTAAGCCCCTGAAGATCATCCTACCTTGTCTTCACCTCACCGGGTATCACCGATCCGTCCTGGCTCCGATATCTTCATCCAACCCAAGCGGGGGCTAGACATCCACTGAAGAAGTCCAGAAGAGGGTCCAAAGTCTTCATCCTATCCGGGAAGAAGAGGCGATCCGGACCGGCAACCATCTTGATCCAAGCGGCATCTTCTATCTTCATCCGATGACGACCGGCTCCATCCTGAAGACCTCCACCGCGGACCCATCTTCTTCCGGCGACGTCCAACTGAAGAATGACTGTTCCTTTAAGGGACGTCATCCAAGATGGCGTCCCTCGAATTCCGATTGGCTGATAGGATTCTATCAGCCAATCGGAATTAAGGTAGGAATATTCTGATTGGCTGATGGAATCAGCCAATCAGAATCAAGTTCAATCCGATTGGCTGATCCAATCAGCCAATCAGATTGAGCTCACATTCTATTGGCTGTTCCGATCAGCCAATAGAATGCAAGCTCAATCTGATTGGCTGATTGGATCAGCCAATCGGATTGAACTTGATTCTGATTAGCTGATTCCATCAGCCAATCAGAATATTCCTACCTTAATTCCGATTCGCTGATAGAATCCTATCAGCCAATCGGAATTCGAGGGACGCCATCTTGGATGACGTCCCTTAAAGGAACCGTCATTCTTCAGTTGGACGTCGCCGGAAGAAGATGGGTCCGCGGTGGAGGTCTTCAGGATGGAGCTGGTCGTCATCGGATGAAGATAGAAGATGCCGCTTGGATCAAGATGGTTGCCGGTCCGGATCGCCTCTTCTTCCCGGATAGGATGAAGACTTTGGACCCTCTTCTGGACCTCTTCAGCCACCGGATGATGGATCGCCAGCCCCCGCTTGGGTTGGATGAAGATTTTGGAGCCAGGACGGATCGGTGATACCTGGTGAGGTGAAGACAAGGTAGGATGATCTTCAGGGGCTTAGTGTTAGGTTTATTTAAGGGGGGGTTGGGTTAGATTAGGGGTATGTGGGTGGTGGGTTGTAATGTTGGGGGGGGGGGTATTATATGTTTTTTTTTACAGGCAAAAGAGCTGAACTTCTTGGGGCATGCCCCGCAAAGGGCCCTGTTCAGGGCTGGTAAGGTAAAAGAGCTTTGAACTTTAGTAATTTAGAATAGGGTAGGGCATTTTTTATTTTGGGGGTCTTTGTTATTTTATTAGGGGGCTTAGAGTAGGTGTAATTAGTTTAAAATTGTTGTAATATTTTTCTTATGTTTGTAAATATTTTTTTATTTTTTGTAACTTAGTTCTTTTTTATTTTTTGTACTTTAGTTAGTTTATTTCATTGTAGTTATTTGTAGATATTGTATTTAATTAATGTATTGATAGTGTAGTGTTAGGTTTAATTGTAGGTAATTATAGGTATTTTATTTAATTAATTTAATGATAGTATAGTGTTAGGTTTAATTGTAACTTAGGTTAGGATTTATTTTACAGGTAATTTTGTAATTATTTTAACTAGGTAGCTATTAAATAGTTCTTAACTATTTAATAGCTATTGTACCTGGTTAAAATAAATACAAAGTTGCCTGTAAAATAAATATTAATCCTAAAATAGCTACAATGTAATTATAATTTATATTAGGATTTGTTTTACAGGTAAGTATTTATCTTTAAATAGGAATAATTTATTTAATAAGAGTTAATTAATTTCGTTAGATTAAAATTATATTTAATTTAGGGGGGTGTTAGTGTTAGGGTTAGACTTAGCTTTAGGGGTTAATACATTTATTAGAATAGCGGTGAGCTCCGGTCGGCAGATTAGGGGTTAATAATTGAAGTTAGGTGTCGGCGATGTTAGGGAGGGCAGATTAGGGGTTAATACTATTTATTATAGGGTTAGTGAGGCGGATTAGGGGTTAATAACTTTATTATAGTAGAGGTGCGGTCCGCTCGGCAGATTAGGGGTTAATAAGTGTAGGCAGGTGGAGGCGACATTGAGGGGGGCAGATTAGGGGTTAATAAATATAATATAGGGGTTGGCGGTGTTAGGGGCAGCAGATTAGGGGTACATAAGGATAACGTAGGTGGCGGTCGGCAGATTAGGGGTTAAAAAAATTTAATCGAGTGGCGGCGATGTGGGGGGACCTCGGTTTAGGGGTACATAGGTAGTTTATGGGTGTTAGTGTACTTTAGAGCACAGTAGTTAAGAGCTTTATGAACCGGCGTTAGCCCAGAAAGCTCTTAACTACTGACTTTTTTCCTGCGGCTGGAGTTTTGTCGTTAGATGTCTAATGCTCACTTCAGACACGACTCTAAATACCGGAGTTAGAAAAATCCCATTGAAAAGATAGGATACGCAATTTACGTAAGGGGATCTGCGGTATGGAAAAGTTGCGGCTGAAAAGTGAGCGTTAGACCCTTTTTTGAGTGACTCCAAATACCGGAGGTAGCCTAAAACCAGCGTTAGGAGCCTCTAACGCTGGTTTTCACGGCTAACGCCAAACTCCAAATCTAGGCCATAACAAGCTGGTAGATAATAAAAATTTGCAAAGTGTAATAACCTGCTTCAGCCAAAAACCCCACTGGACTTATCAAATCTGCTGATGCTTTCTGGGTGTGTGACTGGCTATTGTCTCATCTTAAAGGAACACTAAAAGTCAATCTTAAAGGGACATGAAACACACCAGATAGAGCATACAATATTGAACATATTTCTGATTTACTTCTGTTATCTAATATACGTAATTGTCTTGGCAACGTTTGTTGAAAAGCATACCTAGGTTAATTGCTTATATACTATAAGCATATATATATATACAAATAGATATACATATATATATATATATATATATATATATATACACAAGGTATGTTATATTTTAACCCCTTAGCGACCGAGGATGTGCCAGGAACGTCCTACAAAAAAATACCCTTCTTGACCAAGGACATTCCTGGACACATTCTCTTACGCTTGTGTGCGCGTGCACGCGCATCAACCACTGCCACCAATGTAATTGAATGGGAAGGAGGGAGAGGGAGGGGAAAAAAATAATGATCAAAGGATCTGGGAGGGGGAAAGGGATAGGGGTATTGAGGGGGGTCAGCTACACTACAGAAAAATTCATATTTTATAAAAAAAAAAAAAAATTTAGGGGGGCAAACTGGGTACTGGCAGCCAGCTGCCAGTGCCAGTACCCAAAATGGCGGCAAATAGGTCGTGGGGGGAGGGTTAGAGAGCTATTTGGGGGGAATCAGGGAGGTTGGGGGCTAAGAGGGGGTCCATCACAGCTGAATATATATATATATATATATATATATATATATATATATATATAAAAAGCCATTTATTTTAGTACTGGCAGACTTTCTGTCAGTACTTAAGATGGCGGGGACAATTGTGGGGTGGGGGAGGGAAGATAGCTGTTTGGGAGGGATCAGGGGGTGGGATGTGTCAGGTGGGAGGCTGATCTATACACTAAAGCTAAAATTAACCTACAAGCTACCTAATTAACCCCTTCACTGCTAGGCATAATACAAGTGTAGTGCGCAGCGGCATTTTGCGGCCTTCTAATTACCAAAAAACAATGCCAAAGCCATATATGTCTGCTATTTCTGAACAAAGGGGATCCCAGAGAAGCATTTACAACCTTTTGTGCCATAATTGCACAAGCTGTTTGTAAATAATTTCAGTGAGAAACCTAAAGTTTGTGAAAAAGTGAACTTTTTTTTTTATTTGATCGCATTTGGTTGTGAAATGGTGGCATGAAATATACCAAAATGGGCCTAGATCAATACTTTAGGTTGTCTACTAATATAAAATATATACATGTCAAGGAATATTCAGGGATTCCTGGCAGATATCTGTGTTCCAATGTGTCTATCGCTAATTTTGAAAAAAAAAAAAAAAAATGGTTTGGAAATAGCAAAGTGCTACTTGTATTTATTGTCCTATAACTTGCAAAAAAAGCAAAGAACATGTAAACATTGGGTATTTCTAAACTCAGGACAAAATTTAGAAACTATTTAGCATGGGTGTTTTTTGGTGGTTGTAGATGTGTAACAGATTTTGGGGGTCAAAGTTAGAAAAAGTGTGTTTTTTTCCATTTTTTCATCATATTTTATCATTTTTTTATAGTAATTTATAAAATATGATGACAATAATGATATCTTTAAAAAGTCCATTTAATGGTGAGAAAAACGGTATATAATATGCGTGGGTACAGTAAATGAGTACGAGGAAAATTACAGCTAAACACAAACACCACAGAAATGTAAAAATAGCCCTGGTCCCAAACGGTCAATAAATGGAAAAGTGGTCTGGTCACGAAGGGGTTAATGTCTATTTAACAGTATGCAGCTATTTCCCAGATACAAACTCTTTTGTTACAAATACATGTATATTGATAAACTGTAAGCTCTTCTTCAGAGGTGGGCTCTTATTTAATTCTGTTATCTATATGTATAAATTGTACATTTATTTTTTTCACCTTTCATTTTTAACTCCTCAGTGGTAAAAAAAAATGATTTATTTTGTCTTCTTAAAAAAGTAATTCTTAGTACTGGAAGCCTGATATAAACCACTGAACTTGAGGCACCTTCCAAACTAATATAAATTAGGGGATTTATATTCTGGTATTCTTCCATCTTCTAGGTCTATTTAAAGATTATTATTTTTTTAACAAATGTACACAGATTTTTATTAAAGTAAATAATATAAAACGTCTGTTTTAAAAAATGTCAAGTTTATTCTACTTGCAGTCAAACAGGATCAAGATTACAGAATTTTATCCTGGTGGGATTAGAATAACTCAATATTTTTTATCCGTTATTGCTCAGACTGTGCTGGAATTAGCAAACAATTCTTAGTGCACGCTTTAGGGTTTTAGCTATTAGAGGTTGGAGAGTTTATATTAACACTCTCCCTGCCAGATTGGGATAGCATGTAAAGAACATGCATCTACACAGATAATAAAGGAAACCAGGGGGGTTTATCATGCAGTTTTATGTTTATTTTTTTTAAATAAAAAATAATTAATCTGAAGTTTAGAAAATGTAAAGGGACATTGTACACAAGATTTTTCTTTGCATAAATGTTTTGTAGATGATGATATGATCCCTTTATTTAGCCCATCTGGTAGTGTTTTTGTAAAAATGTATAGTTTTGCTTATTTTTTTTAAAACATTATGCTGATTTTCAGCCCCACAGTTCCATATGTATACACACGCTTACAGACTCCTGCAGGTTCCTGTTTATGTTATCTGTCTTTTCATATGCAGGGAAGGGGTGGAGGTGGGGAGTGTTATTTTTCTTTACCCAGCCCCTTTCAGTGGGTGTCCCAGACTGCCTCATTAACAGTGCTAAACTGGGAGCTTCTAAGTAAGTTTTTAAAAGGTTTTATACTGGATTTTTAGATCAATATCTGTGCATATTATTCATATAGTAGTGTCTATTACATGAAGTTATATGAAAATTGGTGTATACCGTCCCTTTAACAGTAAAATGGTAACAGGTGTAAAGTACAGCACTAGCCAATGAATTATGGTTTATTCATTTTGTGGACAAGCAGTTACAAATACAAATAATAAAACAATTAATAAGTCTAGAAACAAAATAGGCTTTGGGTATAAAAAAGTTATAAAACAGAAAAATGAAAAATGTTTTACCCTGAGGTCCATGGAAGAAAGCCCTTGTCTGGTTTCAAAGGCTGAGTCACTCAGTTAATCAAAGGCTTAAATCACTGCCTCCAGTGTGTTATGCTGAAGTGATGTAACCCCTTGGTTGCCTAAGTGTGTTTCAGGCAATCAATAGTCAGAGTTATAGAAGGTTACAGAAAAGGAGTGCATACAAAAAACAGCGATTTAAAGGGATAGTATAGTCAAAATTAAACTTTCCTGATTCAGATAGAGCATGCAATTTTAAGCAACTTTCTATTTTACTCCTATTATCACTTTTTATTCGTTC
This sequence comes from Bombina bombina, assembly GCF_027579735.1. NCBI lineage: Eukaryota > Metazoa > Chordata > Amphibia > Anura > Bombinatoridae > Bombina > Bombina bombina. The sequence continues at coordinate 430,106,247 of NC_069501.1, read as the reverse complement.
TCTTGGTATCTTTATTTGAAAAGGCAAGAATGTAAGAATAGGAGCAAGCCCATTTTGGTTCAGAACCTGGGTAGCACTTTCTGATTGGTGTCTAATTGTAGCCACCACCAATCAGCAAGCGCCACCCAGGTGCTAAACCAAAAATGGGCCGGCTCCTAAGTTTACATTCAAATGAAGATACCAAGAGAATGAAATTCTCTGCTATATAAAAGTTTGCATTAGAGAATGAAGTACAAAGGGAGAACCTGGCATATGTTTAAACATTAATATTATGCCTAATACAAATCAAAATGCGCTGTTTTCAGTGCACTGTACCATGAAATTTCTGTTATTTTCATATTCCTAGGTTTGCCTTTCAGAGTATTTAGTGTTTTGAGTATTTTGATAAAACTCTTCACCTTTTAATTTGAGTGAGATCTATAGCGCAAAAATGTTTACAGAATTACGCTGGGATTTGAGGGACAAGTTGATATACGCCCATGTTCAGCCATTTTTTTTAAAAAAAACAGCAATTACGTTTTGCATTTTGTAATTATAAGTACAAATGTATGAGATGATTTCAGCGAGAAAGAAATTCAACAAAGCTCGTAATTTTCATCAAAATGCTTAACTTTTAGGGAGATGAGACGAAAAAATGTTAATTTTACATTACTGTGTATACTACTAGCTACAAATTTCATATTCATACACATAGAATGTGCACTGAAAATATATTCACAATTCAGAATTTAATACAAAAATACACTAAGCAACAGTACTAAAAAGAGTACACAAACAAGTGCTCCCAGTTAAACTGCAGCTCACAGCTCTTGAGGACGTAGAATTTATTCCATAACTTGCAATGAGAACAAGGTAAGAAAAAAAGATCAATTATTGAATTACTAAATCTTTAATTATCCAGGTGCCATTTTCTTCCTGGTTGTACGTGTGTATCACCAAAACATTGGGAAGTAACTTAAACAAATAAATTAGTTTGCAAAATTTGAAAACCCCACTGCCCTTTGTTTTCAGAATGGAGCAGGACGCCGCAAAAGTTAGGGCGTTACATATCGTTTTAAAGGCGTTTAAGCCCAGTGCTTTTAGGACGGCATGGAACGTCCAAAAGGTGTCTAGGGGTTAAAACATTTTTTTTTTTGTTTGTTTTCCATTTGGAGTTTGTGGCAGCTGCCAACCAACTCCAAAATAGGGCCACAGTCATGAGCATTAGACCAATGGTGATGTCAAGGTGAACATTATCATGAAAAATAGGCACTACCCACAATAGTGCTCTAATATAACAGTAAAGATGTGCAAGTCCTTGCAAAAACAATATAACTAAATAATATATTTGACCAAATAATATGCATCACAAACTACTACAGTGGAGGGTTGCTAACTTTTTTGGAATAAATTACCGGCATAGTGAATTAGCATAAATTTCCATAAATAACTATGCAGCATAACTCAAAAAACTAAAGTTGTTAGGACTAACTTTAGAAGATTCTTTGTTTATAACTAGATTCCATCATTATGACAGGGTCTTTGATTCTATACTTTAATTTCTAAACTGACCTAAACTTCCGTATCGGTAAAATACCTGCTGAGTGGCAACCTTATAGGGTGTCACAGAAAGCAGTTAAATCGGACTATTTTCAGGGAAAAAAAAAAGAGTAAAATACAGTAACTTAAAAAGAGTCTCTATGCATTCATAAATGCTAGTACAACATAGTTATACATTGTTTTTTAAGTTTATAGTAAAAAAGCTCAAGGAGTCTGGGAGCAACTGTCACAGTGGTAAATAATTTGCATGCTAAGGGGTCGATCCGATAAACATCGTCGCCCGCAAAATCCGTCGACGCCAAGAATTGCGCGAATTTGGTATCCTATATACGGCGTAAGCTAGAAGTTACGCGCGTAGATTTCTGGCGTCGCCCGTAGTTTTTTGGCCCATAGACTGACATATAAAACACGCGCAATTTGCTATCCTATATACGGCGTAAGGACTTACGCGCGCAGATTTTTCTAAATCTACGCCATTCTCAGCTCGCCACAAATTGAAGGCACAGGTACCCTTGCACTGACTTAGAAACCAACGTAACTCTCAGAAGGCCTAACAAATGCATGCCTAACAATATACATAGCAGCAGCTTGTTCACAAATAGTTAACCTCTTAAAAGCATTTATTATTCCTGCCCCTGCAAGTGTGTCAAACCAATCACAAACAGCACAACCCCTCACCTGCAACCTTAAAACACCTGCAAATGCACACCCTCATTAGCCACCATGTTTCCCTTGCAGTATATAGCATATAGAGTGAGACAGCGTCGTGGGGCACAAGGGGTGCTGGAACCCCTACAAGCCCCAGTTTTGGATGGTATCCCTGCTGCTGATGTCCCTGGTCATGGTGCTGTAGCTGTCCCTGCTCCAGCTGCTGCTGCTGCCCTCCCTGATCCTCCTGCTGTTGTCCCTGTTCCTGGTGCTCCCCATGCTGCTGTTGCTGCAGCTGCCCATAGGCCAGCAGGGCCTATAAGACGAAGGCATCAGCAGAGGGGAAGAGCACCAAGGGTACACAGGGTTAGGGTCACCCTGTTTGGGATGACAGAAGTGGAGGTCAGGGAAAAATATCGCTTGACATCTGCAAGCCTCATTAACCTATATGAGGTGTTGAAGGATGAAATTGACCCTCAAGCGTATAGGAACCGAGCTCTGACTGGTATGCAGAAGCTGTTGTGTGTTGTACACTTCCTGGCAACTGGCACATACCAGTCAACAGAGGGGCTTGTGTCTGGCCTAGCGCAGTCTACCTTCTCCAGGATTCTAGGGGAGGTTCTGACTGCTCTAGATAACCAGACACAACGATACATTCATTTCCCCCATACCCCCCAGGAATGGAACCGTCTTAAACAAGGCTTCTATCGACTGGGGGGTATTCCTAATGTCATGGGGGCAATTGATTGCACACATGTGCGTATTGTGGCCCCACATGAGGAGCCAATCCTCTATATTAACAGGAAAGGTTTTCACTCATTGAATTGCCAGATGGTCTGTGATACCAATCTGAAATTCTTACATGTGTATGCAGGCTTCCCAGGGAGTGCACATGATTCCTACATCCTGCGCCAGACCTCCTTATTCAATATGTTTGAAAATGGAACACTTTCGGGAGGATGGCTGCTTGGTGAGTACCTTCATTCTGTCTGTATATTTCTAATAAAGGGACACTAAACACATATTGTCATCTCATGTGTCAGATAGAGAATACAATGTTAAACAGCATTATAATTCACTTCTCTTATATCATTTTATTCATTCTTTAAATATATTTATTTTATAAATTATAATTCACATATATGAGCCAATCATATGAGGCTTCTATGTGCAGCCACCAATCAGCAGCTATTGAGCATATCTAATATGCTTGTCATCAAGAGTTATCTATAGAATGGAGAAAATGATCTAATCAAAGTTAATTATCAAGCTGCTAACAATTGCAGGTTCTTATTAAATGGACAGTCTAGTATAAATCTCTCTTCCATTATTCAGATAGGCCTTTTAATTTTAATTAACTATCCTGATTACTTCCATTAATATTTTGATGAAATCTATCTTTTATATGTGATTCATGTTGTGTCCCTTTAAAGCACATGATGTACCTGTAGTAATCCAAACACATATGTTACATGACAGGTGACGCAGGGTACGGCTGCAGACCATGGCTATTAACCCCCTTGGTGCACCCCATTACAGAGCCACAACTCAGGTACCAGGAGGCACACATAAGAACAAGGAATGTCATTGAAAGGAGCTTTGGCCTATTAAAAACCAGGTTCAGGTGTCTGGATGTTACAGGCGGAGCACTACAGTATAACCCCAACAAAGTGTGTTCCATTGTCAATGCTTGCTGTATTCTACACAACATTGCTGTGGACACACGTTTGTTGGGGGACATTGACCCAGAGCAGCAGCAGCAGCTGGTTCCTGTACCTGAGGATGTGGACAGGGGGACACTGAGGGGGAATGAAGTGAGGGATTATGTCATCCAGGAATACTTCACCTGTAAGTTACTTATTCATAATTACAGTAAACCGTAACATTCACATGTATTATGATGTTTGACAGTACCTCACCAACCATTGCATGTGTATATATCATGTCTTGCAGAATGTAAAGGTTTGGATTTCCACTGCATGTAAGTGAAAGTACTACATCCCAACCCCCTTCCCTTAAAGGGACACTATACCCAAACATATTGTTTCATGATTAAGGATAGAGAAGATAAATTATAACAAACCTTATAATTGACATCAATTACCTATTTTCATTATTAATTTAGATATACGTTAAAGAAGACATAGAAATGCACACAGTGAAGAAATTGCAGGAGGCATCTATATACAGCTACTAATCATCAGCTACCAAACACATATTGATATTATTTACAGCAAAGAATATCAATAGAATGAAGCTACAGAAATAATAGAATGAAAATATAGTTTAATTTAGAATTTATCTTCACCTTCAAAATCATGAAGTCAAATAATTTGCTTTAATGTCCCTTTAATAACCCTAATTACTGTATATTTATAATTTGTTTAATTCATGTTTAGTTCACTATCATTAAGAATGAGGATAATGGATATTTATACCTTATGTTCACACATTCTTTAAATATATTATTAGTTATATATACCAACATGTAAATTTATATTGGATGTGAGAAACCTTGATGTACATCTTAGAAGTTAATATTACTATATGTACCGTTGAGACACAACCATGTCATGTTGTTTATTGAGCATGAATATGTCATAAACATTATAATAATACCTTTTTGGTCCATTTCAACACAGGTATTATTATATGTTTTAACAATATTACTGTACTAAAACACAACTCACATGGATGTGTATGACAATTAGATAGTAAATAACAGAGGACAAGATTTTCAAATAAATAGAATATATTTTTTTTTTTTTTAGGCCTCTTAGATGAGGGGCCTGGTGTGGGTCTTCTGCCTCTCCTGGGTTGTGTGGATCCACTAGGAGTGCTGGTCACAGAGGAGATACTTGATGCCATGTCCTGCTGTTGGGTGAAATGCTCCACCAAAGCCCCCAACAGTTGATTCTGTTCCCTCCATCTTTGGTCACTTTGGATTTGCATGTCCGAGATTACACGTAGCATTTGGTTCTGATTTTGGACCATAGCTGATAGCGATGCTGCCATGTCCCTCTGCAGCTCATTCGACCTCTGTTGCAAACGGTGTTGTGTTCTATGGAACCTGTGTTGTTCCCTCTGCATATTCTGACATGCTTCTGTTAGAGTCTCACAGGTCACAGTTTGCCTCCTCTGTAGTGAGATATATTCATCACCCATGGCAGCAGTCAAATTATCCATGGGCTCTTCATCAGCAGGGACAATATGCTCTCTTTCAATGACGTGTTCCTCAGCTGGAGGTGCCAGAACAACAACCTCAGCTGGAGGTGCCGGAACATTAACCTCAGCTGGAGGTGCAGCAACTATAACCTCTGATGGAGGTGCAGCAACAATAACCTCTGATGGAGGTGCAGCAACAATAACCTCTGATGGAGGTGCAGCAACAATAACCTCTGATGGAGGTGCAGCAACAATAACCTCTGATGGAGGTGCAGCAACAATAACCTCTGTTGGAGGTGCAGCAACAATAACCTCTGTTGGAGGTGCCGGAACATAAACAGCAGCTGGACGTGCAGGAAGAGATATCTCAGCTGGAGGTGCAGCCACAGGGATATGAGCTGGAGGTGCAGGGCGATGTATTACAGTTGGTGGAGCCCTTCCAACTGAAGATGATGGTCCAGATGTCGGGATGGACCGATAGTCCCAATGTCCGCTGGTGTGCATCCACTCAGCCTGCTGGTATACTCCTGTGGTTCCCTGATATTCTTGGGGGGGGGGAAATACATCTACCCTTTGGGGCTGGTGGGGCTCCCCCTCCAAGCCATAGGAATATTCCTCCTGCCACGGGTCCTGCCAGGTATCCTCCTCTAATGCAGGTGGCATGATATGTGGATGTTCAATGGACGCAGTCCAAGACATCTCATGCCTGGCATACTCCTGCTGTCGTATCTGTACCGGTGGTTGTGGTGGACATATATTTAGAACCGGTGTTGGGGGATTCATGGGCATAGGCACCCTGGTGACTGGAGGTTCTGTGAAGGAGTCAAATGATGAGAGTGATTAGTACAGTCACATATCTATCCATGTGGGCATACAATTTACATGCTAGGGCCTATCCACATTCTCATGTAAAACTCTATAACATGCTTGTGCACATTGAGATATGTGATATGAGGGTTTGTAATATGCTAATTATACATGTATGTGTTTCATACAATAGTTCTGTGTACATGTCAGTGATGGAGAATATGTGTTCTTTAAGTGACACTATGGTTGTGATGACTATGGTGTCCATTTACTGAAAGGTCTACATGTGGCTTGTAGCCTGTGTTACTCTGAGACATGTTAGTATTTCACTATTCTACCTCAGATCATGAATTTCAATGTGTTAAGTCACATTAAATGGACATGCAAAACATATTGATTATTTAATGATTCAGCTAGACAAGCATGGAATTTGAAAAATATTGTAATTTACCTCCAGTAGCTAATATGCTTCATTATCTTGATATTCTTAGCTGATATGCATTTATTGATAGGCTCAGAAGCTGCTGATTGGTGGTTGTACATCAATGCCTCGTGTGATTGCCTCACCCAGGTGCATTGATATTTAATAAACTAAGATGTTCAAAATAATAATGAAATATAGATAATGGAAGTAAATATGGATGTTGTTTAAAAGTATATTCCCTATCTGAATAATGAAATAATATCTTTGTGTTTCATGTCCCTTTAATGTTAAATATCATTGTATATTTAGTTGTTAGTAATCAAAATACCATGATCCTCATTGTGTACATGAATGTGTGACAATATAGGATGTTATAACACAAATACATATAATACTAGTGTGTGGGATGTTACTCACCAGCATGCTGTGCTGATGTTGCAGTCCCTGAGTCACGAGCCCCTGGAAGGCCACGGACTGCTGTGAGGCTCAGGGACCGACGAATGAGCTCCTGCCACTCATTGTATTCTGCCTCATAGTGAGGCCCACCTCCAGTTGCCCTCTGGGAGATTGCTTCCTGGCCCATCCTCTCCTTGACTCTCCTCTTGCAATCATTCCATCGCTTCTTAAGCCCGTCAACATTCCTCCTCTGTTGGGACACTCCATTGACGGCATCCACCACCTTCTGCCAAGCATCCTTACGCCTCCGGGCAACTCCTTTGCCCTTCTCTTGTCCAAAGAGGGCATTATGGTTCTCCAGGACAGCCTGGACGAGAGCGAGGTTTTCGGCAAAACTGAAATTGGGACACCTCATACGCTCCTCGTCCTGGGCTGCCTGGCTCCCTCCCTGGGATGTCCCTGGTGTGGGTTCCTCCCTATCCTCTCCCTCCTCCCCCCTTCTATCCCCATGTGCACCCTCTATCCCTCTTCTCAGTGTGCCTGGCCTTTGGGCAACCCCACTCCCATCCTCCCTTCTGGCTCTCCCTCTCCCCACTCCGCTCACTCCCTGACGGGGACCCTGCTGCTCCTCCTGTACATAATCCTCTCCCTGCGACTCCCCTTCCCTCCTCCCCCCAGCCCTATCTCTCCCTGACATCCTCACACTACACACACTCACACACTCACACTCACTTCAATCACACACAATCACAACCAGACACTCAGCCTTTCAAACTGTAAAAGATAAATAAAGAGTGTTGGGTGTTATCAAAAAAAAGTGTTGTGTATTTTGTATATGTGTGTATGCAAAATGTGTGCAATATGAAAAAAAGTGTAAGTAAATGTACTGGCTTAACAATCCAACCAACAATCCGACCTAACTAACTTTTGATGATGCTCCTTTCTCACTACTCTTACCACTAATCTCTCTACTCGCTGTAGTGTGCTGTAGCTCCAAGAACCAACCAAACACACTAAAGAAATGGCGGCTGCGCAGGGGTTTAAGTATGACTTTTGAATCTCGTCATTACGTGGCGCATCTCTTAGAACTGGCGTTATTTTTTACGAGTCGTAGGGAAATTTGCATAAAACTACACTTTATTGAGACTTTACGTGAACAAAAAACAGGCGCAAGTACTTGCGACGACTAAAAGGTGTATTTGCGCACATTTTGCCTGCTCGCCGGTTTTTCCTACTTACGCCAGTTTAGCATCTGACGGCGGTGAATATTGGATAGCTCGAGTTGCGAGCTGAAACTGCGGGCGACGCGGGTTACCTCGCTTGCGCCGAAAACTACGACCTATATCGGATCGCGCCCCATGTGTGGCTGGTCAACAAAAAAGGTGCACTGTGACCTTTTATCTTTCTCACCATCGGGAAACACCATCATTTCCTCTGCATTCTGAGCAAATTGAATACGCACACCAACTACCCACCCTCCCTTATTTGGCCTACCTTTATAAAATTACTCCAAAATACCAACAATTTATATTCCAAAAAGGGGCATATTTTAGCCTATGCAAACAAGGCACTATTTTGGGGGGCAGCACTTTTTGAGACTCACTACACACATACTCACTACACATACACACACGCACTACACATGCACACTGCACTATACACACAACATAAACACACAAGCGTGCACACTTGAACATGAACAATTACTTTAGAAATGCTATGAAAAAAAATCATGTTATATCTTCACTAAAAACTTGGGGGGGGGGGGGGCAGCAGAATTTCTTTAGTACCTAGGACAGCACAAAACCTAAACACACCACTGATTCCATATATTTATTGATTAATTGCTACTATCATTTTTCAACTGACATGATTCTGATGTCTTTATTTTGCTAGATTTTTTCTTATTACTATGCATATAACACCTTCTCAATAGTTACTGAAGTCTTCCCTGTCAGTTCATTCATACTCATTTTTTATGCTGAAATTCTCCTCTGGAAAAGGTAATCCACCTCCAAAAGAGCAACATAGCAACCCCAGGCAATCATTTCACCTTTTCTGTGGGCCTTGTCAGTGAGGTATATATACTGTACGTATATGTATAAAGGCAGTTTAGGTAGAGTTTCACAAACAATCCATTTGCAAGCAGAATGCTGGAAATAAATGTATTTAACCTCACAATTGACACCAACACTCTCTGAATTTAATGTGCAATTACATTTATTGAGTGAGATTTCGGGGTATTCATCCATTCCGCAGGTTTACAATAACTTATGGTAAGGTACATTAAAACTGATTTTCCAGGAAGAAATCATTCAGAATGGAATTAGACGGTTGTTCCTGTTCTTCACACAAAATTGTATTCTAATCATGTGAATACTGACAAAAGATCTCATGATGTACATTGGAAAAACCTGACACTTAATGCTGCATTTATAAAGTGAGATATCGGTACAATCTCTAAAAATAAGAGAACAAAAATTATAAATGAGAAAATAAGATTTATAGATGAGGACCCTGGCCACTATAATATTCTTTTTCTTAAAGGGCTATATATATATATATATTCTATTATTTTGTAATATTACAACATTTAAAGGAACATTCTAGTGCAAAATTTGTATTTATTAAATATTTTTTTTAAAAATAGCATATTCTAACATTTCTTCACTGCTGTCTCTTCCCAGCAGGCTCTGTGATGTCACCACCAGACGGTGTGAGACAGCTAGCCAGGGGGCTGGGAAAGAGGGCTTTGGAAACCTGTATATCAGCCCCCAAGCAACTTACAAAGACAAGTGACTCCTGGTTTGAAAGAATGGAGTTGCATGTCCATGTAAGTTGAAGTTGATTGCCATAAAAACTGCAATCACCTGCAGCAGCATTTAAAATGATGTTTAACCTGAAGCAGCAT